>NC_137833.1:4285422-4405422 GCF_963921795.1 Nannobrachium achirus | reverse complement strand
GTTCACTCCAGAGGGCCACATTGCATATTGCTACATCCTACTTTGTCATATCTCATACAAAAGAAGCAAAAATTGCAGATCTACAAGCTCAAAATGCATCGCGCTGCAATGCGTTTTGAGCTTGTAGATCGGCTATTTTTGCGTCTTTTGAATTGAAATTCTGAATTATTTTTTGTTATTTTTTAATTGGAATCCTGAAATGTAACATTTTGATTCAAATTCAAACGCATTTAGTTATATACTCATGTTAACTTCATGAACCTAAATACAAATACATTGGACATAAAAAAAAGACAATTTAATACTACTATACTAGTCATTAAGCTACTAACATAGACTGATGGAATTAAAGCAGGTCATGTTTGGAATTGTAACAGCTGAAACCAATAATATATCAGTATTCCGGTATAACCCGAGGGCCGGTATAACCTGAGGGCCGCATTAAGTGAAGGTGGGGACCACATGTGGCCCCCGGGCTGCCAGTTGCCCATGTATGCTCCATGGCCATTCCTTCAGAAAGAGCGAGCGCATTCTCTGGGTCTAAATGCCACGGCGTCGCCGGTAACAGCCGCAACATGCACTCGCTCTCCCTTAAGCTAAATGCCTGCTACTTTTTTTCCTTTTGTCATTAATTAATTTAGTTTAACGTTAGCTGTTGTTTACAATGGAGTATGTTCATCTTTCAGTGAATATATCCCCCAAATTCTGTCTCCATTTCTATTAGATTTAATAATCTTCTTGCTTGTTTAAGCTCTGG
Organism: Nannobrachium achirus; assembly: GCF_963921795.1. Classification (NCBI taxonomy): domain Eukaryota; kingdom Metazoa; phylum Chordata; class Actinopteri; order Myctophiformes; family Myctophidae; genus Nannobrachium; species Nannobrachium achirus. The sequence goes on along the minus strand of NC_137833.1, from coordinate 4,404,665 downwards.
TTCAAACCAGACCTGCAGCAGTATACTACATTACATACACTATGAGCTACAGAATCCCTTTCTACACAACCCAGTTGAATAAAACATGCAAATGAATAAAAGTTAGCAAAAATATGTAATGTTTGATCAGTACACAGCACTAACCTGTAAAACCAGGCATACAGACACATTCATATCCACGGGTACGGTCAATACACAGTACTAACCTGTAAAACCAGGCATACAGACACATTCATAGCCACGGGTACGGTCAATACACAGTACTAACCTGTAAAACCAGGCATACAGACACATTCATATCCACGGGTACGGTCAATACACCTGGCACTGTGCAGACATGGGCTGGACAGGCACTCGTCTATGTTGATTTCACAGTAGCTGCCTGTAGACAAATAGTGTATTTATTCATTTTTATTTATGTATCAGGGACAAAGCACATTAATCAACATGTCAGTTTTCACATCAGTGTAAATGGGCCAGAGTTAGCCATACGCTAATTTTCATCTGTAGTCCCTGAGCAGGCTGTAAAAATGTGGTGATAAGACTATCCATACAAAAATCTGTACACTACAGCACAGCACAGCACAGCACAGCACAGCACAGCACAGCACAGCACAGCACAACACAATAACATTTGTAAATAGTAAATAGTAAAGGGGAGAAAACAGTTATAGTAAATTATGAGTGACACAAGTGACAAATGGAGCTGATAGTTATCCATGGCCATGATTACAAATGTGGTTTGCTTTAAGCCACCTCTTAAGGTAGAATTTGAAGGTCAGATAATTGGAGGTCTCTCTAACTTCAGTTCCATTGATGGGAGGCTCTAACAGAGAGGACTGTTTTACCAAACACACACTGTCTGAATGGTACCTCACAGTTCCCTCTGGTAGTCGCCCTTGTTGTTCTGCCACCACTTTCACTTCGTTTTATAAACTGCTTCAACAGTGAGTGGTGCAAGCAAATAGATACAGTACATTACAGTGTTCGATCGTTTGTCACTACTTCTTGAAAGCTACTGGTAGAATTTAGAAGAAACTTGAGATTAGGGTGTCTAAACACAGAGTTACAGGATTTACAAAGCTAGTCTCACTGTAAGTGATGCACAATTTTAGGCCTAGAATTATTGAATGCTTTAACCAGTGAAAAATAGCAGATATACAAGCTCACAGCGCCAAGCTTGTAGATCTGCTATTTTTGAAAAAAAAGTCATGAAAATGTGTGCAAATCTTTGACTATATGTATTTTCACAGCGAACGTTTTGCTTCTGGGTGGTCCCTGGAACTAAATATTTTGAGATGGGGGTCCGTGGCCAAATAAATATCATTTTGGGACTCCTTCACATGAAAAGGTTTGAGAACCAATGACATAATATTCTCTCAAGAACAGACTAACTGAGCTCCAGTTGAAGTGAAAAGGACCTTTTCTTTGACGATGGCTGGCCAGATTGCTGACATTTCAAAAAAATCTTAGAAGGATTCAAAAGACACTTATAGAATCGGGTCAAAATTCTAATTTTCACGATTTTTCAAAAATAGCAGATCTACAAGCTCGCAGCGCGGCACTCGGTGCCGCGCTGTGAGCTTGTATAGCTGCTATTTTTCAATAGTTAAAGCATAAAATAATGATACGCAATGATGTGTACCCGTTCTGAATGGGTTAAAATCGTTTATGGGTGGCCCCAGGAGGTGGCCCCCAAAACCCCCCTTCTACCGCTGTGTAGCTTAAGCCCGTATCATAGTCGGCTCTACACCCCGTTCACTGATTGGTCGACCTGAACCGGTCTAGACGGGGTAAAGGACTTCACCGTGGGCCGTGACTATGATGGCCTGCACTTATTTTCTGACTTGAGGTGGAAAGCTTTCCACCTCAAATTTGCGGTGGATAGGTCTCCACCGTAGACTCTGATACAGGCTTTAGTAGCGGCAACTTTTTACTCACGTGAACCCTGGCTAGCGCCCCTATTCTGGGGGTCGGACATTCAGTGAAAATAGCTCATCTACAAGCCCACAACATGTCGCAACACGACCCATTGTGAGCTTGTAAATCTGCTATTTTAGTTTTGGTGTAGAGGGGAAAAAAAGAGGCGATCGAGTATGGAGTCATGGGGGACACTAGTCAACCAATTATATAGGGTTTGATATAGCAGAGATTTTTGACACACAGCAAAACGAGCACCCGATAAAAACTTTAGTTGAAGAACCAAAAAATCCCATTAAAGAATGTACATAACTCATGGTTTAACCCATTTAGGCCTAGAATTATTGAATGCTTTAACCAGTGAAAAATAGCAGGTATGCAAGCTCACAGCGCGGCACCGAGTGCCGCGCTGCGAGCTTGTAGATCTGCTATTTTTGAATAAAGTCGTGAGAATGTGTGCAAATCTTTGAATATATGTATTTTCAAAGCGAACGATTCTAACTCAAATTTTGCTTCTGGGGGGGGGGGGGGGGGTCCCTGGAACTAAATATTTTGAGATGGGTGTCCGTGGCCAAATAAATATCATTTTGGGGGTCCTTCACATGAAAAGGTTTGAGAACCACTGACATAGTAGTCTCTCAAGAAGAAACTAACTGAGCTCCAGTTAAGAGAAAAGGACCTTTTCTTTGACGATGGCTAAGCCAGATTCCTGACATGTAGAAACATAGGGTTTTTCAAAAAACCTTAGAAGGATTCAAAAGACACTTATAGAATCGGGTCAAAATTCTAATTTTCACGATTTTTCAAAAATATGTTTCAATAGTTAAAGCATTAAATAATGATACACAACAATGTGTACCCGTTCTGAATGGGTTTTAATGTATGAATACTGCCAAAAGACATGGGGGTTTGAAAATGAATATGCCAATAATAAATGAGTCATTGGTTTGCTAGAGGCGTGTATAAAATGCCCGTAGATTACCTGTGACTCCAGGGGGGCAGTGGCAGCTAAATGAGTTGAGGTCGTCAGTACAGGAACCTCCGTTTTGGCAAGGCTGGCTCAGACACTCATTTACTTCAACCTCACAGCTATGGCCTGGGAAGGTGAAGAGAGAGGGGTCACTTAATTAACAAACTGTGACACGTTGACAGAGACTCAAAAATCAAGGGCACCGCTGTTAAAACGCGGCCATTCTTCCTTTGAGATAACGGACGTGAAGATACTGCAGAGGAGGCATATCATCATGCAATCATAAAAAAACACTATTCGGGCCAACGGCGACTGCGTGGCCCAACTAGGTCTGGGAACTTGGGAAGGCTCCGTTCATTTTTGAGCCGTGCAAACCGCTACTACATTTCACTGTGTGTGTATGTTTTAGTACAGAATGTATTAACACCAAGCCCCCAGAACGGCTTGTAAATATTGAAGCCGTCAGCCCTCACCCTACTGGCCAAAGCTGGGACAGCAGGCAGGGGGGGAACTACATGCACAAGCATAAGAGCGCGCCGCTGGGGTCTACAATAGGATTCAATGGACGCCGAGTGACGTTTGTGACGTAATTACGTCTCGACGTAAGTAAAATTGGCAAACTTTTGTTTGCCAATTTCCCCCACAATACGCCTGGATTTGCTTCTTCCGGGTGCTTTGATCCACAACAACGACAACGTAGCGTCGGCAGGAATGATAGCGCCTCACCCCACGGAGGTTAGGGTTAGAGTTAGGCATAGTTTTACTGAGGTTAGGGTTAGGGTTAGAGTTAGGCATAGTAAGCTAATGGCTAAACACAGCTGAGCTAGGCTAGAAGATAAACCAAGAAAGAAGGGTCGCAAACGAGTGACGTCAGCGACTACACAAGTGAATGGCTGTTGTCGCCATCTCATGGTGAATACGCAGAATTACACAGGTGCGCTGATAAGAGACTATCAAAGTGAATTGATCCAGGTGGTGGTAGGGGTGTGTGGTGAACGACAAAATGAGTGCTCTTACCACGATCTAACTGAGTTACCCAATCTAACTGTAACATATACATAAAAAACCCGGAAACAAAACAGACTTTTCCATCCGGTTCAATTCTTCTTCTGCAGAAAAACACAAGCTTTCCTCTGGTTCTAGCTCTCCACAGTGCCATGTGCTCCATTCCACACAGTGTGTAAATTTCTCGACTCGCTTAGACAGAGGACAGCCTCAGTCTGCTCTGTGGAGGAGCAGTGAGCACATGCACCCACGTGTGTGCGCGTTATCGCCATTGGAAAACACGCTAAAAACAAGGAAAGTAAATGCTGGCACTAAACGGTTGGATTAATTCAGAATAGCTGGCACCAAATGTGAGTAACCAAATGTATTTGTATGGATCTCCATGTATGGAGATCCGAGTTCAAGTAATTGACGTCATGGACAGAACGGCCCATACAAGGAGATATGCACGTGTGTTGTGTTTGCACCGCTCACTTCACATGGGTGCCATTTTTTTAAAATGCACTTCAACCGCTCAGCGTGGATCGCAACCCTTACTTGTCAATCAATTAGCTACACAACCACTATTGGGGAAAAAATAAACTAAACTAAAGGTGTTGACGTGAGTCATCTCTCTTTTGGCTAAAAATATGCCATTTTCGTGCTGTGTCACACTCTGCTCTTAACTCTTTGCGTGCCAGCGCCCTATAGGGGCCAAAGTATGCCAGCGCATCTCTCATAGGCGAGCGCTTTAGCTTCCAGGACTTCAGCTTCCAGGACCTGACGTGCTCACGTTCATGGAAATGTCCCGGATGAAGATGCTAACAGAATGGCTATTCCCATTTTGTCATCTAAAAGATCATTTTTGGGCGATTTCGCCGTAAATAAACCTTGCGCCGCTTCCCTAAAACACAAAAAAGAGATATAAGCCTTTAAAGATGCGGTCTTTCATTGGATTAGGGGGAGATTGGCGATTGCGTTCGCAAATTACGGCCGGCCGGGAGGTTGCTAGCTTTCGGCTAGTAGCTAGAAAAATCAGGCCAGGCTTCAGAAGGCCTCTTATCATTTTATTCATTTAATTAAATAAAGCCGAACTACTTCGGGATCGGCACACTCGTGTACTCATCGGAAGCGGCGCCGAACATCGGGTGAACATTGGGGAGCTCAAAAATGTATTTTAAACCATTTTTAATGGAATATATCGTCGGACAGAGTAGAACGGCTAGCTGGCTAGCGGCTAGCGAGCCAGGACCACCCACGACTCTACAAGCAGCTCGGGGTAAGTGAATTAATAAAAAAAAGATTGTATTGGATTGAAATAAAGCCGAACTAGTTCAGGATCGGCACCAGATGAGTTAAGTGAGGGTTGTGCTGGCCAAAAAATGGCACTTGAATCAAAACCCAATACTTACCAAAATACTCAAACTAGTAAGACAGAGTCCTTCAAGTGATTTATTCACCTCTCAGTGTCCCAGTAAAATGGTGCTCACAAAATACAGCACAAACGGAAAACTATTTGCATCAGACTGGCCTGATTGGCATTGGGTCTCTTTCAGCTCCACAGCCTTACATTGACTCCTGAGCAGTGGCAGGTCTCCCTTCTTATAAAGGCTAAGCCCCTCCCACTGGACCGTACCATTCTTAACACCCATGGGGCCAAACTCGTTCAGTAACGAGATAAGGCCACTGGAGGTCGCTGTGCCAAAACTCCTTGTCAAGGGGTTAACTGTGCAGCGTGCAGCTGCGCGCATGTTGTGTTGTCTGTGAAAGACCCGTGGCTCGCAGAGAAACAAAATGGATGGTCTAGGCTGCATTGACTTCCATTCTAGGAAAACATAAAAACAGCTTTATCTATGAATAAGGTGCAGAGATCTGCCTGTTTTCACGGCGACACTTTACCGCGATGGTCGGCCCCGGTTTGGATTTTAGTTTCGCGAGCGTTTGTAAACAAATGGATTATCCTCCTCAATCGTCAGTGGACACTCACTTGCACACGCACGAAGCTTCCGAGGCTCTTCAACATTAAAGCGTAAGTGAACGACGGCAGCAGCAACAGCTAGAAATGTTAGGAACCTTGGCTTCCCATGTGTTAAGGCCCATTCCCACTGGGCCAGATAACAGATAAAAAATATCTTTCTCTAGATAAAAAAAATCTCTTTCTCCGTTCCAGTGGATGGTAATCACGTACAGCACGTCTTTTCCGGGACTTGCCTGAACGTCGCTATCATCCACTATCACGCATACAAGAATACAAACATAGGATTAAGATACATTGTCACGACTGTCACACACCTACTCTCGCCGTCTTCCCTTCCTACTGGCCCTGTGTGTGCGCGTGTGTGTGTGTGTGTGTGTGTGTGTGTGTGTGTGTGTGTGTGTGTGTGTGTGTGTGTGTGTGTGTGCAAATATATCTACGTATAAAAAATCTTTTTTGTGCATGCGTGTACGCGTGCACATGATCGTATTGAATCTGAAGCATTTTGCTCATGGACTGTCATGGATGGTGTTAAAGCACTTGGTATGTCCCCCCTCCCCCGTCCAATGCATTGACTTCCAACCCCCATCAGCTCTAATATATACTGTGACAGCCCTTATCTTAAGGCTGGACAATTTGACAGCCCTTATCTTAAGGCTGGAGTGCAGAACCTCTACAGTATAAGTACAGTAACACGTCGGGGTCAGAGGCAGGCGACGCCTTCCACAGAGGATTGATTGACAAGCAGGTGAGCCGGCTTAGGGTAATCCGGAGAAACGGATACCCGGGAGTGGAGGAGAGCGAGGCTACTGTATATGGGGGGGGGGGGGGGGGGGGGGGGGGGGGGTAACAGCTAGGCAAGGGAGACGGCCGAGCAGAGTGGCAGCAGTAACTGTCAAGGCAGACAGTCAGGAGATGGTTATAAGTACAGTAATACTGATGGAACAGTGACTCAGTTGTTTGGCTGCAAACGTGACTGAGTCAACTGAGTATACGCTCTGGTGAATTCTTTCAACATAAGATGCTGCATTCAAGTTCAGGAGAGTTTGGACAAGGCAATTCTCTTGAATGCTGCCTTCAGGAGGGCATTTTTGCATTTCTTTCACCATAAATTTCTTTCACCATAAAAACTGCATTCATGGTCTGGAGAGGGCACTTTTTATAGACCGATAAAGCTTTTTTTAATTGTAGGCTCAAAGTTACCTAATTAACGTTAAATGTTAAAATAACTGAAAACAGGCCAAAAGCTCAGTGAGCTTGTAGCTTTCGGTGCATGACATTATTCCATAGGTGACGGGGCACCCTGGGGTGCCGCGACGGCAGTCCAGGGTGCCGCGAGATCATTCTATAATATTTGGAATTTATTTGGACACTTGAAAAAATATTTAGTATCATTTTAAACTTGAAGTACAAAGTTATTTTCAGTCAGTTTTAACCAAAATGGCTATTATCTCAACATTTTCCTATCCACATAATCACTAAAATATCGTCACTGTCGGGCAGAAACCTTGTATCTCCAAGTTTCAAAACAGCAGATCTACAAGCACACAACACCTCGCAAGGTGTTGTGTGCTTGTAGATCGGCTGTTTTCACTAGTTTAGTACATTTTATAGATAAATATGATATGATAAATACAAAATGAATGGTTTTGGACATACAAGGTTTCCACCCGACAACGACGATGTGCTATAAATATAAGGTGCTGTGAGTGAGAATTATAATGTAGGGGTGCCTCGGATTAAAATAATATTCATGGGGTGCCCTGAGACAAAAATGTTTGGGAAACCCTGCCATAGAAGACATGCTGACTTCTATGGTATCCAAATCAGTATTTCACTGATTAAAGCACTCACCTATAAAGCCGGGTGCACAGAAGCAGCTGTAGCCTGTCAGGGTGTCTTTGCAGACACTCAGGGCTCCACACGGCTTGTCTTCACAGTCACCCATATTTACCTCACAGAACTGCCCTGTTAGACCTGTGGAGGGAGAGAGAGAGAGAGAGAGGAGAGAGAGAGAGAGAGAGAGAGAGAGAGAGAGAGAGAGAGAGAGAGAGAGAGAGAGAGAGAGTGAGAGAGCACAACACTGGATGTTCTTTGATGGTTTACACCAGGGGAGCCCAAAAGGTAGATGGTGATCTACCAGTAGACCACCAAGGGTGTGCAGGTAGACCACATGACATGCCTCTAAAAATGTATAATTAAAATATAAAAAGAATATGTCAATATGACATCAAGAAGGGCCTGTCAGCTCCCTTCATGGCTTCTAAAGTAGGCACACCTCCAATGCAATAGTTTGTTCAAGAGTCAGTAAAGAACCCCAAAACCTACCACTTCCATACAGAAAGGGATGAAGACATTTCCCCCAGTATTTCACATTTATGTCGCCCTTACAGTAAGTGTGTTTATCTAAAATGTAAAGCCAGTGCTGCTATTCCAAAGCCCCCCTCAGGCCCTCAGCGAAAACATTTTGGATGGGTAGATCATGTTGAGCTAGTCATTTTAAAAGTAGATGTCACGTCAAAAAAGTGTGGGCACCCCTGGTTTACACCAGTGGTGTAAACTAAGTACATTTACTCAAGTACGCGACTTCCTGGTCACATGATCTCCTGTTGCATTTTGGGAATTGGAGTGTTTCTCTTCAGGAGCGGGTGCCTCATTTGAAAACTTTAGTCACTAGTTTACTACAGAACATACATTACCCACAATATACATTTGTGCAATTTGAAAATAGCCGATCTACAAGCTTCACATTGTGAGCTTGTAGAGCTGCCATTTTCAAAATACTTTAGATATTTGAAAAGTCGTGAAATGGGATATTATGCATAATGAGTACGTTCTACTTTTGGTACTTAAATGCATTTTGATACAAATACTTTTGTACTTTTACTCAAGTCAATTTTAATGCAAGTACTTTTTTCCACCACTGGGTTTACGTATAATCTCACAGGTAAAAGATCTTGGGCTCTATTATGATCCAGGTCTTATGCCTTATGCCTTAACTTCTTTACCTTTCTTTCACTATTTTGAAAAACATTTTTAAATACTTCAAATGCTGATCTAGATCTGCACGTTGTGAACTTGCAGATCAGCTATTTGAAAAAAAGAAAAAAAATAGTAAAAAAAGGCAAAGAAGTTAAGGCATAAGGCATAAAACCTGGATCATAATAGGGCCCCTTGTCTTGTAAAGAACAGGATTAGCTGCCACTTTAGAATGAAGTTGTACAACATCAGACATCAAAGACACAGACATCTAAGGATGGTGCTTGAAACAAAGGCCCACTACAAACTCCATAACAAATGCATTGAGTACCCGCCAGGGGCGTCACAAGGGGTAGGAAAGTGGGACTGAGTTACTGGGGGCCCAAGGTGGAGGGGCCCTAGTAACTTTATCCCACAACCTAATTAGAATCGCCCCAAAAAATAGTGTGTATGCTGGTTGGTCCATTGGTCCATCTGTAACTCCACGTTCAGCAGTTGCTCAATTGTCTAAAAAACACAATACAAAAATCAATAACGCATGTACCTTGCCCAACATCAACTTTATCACCTTCAGATGTGTCTCTACTTCTCATAATCCCCAAATGTTTAAAATATTTTCCCAAATTTTGGCCTGTAGGCGGCTTTGTCCTGTGATGCGATTTACAAAATGGGCGTCAACAATCCCAACTGACTGCAAGCAGACATGGAGTGAGGGGGAGGGGCGAAGTTCCAGAGAGAGCAACATCACAGTCTGTCTGCTTCACACAAAGGGGCTGTAGGCTAGTCTATTGAAAAATAGCAGATATACGAGCAGATATAATAGCAGATATACGAGCTTGTAGATCTGCTATTTTTGAAAAGTCGTGAAAATGTGCGCAAATCTTTGAATATATGTATTTTTTAAGTGAACATTTGTAACTCAAATTTTGCTTCTGGGGGGGGGGGGGGGGGGGGGGGGGGGTCCATGGAACTAAATATTTTGAGATGGGGGGGGGGGGGGGTCCTTCGCATGAAAGAGTTTGAGCATCACTGACATGGAAACATAGGTTTCTTGGCACACATTTTCACGATTTTTCAAAAATAGCAGATCTACAAGCTCGCAGCGCGGCACTTGGTGCCGTGCTGTGAGCTTGAATATCTGTTGTTTTTCAATAGTTAACATTCATGGGGGGCCCCGCGGTGAATCCTTGTACCCAGGGCCCAGAATTTGGTGTGACGCCCCTGGTACCCGCTATCAATAAGCGTTGGGCTTATCAAGCTTGTTATCGAGCTTGTTATCAAGATTGTTATCGAGCATAGCGGCCCATGACGTCATGTTTAAACAATTAAGACAAGAGGCGATCAAGAAATTATTACAGTACTATTCATAATATAAAGCCATGAATGATTGTTTTACAGTTTTTCACGATTGCTAACACACATTTTTCACTACAATAACGGCTTTCTCAAAACTGCACACAGAAAACTGAAAACCTCATACACAAAATGCTAAACCTCACACCCCCTTCCCAAGATAGACACTTTGCCATCAAATCACCTAACTGTGTTCACAAAATGGAACTCCTTGTCTGGTATCGCGACGCCCCAGCCGCCTTAAAGTTAAAGCTTCAAACAGCCCAAAACAAACTAATTAGGGTTGTGCTTGGTCTCCCTCCTCTGACCCACCTTACCGATCATCACCACGAAAGCGTGGGATGGCTCAAAGTAGCTGACAGAGTACAGCATCTTGCAATGGGCCTGGTGTACAAGATACACTACACCTCCAAGATTCCCATGTACCTGACAAACTACTTCTTAAAGGTCAAGGATGTTCACGACCACAACACCAGAGGCAGCTCCACTAATCATCATCAGCGTAGATTTAACACTAAACAAGGCTCTAACTCGTTCTCCTGCTATACCATCAACATGTGGAACGCCCTTCCTCAAGCCCTAAAGGAGAGCAAATCCCTAGCCTCCTTCAAAAATTGGTATGAAAAGTCACCTTCAGACAGCTGCTACCCGTGACTTGTAAATAGACTAAGCCCCCATGCCCCCCCCCCCCCCCTTTTTTTATTATTCTTTTTTCTGCCTTTGTATTTGATGTTATGCTTTTGAAACTGATATTATCCTAGATAAAGTACTATGTTCTATCCGTCTGTCTTTCAATGTTATATGAGATACTTAAAGTGTGGTTCCTGTGGAAATAAGCCTCGGCTTTCTAGGATCTCCTTTTAGTTGACCTTGTACCAGTGATTTGTACTGTCATGAAACTGTACTTTTTTCTATTGCAAATAAATTCTTCAATCAATCAATCAATGTTTTCATCTGGTACGCACGCCATATTTTCAAATGACACATACCATGCATGGCGTACACACAAGTAAGCATTTGCTACACGCTACCAAGCATTTACAGCACACTGAAGTGCAAAATTGAAAACACAATCGTTGAAATGGAACACACCCATATGAATGACAATGATTCTGGATTCATGATTCAGGCATCATGCTTCTGGTCAGAGATGGGCACAAAATACAAAAAAGTATTTTGAAAAAAATCAAAATTGGTCTAATATTGACCAGGATACTGTCACCAGGATATTTGTATCTTTGTATTTCAAATATTTGTTGTATTTTGTGCCAATCATGCCTCCGGTTCCTGTCTCAATGTTCAGTTGTGCAACAACTGAACATTGTGTGTAGTGTTTAGACAACAAGGTGCTTGTGTAATTGACATCAGACCTGAATGTGTAGAGTTTTGAATAGTTGTGTGTTGTGGGTTGATACTTTGAGATTTTACGTGAGAAGTGTGTGCAACAACATGACGTCAGAGTGTAAAGAAGGAAAAGCCCTCAAAAACAGGATCAACTAGAAGCAGTGCTCTTCCGAGCACAGGTCTCCACCAGGCCACACAAATCAGCCTGTTATAGCGCCACCATGAGGCTGATTTAAAAAATGTGGGGCAGAGGTTCTGAATTAGCATCCAGGGAGTGTGTGTGCTCAGTTTGGCAGCGATCGGGCCAACGGCGCCGGAGATTAGCTGGTAACAACCAGGCCACACAAATCGGCCTGTTATAGCGCCACCATGAGGCTGATTTGAAAAATGTGGGGCAGAGGTTCTAGATTGGCATCCAGGGAGTGTGTGTGCTCAGTTTGGCAGCGATCGGGCCAACGGTGACTGAGATTAGCTGCTCACAAACTGCGAGGACGCACGGACGCACGGACGCACGCACGGACGGACGGACGGACGCACGGACGGACGGACGGACGGACGGACGGACGGACGGACGGACGGACGGACGGACGGAGGGGAAAACATACTCTCCCTCAGCCTTCGGCTGGTGGAGACAATAAGGTGCTCATTATCAATAAAAAATCCCTTTTCCAGGGCTTATAGGACGACAAGGTGCTCCTGTGCCAGATGACGACCCTTACCTGGTAAACAGTCACATTTGAACCCTCCGGGTAGCTCCGTGCACTTTGATCCGCGATGACACAGATGATCAACGCAGTGGCTTATGGGATTTTCACAGTGGCGCCCCGTGAGCCCGTGTCGACACACACACGTGTACGTGGCGTTCAGATCTTCACAGCGGAGGGTCCCTTCAGGGTCACAAGGATTTGACACGCATCCGTTCACCGCTGAGGAGCAGTCGACACCCTGGAATCCTAGGAAGAGTTGTGATCAAAGGAAGGATAGATCATGTGCTACAGTATACAGTATGTGTTCTGTTGATGACAGTGTGTGGATCTGGTTCCCCACTTCTGTGCACACTAGGGCATTCACCAAATATTCGAATATTCAAATATCAAAGTCACTATTCGACACTGTTCACCGAAGTTGAATATTCGCTTATTTAACATTTTTATTGTTTTCTCTTTAAAAAAATATATATATATATATTTCTTCATGGTTTATAAAGCTTGGCTAGATAGGAAGTCATAAGAATGAGTTATCAATGCCCCTGGTGGATGAATTTGTTAATGCTCTATACCAGGGGTTCTCAAACTTTTTTAGGCCCTGACCCCCAAAATAAACATATTTGAACTGGGGACCCCCACCCTGACAAGCACTTAGAATTGTAGGTATTACATTTAATGTGACTCGGTTCCACAGATAAATATTGTGAAAATAGCAGATCTACATGCTCACAACGCCTCGCAAACGCGAGGCGGCGTTGTGAGCATGTAGATCGGCTATTTTCACAATGTTCGCCTCTTGCTTACTTAACTCTCCTACTGCCAGATTATTTATTTATTTATTGGGTCTGGCGCCATCAAAAAGCGGCTTACCTTTGCGACGTTATAGTAGATAGACAGACAGACATTTATTTATTTATTTTTATTTTTTTTGGTTGTGCAATAGTGCACTTTGGTCTGCCAGGCAGCAGAGGGCGGCGTCATGCGAGAATGAATGTGAATTTGCCTGTTATGTGTTGAAGAAGAAGAAGACCAGTCACTGGCCACAGAGCCTTACAGCCGGAGGAAATCAACAAGGAAGTGAATTGTTCTCCGTTGATCTAACGCATAATGGATTTTTTACACCATCACCGCGGAAAATGTGTTTACAGTAGACGGCCGCGCGACCCCTCATCAGCTTACAGTCATCAGACGAACGAACCGAACGAGCGCCGTATTGGCATCGAGGTTCTGTAAAAAATGGGGCGAACGTTAACGTTCAAAGCGTGGGAAGAGTTAATTAATATTTGACAGTTTGGCGAGTCCTGTCGAATATTCGACTATTCGAATACTTTGAGGTCGAATAATTAGAATACTAAAAATCACTATTCGTGAATGCCCTACTGTATGTGTGCTCAGCTTCTGTCAGGGCTAAAGGGGTTTCTGTGCACACTGTACAACTTTTCAGTATTTACTGCTCTTTTCCAGATAATGTCCTGCAAAAGCATTTTTTCCACAGGTTGCTTTCCCTGTTTGTCTTTCTTATTGTTATGGAGATAGTGAGGGAAAGTTATCCTGAGTGTTAGACCAATCTGGGAAATAAATGCTTTCCAATAGCTTTCTTCACAAATGTGTTCATAAAGGTGTCTACTCTCACCTCTGAACTTTGTCAAACTCAACTCCGTTGACATACTTTGTGGGAGCCAATCAAAGTTGGGGTATCCCGAGGGCCTGGGATTAAAGGGGGGACAATAAAAAATGGCCAATATGAGTGTATGAGGTGTGTAATCAGGGTATTTTTGGGCTGCTGAATCCATTCCAACCATTAGTTTTCAGTTAAAATGACTCCTTGGCCATAAAATAGGCCTAACTGACTAAGGCTTAGCCAATCATGTCATTCGAGTCCACCTGTGTCCTGTTAGTCCCTATGTTTTAAACCCTTTTGAGTGTTCCTCGTCAGATTGTATCATGTTATCCTGTGTGTCATGGTGTGTGCTTACCCACCTGATCTTGAATAGTTTTCATGAATTCAAACCCTAGTCCAACCATTTTTTTATTGACAATATTATGTCTCATGGACACACAAAAGTAGGTATGGCCTATTTTAAGGCCAACAAGTCATTTTTACTGATAATTAATGGTTGGAATGGATTCAGCAGCCCAAAAATACCCTAATTACACACCTCATACGCTCATATTGGCCATGTTTTTCCTCCCCTTTAATCTCAGGCCCTCGGGATACCCCCAACCAGGGCAGGAATTTCAGGGAGGCCATGAAGGCCATGGCCATCGTTGCCCCACAGTTTGGCCTTGTGCCCCTAAGAAAATGGCATGCCCTGAGGCCACAGTGGCCTTAATGCCCCAGCTGACTGTACCACTTTCTCCTCTGTCTCTTTCTTGACATGTAGACAACGGTGTCTTTTGTTGAGATTCTCAGCTATATTTTTATCCATGCCATCACCTACCGGTAGGAAAAAGTAGAAAGTGAAGAAGGTAAGAAAGCAGTCAAAAGTTCAGAGATGGCCATGGAAATAATAACAATAATACCCTTGACCTTTAAAGCAATTTTTGAAAATGGGTTATAAATTGCTCCATCTACACCTTCTCTCTCAGCTTTCCTACTTACTTTGAGGAAAATGTCCATCACAAGCCCAGGGGTTGATGACCCCTGACCAATGCAGTAAGTTTGATTTGTGCAGGGCTGAGATTATTTTCACTGCAGATAGTCTAAAATTCAAAATCATCCATAACCCTTAAATTCAATTAATTCTTTCAATGGACTAAACATTGTTTTACTTGATGGCCTTCCTGCCCTAGCATTTGGCCTTTGTGCCCTCAAAAGATTTACAACACCAAAGGCCAATTGGCCGTGCCCCTAAACGATTAAATTCTAGGCCTGCCCCCAACTTTGATTGGCTCCCACAAAGTATGTCAAGGGAGTTGGGTTTGACAAAGTTCAGAGGTGAGAGTAGACACCTTTATGAACACATTTTGTGAAGAAAGCTATTGATTTAGATTTAGTTCCCAGATTGGTCTAACACTCGGATAACTTTCCCTCACTAAGAATGGCACGTACTTTTTGCAGAAACTTGTAAATGGCAAGAAACCACTCCAAGCCTGTTGAAAAGAAGAATCCGCCTTCATAGGTAGATTTACACACAGAAAAGGTCATAAAAATAGCAAAAATAGCTGATTTACAAGCTCAATGTTCTGTAAATCCCCTGAAAATCTACTGTCTTGCATATACATATAAAGAGAAGGCTTTAGAAGCTGAAATTAACGGAGTGGGGGTTCTAAAACTTTAGCGATTTAACAGTTAGGACAATTTTAAGATTTGTTTTATAAAAAAAGTTACATGGTATAACTTTAACCATGTTTAACCTGGCATCCTTGTTTTGGACATTTCACTATAGGCCAAAAGGTAAAAAAAAAAAAAGTTAAACAATGGTGAAAACAAAAGATTAATATAATTGGGTTTAAAAGGGTAGAGTGGATATTTATTGTACATATTGGTCCATATCTAGACTTTAGACAACAATATCAGTTGCCTTTTTTAAATAACTACTGTATATGGAAATGAACATGAGAAAAGTTGTTCTGCTGAAAAAGCAACTGTCCAGAAATGAAGAATCATGACATCACAAGAGGAGGAAGTGGCTATGTGTACACTGTGTATTAACTTTAATTGGTATGATATTGGTCTATAAATGTACATTGTAAATGTCTCGCATTTAACAATAGCTACACTGTATAGTTACATATACTGTACGTGCAATGGTCTGGAAGCCTCTCTCCTGTTAACTATGAGATTAAATGTATTATAATTTGATGATATATCTTTGTATTTGTTTATATGGAGCTTGTGGGAGTTTGCCAGGGTAAGCCTCATCTTCCACTCGAGGTTTTCTGAATGTTGGGGGCAGGGCGTATTAGCTGTTCAAACAGATTTATAAAAATGTAATAACATTTCGTCACTGTCAGGCAGAAACCTTGTGTCTCCAAGTTTCAAATGTGAATGTTTTTCGGTCAATTAAAGCCCTGCTTCAACAAACAAGAGTGTCGCACAAAAGTAGTGAAAATAGCGGAACTACAAGTACACAACGCCTCGCGATGTGAAGCGCTGTGTACTTGTAGATCGGCTATTTTCACTATTTTAAATCGTTTTTAATAACAAAAAAAGGTTTTGGACAAACAGTACAAGGTTTCCACCCGACAAGAACAATTTATTTTTAATGTGATTGCCAAGTTATCGCATATTGTTTTTACCACATTATTTGACCTTCCATCGTTTACAATTGCGCTGCTCCGTCTTTAAGTGGGTTGAGATGCCGTCGCTGCCAACGTTCGGCAGTCTGATCGTTTTCTTTTGACTTCTTTCTCATAACACGGAGCCTCAGGCTGTGGGAACCGTGGGAAGGTAATGTGAATCATTCTCTTGCATCATGGATAAACCGTGAGGAGTGATTTTTAACTGTCATATAATTGTACACTGATATGAGGAGTTGTAGAAAGAGTCTCTCAGGGACGTGCTGGCCATTGGGAAAAGCGGGACAACTCCCGAACAGCCGGCTCATTCCCGGTCCAGGCCGGCCATTAGGAAAACAAATTTATAAAATGTAGGCCTTTGTTCCATTTTGGGGGCTGGGCGGCCAACAAAGTAAATCGTCACTGTCGGGCAGAAACCTCGTATCTCTAAGTTTCAAATTTGTACATTGTTTCGCAACGCAAAGCCAGCTGCTTCATCATACAAGGCCGTCGCACAAAAGTAGTGAAAATAGCAGATCTACGTTGTGTGCTTGTAGATCGGCTGTTTTCACTAGTTTAAATCATTTTTAAACTGATAAATACAAAACAAACGGTTTTGGACATACATTTAGGTTTCCACCCGACAACGACGAAATATAACTCATGTAATTGGCCCACTGGCTTGTCACTTTGTCACAAATCTTTGAGTAGCAGCAGCGCTACAGAGAGAGATCTCTCTCTATAGCGCTGCAATGAGGGCCTCTACAACTCTTTTTCCCGGGCTGAATCAGGGGCCCAGCACGTCCCTGGAGTCTCTAATGCTGTTCAGTTTGAAGTAAAAGCTGTCTGGCTTTTATTAGACGCCTAAAGAGATCAATAATACTAATATGGCCCGTCCCGCTTTCAAGGCTGAATTTGAAAGCGGGATTAATACAGCATAAACATCAGGGCGTGCTCACGTCTCACGCTAATCCAATAAGCTAAATATGTATTTATATTTAAAACAATCGGTGCACGCCAATACAATGTCTGCATTTGTTCTATAGACATGATGGAATTTAAGGGAACGCCAAGGCTTGATTTATTTGGGGTTCGTTTCAATGCAATACGGAGTGAACCACTGTTCATTCGGCGCAGTATCCTGTATTGATTCCCTAAATAGAAAGAAAGTCCATTACATTCATCAGGTGTAATTCTTTCCGTTTGAATTATTTTGTGATGACTTAATGTGTATTTTTTTGTGCAAGCAGAAAGCACCCCCAACAACTCAATTTACTTATATATTGTGCAGACGTAAACTGGCCATTAAATTGTATTCTGAGACGTGTAACAAGACAACAAAATTAATCTAAATCACTAACCTTCAAATGCATTCAATCGCAAAAGAGATCTTCTCTGTCTGTGTTTTAAAGTTTGTCTTGTTTTAATCACTTAAAAAAAAAACTATTCTTTATTGAACGTGTCCCACGGGTTGGCCCACTCCTTTTTTCCCCCTCTACACCAGCAGTCTTCAACGTTTTCAGGCCAAGGACCCCTTAGTTGAGAGAGAGATGAAGCAGGGACCCCCACAACCTTTTCAAAGATACCATATAGTTTCATCGTTTGACAGCACGATCATCAGTGTATTTTGGATTCATGTCAATTTGTGTTTTCAGATATTTAACCACTTGAACCGTCAATACTTAACTCATTTAGTGCCTTTCCCGAGATATCTCGCGAAATTCCCTTTGATGTTCGCAGTGCCAATCGCGAGATGTCTCGCGAAAAGTAATATATTACTGTAACGGCGGTTATCCTACCGGGTACATGCGCGGAAGGTCCCGAGACGATCTCCCTCGCTGATTTATCATCATCACGGATCCACAAGCACAAAATAGTAATCCCATAACATTGAGGCAGACGGGGAATCTCATCTTTAATGTCCATTATCTCCAAACAACACTTTCAAAGCGAGGATGGCAATAGATGCTCGCTAATAAAACACATGTTGAAAAGCTCCGTTCCGCCATTACACAACACGATGTGGACGATGACCGCTTCCTGTGAATGACGCGATGACGTCAAACCGGAAGTGTTTAAGCTATGGACTTCTGGCCTTCAAAATAAGAGACTGGCCATTTATGGAGCCAGCGAGAGGCACTCTGGACATTTTAATCCGTTAATATCTGGGGCACAAAATGAGTGTTAATAAACTTGACCTTTCACTCTGTACTTAGCCCGCTCCTTTTCCCCTCTACACCAAATCTCTTTGCCAAAAATAGCCTTTCTACAAGCTCACAACGCCTCGCGCTGCGAGGCGTTGTGAGCTTGTAGATCTGCTATTTTTGGCTAAAGTTCTCAGAATATGGACGCTAGGGTTCAAGTGGTTATATATAAAAAAGGAGAAAAAAAAGTTTCTATCACACAATGATATGGAGGTCCCCCTGTAGTAACTCTGGGGACCCCCTAGGGGTCCCGGACCCCCTGCTGAAGACCCCTGCTCTACACCAAATCTTTTCTCAGCTCACGACGCTGTGTCGATCAGCTATCTTCAACCCGTTTTCTCCGCTTATTATTTCAGCTGCATGTTGGCCTATTAAGACGCGGCCGGGGCCAGGGACACCAGGGTTTGTGTGCTTAATGCAGTGGAACATACCTGAAGGGCAAACGCATCGAGTTTCCCCCGTGATATTAGAGGAACAGGTGCCGCCGTTCTTGCAGAAAGTCTCATCGGCTGCACATCCCGGGACGGGTGATGAGCAATTCTTGCCTGGAAAAAACAAATAAAAATAAAACTAATTCACATACTGTACTGTAGCATTATGATTATTATTATTACTACTGTACAGTGTACATGTCCCAATAAGTGTTTAGAGGATTTTATGTTGCTTCCCCCCAGGGCTCTTGCACACCAAGTAAGTCACATAATGGGTGCGTTCGGAAATGCGCACTCAACGCACTGGTGTGCCATGTTGTCGTTCGTTTATTCGGTGCACTCGGTGCGGTGTCGTTCGGAAATCCAGTGCATGGCGCACCGGGTGTGCTGAGTGCACGCACTCACCGACCCTACTCAGAAGACGATGGGGTTTGGCGGTGTGGTGCGTCAGTGCTGTGTTTTGATTGGTTGGATTTCATGGCCATGTCTCGAGTGCTTCTCGGCTTTGAACAATGGAGGAATTGATGGCAAAATGCACCATTTGTGGCTTGGGGTGTATTGTTGCACACGCATCAGCAGGAAGGCCAATGTTATGAATGAAATTACCTTTCAATATCAACGTTACGTTAGCAACTGCTGCTTTTCAGGAGGTTTTCCTTCAGAGTTCAGAGTGAAAAAGCACAGACACAACTGCCCCTTAAGGCCATGGCTACACGGAGCTGGATATATATACAACAGCATCTGCTCTTTCTGCTGCCCTCCTCTCTCATTGAACATAATGACATCTGGTCTGAGCCTACAGCGGGCACGTGGCACACATAGACATCAAAGGGCAGGGACGTGCTGGCCATTGGGAAAAGCGGGACAACTCCCGAACGGCCGGTTCATTCCCGGCCGGTCCAGGCCGGCCGTTAGGAAAGAAAATAAAAATAAAATGTCGGCCTTCGTTCCATTTTGGGGGCTGGGCGGCCAACAAAGTAAATGGTCACTGTCGGGCAGAAACCTTGTATCTCCAAGTTTCAAATGTGTACATTTTTTCGCAAAGCAAAGCCCTGCTTCTTCATACAAGGCCGTCGCACAAAAGTAGTGAAAACAGCAGATCTATAAGCACACAACGCCTCGCGGTGCGAGGCGTTGTGTGCTTGTAGATCGGCTGTTTTCAAAAAACAAACGGTTTTGATCATACAAGGTTTCCACCCGACAACGACGAAATATAACTCATGTAATTGGCCCACTGGCTTATCACTTGTCATGATCTGAAATGGCAAATCTTGGCCCAGCTCGTCCCTGTCAAAGGGGGCTTGAGCCCCTGTCCTTTTACCCGTCTGTAAAAAAAAGTGCCCTCTCTCCAGAGTCTAGACCAGGGATGCAGTTTTTACAGTTGGTGAAGGAAATGTAAAAGCCCTCCCTTTCCATGCCATACCTGAAGGCAGCATTCAAGAGAATGAACTGCCTTGTCCAAACTCTCCTGAACTTGAATGCTGCATCTTATGTTGAAAGAATTGTCCTCTCTGTGTAGAAATCCATGCCGTTACGCCACATCTCCAGTATTCACTTGATTATGCTTAGTTTAGTCTGGTTTCAAGTACTGAAAATAGCCAACCTCCAAGCTCACAAGCTCACAACACGTCGCAGCGTGACGCGTTGTGAGCTTGGAGGTCTGCTATTTTCGATATTTTCACCAAAAGGCCCTTTTAGAAATGTCAGCCCCTGCCTCTCTAACATTGTCTGCACGTCCCTGGTCTACAGCACCATGGTGCGTGACAGGTTTATTATAGTTGCCTAAAACTGTAATGAAATAACACGTCCAATTGAAATGAGCAAACCCACTTCAAAAACAAATTAAATCTAAATCAAATTGAAAACATGAAGTCTAAACGAAATAAAAATTAAAACAAATGAAACATTCCGAGCTATAATAATAACCACGGTAAACGAATGTGATCAACAACTTTATAACCCAGGTGTCCCTATTATGGGCAGGTCATTATAGGACAAAAATAGCAGATCTACAAGCTTGTAGATCTGCTATTTTCGCTGCTCAACGCACAAAGGGCTTAACAAGGTTACTCGTTATTCATAAAGAAATTAACCACTTGAGCCTCAGCATCCATATTCTGGGGGGAACATTAGCCCAGAATTCCCGGATCTACAAGCTCACAACGTGTTGCAACTATAGGTCTTTTATTGCAACCCGGACTTTTATTTTGGCGATAGGAAGAACAATACACCATAACTAACTATATTCAGTTCACCATTGTATTTTTTATATTTGGAGGGAACTCTGCCATTCACTTGACTCAGAAGTCGGTCAGGGTACTAAAGTATCGTTAGATTTTCAATAGGAATTCAATTTTAAAAAATCATTTTTCTCTCAATTTTCAAATTTTCTAGCTCCCCATAAAATCAAATATTGGTTCATTTTTCCAATTTTCTAGCTTGCAAAAAAATCAGGAAAATGCTTCAATTTTTTAAATGTGTGATTCATATTTGTCATTATTTGATTTGGAACCGACAAAGGAAAAACATCTTTAAAAAAGGTATTTTTCATTTTTTTACCACATTACGAATATCAAAAAATGGACCAATTTTTCAAATTTTCTAGCTTGCAAAAAAATCAGGAAAATGCTTCAATTTTTTAAATGTGTGATTCGTCTTTGTCATTATTTGATTTGGAACCGACAAAGGAAAAACATTTTTAAAAAAGGTATTTTTGAATTTTTTACCACATTACGAATATCAAAAAATTGACCAATTTTTCCAATTTTCTAGCTTGCAAAAAAATCAGGAAAATGCTTCAATTTTTTAAATGTGTGATTCGTATTTGTCATTATTTGATTTGGAACCGACAAAGGAAAAACATCTTGAAAAAGGTAATTCTTAATTTCTTACCCCATTACAACAATAAAAAAATGGGCCCATTTTTCCAATTTTCTAGCCCACAAAAAAATCAGGAAAATGCTTAAAATTTGCTCAATTCTTTGAATGTGTGATTCATATTTTGGGATTATTTGATTTGGAACCGACAAACAAAAAATAGGCCCATTATTCAATTTTCAAGTCCAGGAAACAAATCGTCATCATGAATGTCACGTGACCACGTGTCAAGTCACATGGTACACAACTTCAAAATAAAAGCTGTAGGCTAGTCTAACATCCAAGTAATAGGATCAACATGCAGGCAGGCAGGGGGTCCATGAGGGGTTTACAAGGGGGTCCATGGCTGGTTCCCAAAGTGTGGTTTGGGGACCCCCAGGGTTTCTATGGCTGGTTCACAACAGCCTGGTACACGTACAGCCATGGCTGGTTCCCAAAGTGTGGTTCGGGGACCTCTGGAGGTCCATGACGGATTTCCAAGGGGGTCAATGGCTGGTTCTCAAAGTGTGGTTCGGGGACCTCTGGGGGTCCCTGAGGGGTTTCCAAGGGGGTCCATGGCTGGTTAGCAGGTTACTTTTACACTCTCATACTATCCAAACCTCCACCAGCCGTCAGCCTGTCCTTCCCTCCGTCACGTCACTCGTCACACGTCACACTTTCCCCCTACTCATATCTCCGCCACCGTTGCCCTGATCCATGCCAAAATTTCCATACAAACTCCTTGCCTGCCAAACTACAACCTCGAAGGACCCCCGGAGCTCCAGGGACCCCCAGGTCCCTGGGGGACCCCCAGGTGTAAAGAATGACCAAATGTGCAAAAAAGACCACCCCAACGGGGCTGCTCACGGGGAATTCCCGGGGACCACCGACTCCTGGTGCTCCAGAACGGATGCAAAAGTGGTGGCGCCCCCAGTGGAGGACCCCCTCCACTGCAGCTCACGTAAAATGCCTAAACTCGGGCTAGGAGCGACCGGGAGAGCTGGGGCCGGTACCTATTCATCCGCCTCGGCGGCGCGGAGACCCCACCTCTCATTTCTCATATGACCCTCTTCTAGCGCCACCATGAGGCCGCTTCTTGCAAAACACATTTTTGGACACTGCTCCTACAATTTTTGCCCTAAAATCACACAAATCGGTACACAGTATGTCTACACTCATCTCATCAACATGGATCTGTCCCATCTAACGCCACCATCAGGATGATTTTGGTAAAACAAACTTTTGGCCTATTTGTGGAGATAAGCGACTATCTCCCGATTAGGGAGTCTTACTGGTAGTGTAATAGGTGAAATAGTGTAATAGTGCATTCTTATCAAAACCTCCACCAGCTGTCAGTCTGTCAGTCAGTCTGTCAGTCAGACTTTCAGTCACACTTTTGCCCTTCTCATAGTGGTTTTGGCTGCCAAACCACTACCCCATTTCTCCCTCTTTTAGCGCCACCATGAGGCCGCTTCTTGCAAAACACATTTTTGGACACTACAAATTCTGCCCTAAAATCACGTAAAGCGGTACACATTAGCATGGATCTGTCCGGGATAGCGCCACCATCAGGGCAATTTTGCCCCAAAATCACGCTTTGCGTGATTTTACGGCAAAATCTGTAAAAGCAGAGTCCAAAAATGCGTTTGAAAAAATTGCCCTGATGGTGGCGCTATCTTGGACAGTGTAGACATACTGTGTACCGCTTTGCGTGATTTTAGGGCCAAATTTGTAGGAGCAGTGTCCAAAAATGTGTTTTGCAAGAAGCGGCCTCATGGTGGCGCTAGAAGAGGGAGAAATGGGGGTAGTGGTTTGGCAGCCAAAATCACAATGAGAAGGGAAAAAGTGTGACTGAAAGTCTGACTGACTGACAGACTGACAGCTGGTGGAGGTTTTGATAGTAACTGCGACCTGACGGTCGCAATTACACTATTACACTATTATATTATTATTACACTATACAATATTAATAGGGCATTAGGGCAGTGTCCAAAATTGTGTTTTCAAAAATCGGCCTGAAGGTGGCGCTATATGGGACAGATCCATGTTGATGACATGAGTGTAGACATACTGTGTACCGATTTGCGTGATTTTAGGGCAAAAAATGTAGGAGCTGTGGCCAAAAATATGTTTTGCAAGAATCAGCCTCATGGTGGCGCTAGAAGAGGGTCATGTGTGAATTGATGGGTGGAGGTTGTGGTTTGGCAGGCAAGGAGTATATGTGCAAAATTTGGCATGGATCGGGGCAACGGTTGCAGAGATATGAGCAGGGCAAAAGTGTGACGTGTGACAGACAGACTGACTGACTGACGGACGGACGGACGGACGGACGGACGGACTCACAGCTGGTCGAGGTTTTGATAATAACTGCGACCTAACGGTCGCAATAACATTTATGCTATTTCAATATTACAAGTAATGCACTTCTTCTTCTTCTTTCGCTATTACACTATTTCACCTATTACACTACCAGTAAGACTCCCTAATCGGGAGATAAGCGACCGTTGGTCGCTTATCTCCACAATCTGTCGGTAGATAATGCCGGTCTTATATAAGGGTCATTTGTGTACGGTGTGATGTCATACTGATGTCAGCAGTGTGATGCCATACTGATGTCAGCAGCTATGTCTCTATATATGGAGTTATATGTTGTACGTGTCCAAATATGGGGCTTGTGAGGTCAGACTTAGTGAGATTCGTCGGTTATCTCCATATATGGAAGGATGTGTTGGTTATCTCCATATCTGGAGATTCAACCTTCAACGTGTAACTATGGCTACCTAACGACTAGCTACATGACGTGAAGGTGAGTGAGGGTCTTTGTAACAGCCACCCCCAGATTTCCCGTGGAACTCTGTACAATATCGAGAAGGCCCGAACGGAAACTCTTAGTCAACTGGCCACCCCATCAAAGAGTAAAGGGACATCAAGGCCTCTCTCTTGTCAATGGGCTGGTGTCGGCCACCCCGTACGGGTTCTAGTCTGAGGTGATAGCCTGCCAGCCCGTTAGTAGGCACGGGTCCCGACAAGCCAAGGGGTCGATTGCACCAGTTTCCTCCTGCCGCGAAGGGTGCCAGCATGACTCACACCATCCATAGCAACCATGTTTTTTACCCTAGCAACCAACTGTTTACCCTAGCAACCAGCTTGTTTACCATAGTAACCATGTACACTATTACACTTATTGCTAACCAGCCATGGACCCCCTCGGAAACCCCTCAGGGACCCCCAGAGGTCCCCGAACCACACTTATTGCTAACCAGCCATGGACCCCCTTGGAAACCCCTCAGGGACCCCCAGAGGTCCCCGAACCACACTTTGAGAACCAGCCATGGACCCCCTTGGAAATCCGTCATGGACCTCCAGAGGTCCCCGAACCACACTTTGGGAACCAGCCATGGCTGTACGTGTACCAGGCTGTTGTGAACCAGCCATAGAAACCCTGGGGGTCCCCAAACCACACTTTGGGAACCAGCCATGGACCCCCTTGTAAACCCCTCATGGACCCCCTGCCTGCCTGCATGTTGATCCTATTACTTGGATGTTAGACTAGCCTACAGCTTTTATTTTGAAGTTGTGTACCATGTGACTTGACACGTGGTCACGTGACATTCATGATGACGATTTGTTTCCTGGACTTGAAAATTGAATAATTGGCCTATTTTTTGTTTGTCGGTTCCAAATCAAATAATGCCAAAATATGAATCACACATTCAAAAAATTGAGCAAATTTTAAGCATTTTCCTGATTTTTTTGTGGGCTAGAAAATTGGAAAAATGGGCCCATTTTTTGATTGTTGTAATGGGGTAAGAAATTAAGAATTACCTTTTTCAAGATGTTTTTCCTTTGTCGGTTCCAAATCAAATAATGACAAATACGAATCACACATTTAAAAAATTGAAGCATTTTCCTGATTTTTTTGCAAGCTAGAAAATTGGAAAAATTGGTCAATTTTTTGATATTCGTAATGTGGTAAAAAATTCAAAAATACCTTTTTTAAAGATGTTTTTCCTTTGTCGGTTCCAAATTAAATAATGACAAAGCCGAATCACACATTTAAAAAATTGAAGCATTTTCCTGATTTTTTTGCAAGCTAGAAAATTGGAAAAATTGGTCCATTTTTTGATATTCGTAATGTGGTAAAAAAATGAAAAATACCTTTTTTAAAGATGTTTTTCCTTTGTCGGTTCCAAATCAAATAATGACAAATATGAATCACACATTTAAAAAATTGAAGCATTTTCCTGATTTTTTTGCAAGCTAGAAAATTGGAAAAATGAACCAATATTTGATTTTATGGGGAGCTAGAAAATTAGAAAATTGAGAGAAAAATGATTTTTTAAAATTGAATTCCTATTGAAAATCTAACGATACTTTAGTACCCTGACCCGGTCACAACTATATTTAGCGTTCTAGTTCTAGTGCTCAGTGTGAATGGCTCTTAATAACGGTTTGGGGCTACTGTATGTCCTGGTAGAAAATGTTGGGCAAAATGTGCCACTACGGCACAGTATTGCTTTAGTTTATGTTAGGGTTCATATCTTAGATTGTAATTAGAGAAAAGAAAAGATGGGTGTTAAAATGTTTTCATTTGCTGCTTTCTATCCTTTTAGCCATTTTAGAGAGTTTGATTTCAGTGGTTGGGGGCATGCGTACACGTGGGTAAATATTTATTTTTAGACACAGTAAGCCCATTCACAACATGTGCCGCAATCTTTCATGGTTAGGTGTGACTTATGGGGGCTAGTAGTGTTACTGTAAATAGTAATAAACAATTAGTCTGCTCAATGTGTCTAAAAAGATACTGTATTTAGCCACTTGTACGCATGCCCCAACCCACTGAAGTATTAATGAATAAAACAATAGAAAGCAGTAAATGAAAACATTTGAACACACATATTTTCTTTTTTCTAATGACTATCTAAACTATGAACCTTTGTTGTAAACAACAAAAACAAAGTTGTCCTTTAAAGAATAGATGTGTAATGTTCTCTTTGTATCAAATTCTGCGTTTTGTGTCACTAAAGGTCAAATAAATGCCTTGTTTACTTGCTTTAACTACATCTAAATCCCTCCAACCACACTCACAACGGCACAAAGCAATAACAACAAGGGGATGACTATATTTAGTCTTGAATCTCACATAATTGATTTGATTTAGTGCGATGTGTGGACAGCTAGAGCTTGTGCAATAATAGATAGTTTCAACAGTCTGTTTCTGTGAAAGCCTTTGTCAATATATGTCACGATTAAGCCGCTACACAAGTCAAGTCCTTGGTGATGATTTGACTCTCGGAGTACACATTTAACCACAAAAGTGTTCCAAAATGAACCCTGAGGATTTTATAGTGTTGGGATCAAAGGGCAGATAGATGTGCTACAGCACAGGGGCGGCTCAAATCACAGCGCAAACAACCTGCGGTAATAGCGGAGGATGATAAACAGGGGCGTCACACCAAATTCTGGGCCCTGGGTACAAGGACTCACTGTGGGGCCCCTGTGTTTTAACTATTGAAAAATAGCAGATATACAAGCTCACAGCGCGGCACCGAGTGCCGCGCTGCGAGCTTGTAGATCTGCTATTTTTGAAAAATCGTGAAAATCTTTGAATATTTCAAATCTTTCTAAGGTTTTTTTTGGAAAAATGTTTCTATGTCAGTGGTGCTCAAACTTTTCCATGTGAAGGAGCCCCATCTCAACATATTTAGTTCCAGGGACCCCCCCAGAAGCAAAATTTGATTTTTGGGGGTTTGTATTGTAAAGTACAACTTGATGACATCACACATTGTACTTTACAATACAAACCCCCAAATCAATCCTCCAGTTCTAGGCAACACAGAAGGGGGGGAACTTTTTTTCTATTTCCACACAACTCCTCTAAGGTATATTAATGACATATTTCAATATTGAAAATGGGTGGTCTTCCCCTTTAACACCTTCTAAGCCTGGCCGTACTCCCTCGGACTTCCTACTGGGTCCCATCAGCCACGCCGTCTATTCCCGGACTTTTGATATAAATTATAATAAAAAAAAAAAAAACATCGGAAATTCTTCTCTGTGTCTTTTTGGAGCGATCTGAAAGGGTTAATATGCTCTGACAGTCATTTTCTGGTGCTGGGTGTGATACTCCTAATATCCAGCAGGCCACGCCGTTGACTCACATTCTGGATGGATGGCTGGCCAGGAGGAGCCTCATCCTCTCCCCAGTGTTGAAACTCAGCAAGAAGCTCAAACAAGATGGCTGGTCTTTGTCTCTGTTCGTGGATCGCGGTTTCAATCACGTTCGGGCGCCGCTTCTCTATCGCTCCTTTCCCTGCTTCGCCGCACGTAAACGAATGGAATTGATCTCCCCTCCGCCTCGCCAAAGTAAGATCGCCGACCTCTGCAGGATGAATATGTACGCTGTGTCGAGCACTCCAGTACGTGTTGTTATCATGTGGGCTTTGTTTTTTTAAAACATGTTTGTAAATAAATGGCTTATTTCTTCGGCGCTACCTCTGTTCAGAGGGTTCTGCCGCGGCTTGCAACGTGTTAAGGCCCCCTCCACCTTGGGCCCTAGTAACTCAGTCCCACTTTTCCCCCCCCCTTGTGACGCCCCTGATGATAAACAATATTACCAAGTGTTTTCTGCTGCAATGTCTCTAATAGCCAGAGTGTGGTCGCCCTGGGCAACGGTTAGGTTACAACGTGGGTGTTCAGAGGTTGGGGAAATTCAGGGCAGCTTTTATTGTTTACACCTTGTTTACCTTTTTACCTTTTCACACTTGACATAAACATTGTTAATCTCTCCAGCGTTATTTCCTGTTGCGGTGTTTGTCAATATAAGTAGCTGTCAGGAAATACTATAACTGTATACAGGGGCGTCACACCAAATTCTGGGCCCTGGGTACAAGGATTCACTGCGGGCCCCCCATGAATGTTAACTATTGAAAAATAGCAGATATACAAGCTCACAGCGCGGCACCGAGTGCCGCGCTGCGAGCTTGCATATCTGCTATTTTTGAAAAATCGTGAAAATGTGTGCAAGAAACCTATGTCAAGGACCCCCAAGATGATATGTATTTGGCCACAGACCCCGATCTCAAAATATTTAGTTCCAGGGGCAGGGACCCCCAGAAGCAAAATTTTAGTTAGAAATGTTCGCTTAAAAAATACATATTTCCAAAGATTTTCACAACTTTTCAAAAATAGCAGATCTACAAGCTCACAGCGCGGCACTCGGTGCCGCGCTGTGAGCTTGTATATCTGCTATTTTTCAATGGATAAAGTTATTAGGGCCCCTCCACCTTGGGCCCCAGTAACTCAGTCCCACTTTCCTACCCCTTGTGACGCCCCTGACTGTATATAACTACAGTATATACTAGGGGTGTAACGATATAGTAACTGAATCGATACTATATCGATATGCAACTAAGCAAATATCGTACAGTTTGGCTCTGTATATCGTATGGTATCGTTTTACAATGCAAATATTCGGTATCGAATCGTTTTGAAATGCAAATAATCGATTGCATGGAAAGTAAGTATTTGTGCCTTGTATTTATCAATTTTAAGAGGGAAAATGAAAAAGAGGGGTCTAATTACTTTTCCATTCCATATAGCTACTCTTGGTCTATCGATAAATGTGTGTAATCCTCTTGTGTTCATGTCAAGGTGTGGGTTTGACACGTTTCACACAGATTTAATGTCTTTGCTAAATAGTTACTATATCGATTTTAAATCATTGAATCAAATCGTATCGTGTCGCCATGAATGAACCAATATCATCCATGTATCGTATCGTCAACCATGTATCGTGATGCGTATCAAATCGTTGTTCAAATGTATCGTTACACCCCTACTATATATAGTACCATCCACTTCTGGGTTTGTTGTTTTTGGGGAAACACCTGTGTCTTTCACCTATGCATTTTTTGGAATGTCCTGCTATTTTCAATGGCCAATATAACTACCAAACTGACTTGCTCTTCCCCCCCCCTCCTCCCGTGGAAGCACAGAGAAAACCTCTGTATATTCTGTGAGTGACTTGAAAAGGCAAGGAAAAACCCTGGCAGGTTGGGATTTTGTTTTTATCCATTTACTCTGTCAGTGGTAAGTGGTTAGGAGAGAAGGCCACATCACAAACTCTAATCAGTTTTATACCGTAGTACCCATAGTAATGAGCATTACGTTAATGGTACCCATACACCCATACACCCATACACCCATACACCCATACAGTACAGAACCCATAGTAATGAGCATTACGTTAATGGCCAGGCTGGGGTTGTCAATAATATAGTGTGATGTGCAAAACCTTGTGATGTGCCTGCCAAGCACAGCATGTGATCAGCAGCACTTTATAGACGTAGTCAGTGGAACGTGGAATATATGTGTGTGTGTGTGTGTGTGTGCGTGCGTGCGTGCGTGCGTGCGAGCGTGCGTGCGTGCGCGTGTGCGTGTGTATATATATATACACAGGGACTGACATTATCTCCATATATGGGCATTCCCAGCTTATTATTGAAGACATCAGGAATCTCCATATGTGGCCACATTTTCCCAAATATGGAGATGACTGACGTCTGACGTCACAGATCACATGAGACTGACCCGATATGTCCATATATGGGGCTGAGGTGTGACGCACGCATTCAGGTTTTCATACTAAATGCGACCTGCCGTCGCAATAAACTGTAAAACTGATTAGAGTTTGTGATGTGGTATTTTGTCGTAACCACTTACCACTTAGTCCACTTGCCAGAATCTGAACCCTGGCATATTGAGTACAATAAGGTTTTATGTTAGAAATGTTGAGTATGGGTTCCCAGCATTTAGAAACTGCCGGATGCTAACTTGCATGTTGAGCAATTTTCATAATTTGCATAATTCGATTCATTTAGCATAATCCCCCATAATCTATCTATAAATGCGACAAATCTCTGCGTGTCTGTCTGCGTGTATGTAACCCGCGTATCTCGAGAACCGTTCGTCCCACCGGCTTCAGATTCGGCACGTGCGTTCCCCGCCGCGGCACGGAGTGCAGTGCCGGGTCTCGACCCGACCCGACGCGCGGTTTTCCCGAACCGGCGCGAAACGTTCGGAATCTCCTTATGCGGGGTTGATTGTTGACATCAGGCTGTTCCGGAGGAAATCGGCGAAAGCTCCGACTCATTGTGACATCACTTCATAAAAGGCTCTGACATCACGTACGCCACATGAGTCAACAAAAAATCTCTGTGATTGTGTATGTATGTATGTAATCCGCGTATCTCGAGAACCGTTTGTATGTAACCCGCGTATCTCGAGAACCGTTCGTCCCACCGGTTTCAGATTCGGCACGCGCGTTCCCCGCCGCGGCACGGAGTGCAGTGCCGGGTCTCGACCCGACCCGACGCGCGGTTTTCCCGAACCGGCGCGAAACGTTCGGAATCTCCTTATGCGGGGTTGATTGTTGACATCAGGCTGTTCCGGAGGAAATCGGCGAAAGCTCTGACTCATTGTGACATCACTTCATAAAAGGCTCTGACATCACGTACGCCACATGAGTCAACAAAAAATCTCTGTGATTGTGTATGTATGTATGTAATCCGCGTATCTCGAGAACCGTTCGTCCCACGGGCACGCGCGTTCTCCATATATGGGCATAAAATGAATGCCCCCATATATGGGCATAAAATGGATTGCAGACAGACAATACAGATATCTCCATATATGGACATAAATGGACAGAGGCAAACAGATGGTCAAAGATCTCCATATATGGGCATAAAATGGACGCAGACAGACAGATACAGATATCTCCATATATGGGCATAAATGGACACAGGCAAACAGATGTTCAAAACGGGTCCTATGACAACAGGTATAATGAGGTTTGCATTAAAGGGGGAACCGGCACTGTGTCTGCAACACAGTTGGAGGCACAGACAGATACTCCATATATGGGCATAAAATGGACGCAGATAGACAGATATCTCCATATATGGGCATAAAATGGACCCAGAACTATAACTGCAGTGATCTCCATATATGGACATAAAATGGACGCCGACAGACAGACAGATACAGATATCTCCATATATGGGCATAAATGGACACAGGCAGACAGATGGTCAAAACGGGTCCTATGAAAACAGGTATAATGGGGTTTGCATTAAAGGGCGGGGCATTCATTCCCTATTTACATTGTTCCGAGTTGGCCAGGTCGCCGACTAGACGCTGGGCCGCCCGAAGGGCGGCCCAGCTTCTAGTAATGGATAATATGTCAAAAACTGATTGGCTGATTTGAACAATATTGGAGTGGTTTTGGGGGTTAATGAGAATGCTGAATCCATTTCTGACATTTTCTAAATTCAAAATGGCCATTTTATACCGGAAATGGCCATATACAACATAAAAAAGTATCAAAATCACCCCACTTTAAATTGGTATAAGGCCATTTCCAGTTTAAAACGGCCATTTTGAATTTAGAAAATGGATTCAGCATCCTCAATAACCCCCAAAACCACTCCAATATTGTTCAAATCGGCCAATCAGTTTTTGACATATTATCCATTATTATAGGGGATTATGCTAATTAAAGCTAATTATGCAAATTATGAAAATTGCTCAACATATGCAAGTTAGCATCCGGCAGTTTCTACATGCTGGGGACCCTTACTCAACATTAATAACATAAAACCTTGGTGTACTCAATATGTCCGGGTTCACAATGGGCTGGCAAGTAGACTAACTGCCAGAGTAAATGAATAAAACATTCCTTGCCTTTTCAACTGTTTTGGCGTCTCAGACGTCATTGGCGGTGTGGGCCTTGGAAACAATTTACGTCTTATAGGCGCTGTTCAGACGACAACTTTTCTACGAGAAAACGGCAAAATGAAATGTCAGCTATGCCTCCCGCTCAGACGACAACGGCATATTCGGGGGTTGGAAACGCAATGGGGAAAACCTCTTCCCTGAGTGAAACTCTTTGAAACGAATCCTCCTTGCGTTTTCATCTAAAGGGGCGAGTTACAGGGAAACCGCAAAACGTGTGATGTCATGGCTGACGCTGCAAAGCCGACAGCAGTGGAGCCTGTACGCTGCCATGGTGATTATGTAAACAAATACTGTGACAGGAAGGAGAGCGGACATCATGTCACACATCACTGCCACCTAGTGACATGGTGTGCACACTACATCGTTTTAGTCATTGTTGCGTCTCCGTCTGAACGCTGGATTCAATGAGAGAAGCAGAGAACACAATGACATTTTGTCGTCTAAGCGTGGCCTTAGACGTCATTGGCATTGTGGTACCCTGAACAGTGACATCAGAGCATGATGTCAGAGTGATGTCACAGTGACAAGGGAACCAATAGACTGTAGAAATGTGTACTGACTGACTGAATGACTGACACAGACAGACAGACGGAGACAAGCTGCGACATTTCTCATGGTACACTGCGACCTTCGGTGGCAATGATGACTCGGGTCCTATACTACAAAAGACGGTCCTTTTTTCTAAACGCTGATTGATGCTTGACAATCATCCGCATGCATTATCCTAATTCAAGACATGAATTGCAGTATAAAAAGCCATGACTGAAATGTACTTACCAGTAAATCCTGAAGGGCAGATGCATTGGTAGCCTGCCACGCGGTCAATACACGTGGAATTATTGGTGCAGTGGCCAAGGGCGCATTCATCATAGTTGATTTCACAGTTCACCCCCACAAACCCTGTATTAGGAGATTAAATCTCATCAGAGATGCCATATATGACCGTCTGTGCACACTACTATGAGACTTGATCAGATACAGAGACAACATTTCTTAACCCGTTTAGGCCTAGAATTATTGAATGCTTTAACTATTGAAAAAACAGCAGACATACAAGCTCACAGCGCGGCACCGAGTGCCGCGCTGCGAGCTTGTAGATCTGCTATTTTTTTTAAAGTCGTGAAAATGTGTGCAAATCTTTAAAAACAAACGTTTGAATATACTGTATGTACCAGTAAGGCTCCCTAATCGGGAGATAAGCGACCGTAGGTCACTTATCTCCACAAATAGGGCAAAAATGTGTTTTGCCAAAATCTTCCTGATCCATGTTGATGACATGAGTGTAGACATACTGTGTAGTGATTTTCGTGATTTTAGGGCCAAATCTGTAGGAGCAGTGTCCAAAAATGTGTTTTTAAAAATCGGCCTGGAGGTGGCGCTATATGGGACAGATTCATGTTGATGGGATGAGTGTAGACATACTGTGTACCGATTTGCGTGATTTTAGGGCGAAAATTGTAGGAGCAGTGTCCAAAAATGTGTTTTGCAAGAATCGGCCTCATGGTGGCGCTAGAAGAGGGCCATGTGAGAAATGAGGGGTGGGGTCTCCGCGCCGGCAAGGCGGACGAATAGGTACCGGCCCCGGCTGTCCCGGTCGCTCCTAGCCGGAGTTACGGCATTTTATGTGAGCTGCAGTGTAGGGGGTCCTCCACTGGGGGCGCCACCACTTTTGCATCCGTTCTGGAGCACCAGGAGTCGGTGGTCCCCGGGAATTCCCCGTGATCAGCCCCGTTGGGGTGGTCATTTGGTCATGTTTGCGCATTTGGTCATTTTTTACATCTGGGGGTCCCCCAGGGACCTGGGGGTCCCTGGAGCTCCGGGGGTCCTTGGAGGTTGTAGTTTGGCAGCCAAGGAATGTGTGTGCCAAATTTGGCATGGATCGGGGCAACGGTTGCGGAGATATAAGCAGGGAAAAAGTGTGACGTGTGAGGTGTGACAGACAGACTGACAGACAGACAGACGGAGGGACGGACGGACGGAGTTACTTACACTTTGTGCAGGGTTTGATAGTAAATGCGACCTACGGTCGCAATTAAAAATACATACAGTATATTCAAACGTTTGTAACTCGACTGCTTCTGGGGGGTCCCTGGAACGAAATATTTTGAGATGGGGGTCCGTGGCCAAATACACATCATTTTGGGGGTCCTTCACATGAAAAAGTTTGAGAACCACTGACATAGTAGTCTCTCAAGAACAGACTAACTGAGCTCCAGTTATGTGAAAAGGACCTTTTCTTTGACGATGGTTAGCCAGATTGCTGACACAGAAACATAGGGTTTTTCAAAAAACAGGATTCAAAAGACACTTATACAATTGGGTCAAAATTCAAATGTTCAAGATTTTTCAAAAATAGCAGATCTACAAGCTCGCAGCGCGGCACTCGGTGCCGCGCTGTGAGCTTGCATATCTGCTATTTTTCAATAGTTAGAGCATAAAATAATAATACGTAAAATAATAATGTGTACCCGTTCTGATAGGGTTAATATCAAATTACATTTTAGAGCCATTTACCACTACTGGGAAATGTGATATGGATTTTCATTCCACACTGAACAAAATACATAACGATTCTCATTGCACACTGTATCGGTAATGCATACCACCTCAACAAATTACTGTATCCATGCAGCCTGCATTTGACGAATTATTTGTTTTAATTGCACCCATATAACAATTCTGTCAGGCCTTAAATGTTATAGCTATAAGCTATATCAACGCATTGCAAAAAAAAAAGGGGAAAAAAAAAGATTAATGTCATGGAGTGAAAAGGAGAGCTCTATTCCAATTTCTGACATTTTATTCTCCCATAAATGTATTCTACTGCATGGTCACGCCACAAAATGACTGTCATTAGCACTGTCACACGCGGCGGTTACAGGAGGCCCATGACTAATGCTTGGCTATCAGCACCATCGGCGCGGGTCAAATTCTCATCATTTCTCAAACTGACCATGGAACCAATTTTCACCTCTCCACCATGTCATAAAATTTGACAATTATCCCGACTTCATTAACCCAGTTGGACCGGGTACGGTTTACTGCGTATCATTTTATGCTTTAGCTATTGAAAAATAGCAGATCTACAAGCTCACAGCGCGGCAACGAGTGCCGCGCTGCGATCTTGTAGATCTGCTATTTTTGAAAAATCTTGAAAATTTGACCAGATTCTATAAGTGTCTTCTGAATCCTAAGGTTTTTTGAAAAAGATATGTTTCTATGTCGGGTTGTCGGCGGCGCTCACACTTTTTCATATGAAGGACCGCCAAAATGATATGTATTTGGCCATGGACCACCATCTAAAATATTGTATCAGGGACCCCACAGAAGCAAATATTTGAGTTACAAATGTTCCCTTTAAAAAATATATATATTCAAAGATTTGCACAAATCTTCATGATTTTTCAAAAATAGCAGATCTACAAGCTTGCAGCGCGGCACTCGGTGCCGTTCTGCGAGCTTGTACAATGGGGGAAATAAGTATTGGATACACTGCCGATTTAGCAGGTTTTCCCACTTCCAAAAAATGTAGAGGTCTGCAATTTTTATCATATGTATACTTCAACTATGAGAGACAGAATCTAAAAAGAAATTCCAGGAAATCACAGTGTATGATTTTTTAATAATTAATTTGCATTTCATTGCAAGACATAAGACAGTATTTCTTGCAATTTCTCTCATAGTTGAAGTATACATACGATAAAAATTGCAGACCTCTCCATTTTTTGGGAAGTGGGAAAACCTGCTAAATCGGCAGTGTATCCAATACGTATTTCCCCCATTGTATATCTGCTGTTTTTCAATAGTTAAAGCATTCAATAATTCAAGCCAGGCCTAAATAGCTTAATAATGCATAACAGTCCTCAACCGCAATCATCAGGGTTTAATCAGAGGTACGTCTCATGCTATAGGTGGGACGGTGACTGAAGCAAGGAATTATTGGCAAAATAGCAAGGATTTATTCCTCTCTTAGCCTAATGGCACAAGTGGTTCTGAGGAGTTTTACGACATGAATTAAGCGGTTAGATGTTCTGTAGGCAGGATTTGAGCAGATCAGAGTGAAAAGGCTTGTAAATAGGAACAGTGTTTTACAGCAAGCCAGGTATACACAAGGACAGATGTATTGGAAAACCATCAGAGATAAAAGCAGTGATATATACTCTATATCACTCTTCATTATGTGACAAAGAGCATTTTTAGCAAAGCTGCCTTTTCCCTGTGCCTCGACTAAACAGCGTTTTAGCTTAATATATCGTCGTTGTCGGGTGGAAACCTTGTATGTCCAAGAGCTGCGTTTTGTATTTATCATTTTAAAAATGAACTTAACTAGTGAAAACAGCAGATCTACAAGCACACAACGCCTCGCACAGCGAGGCGTTGTGTGCTTGTAGATCGGCTGTTTTCACTACTTTTGTGCGACAGCCTTGTATGATGAAGCAGGGCTTTACTTGGTGAAAGAAACGTACAAACTTGGAGATACGAGGTTTCTGCCCGACAGTGACGATTATGTATCATTCTCAATGAGATACAGTAACATTGGAAAGGATGCAGACTAAATACACATAAACAAATAATGTGCTCATTTTGAGTTAAATACATTCCTTCAGTATGATTTAGAAAGCTTTGGATTTCTAAAATGTATAACCGCTCTTATCCAAAGCGACTTACACGTACCCTAGATCTCTTGCTTGTTTGTTTGTTTGTTTTGCGGGGGCCACTGTGCCAACTTTGCTTTACCCAGCAGTAAAGAAATGTCAAGTGTAGAATATTAAAAGCACCGCTTATTTACATTTTAGGCACTTGAAACACTTTACTGGTTATTGGTTATTACATTCAGTACCTTTTGTATTATAACATGCATTGTCTGCTTCTTATTGTACATTGTTAGTAGTCTGGTAGAGTATATATCTGCCACACCGACATTTCACTGCACAGACACATGAATAAAAAAGCTCTTGAAACTCAAATCAATATTTCATAGGAAACACGCACAGAATGTGCAGAGGACTGGTGATTGTGCTCAGAATGCGTGGGAATCACAACGTTGACTGGCGTGACGCGTGTCCAGGACAACGTTCTCTCTAGTCAGCACCAGGGACGTGCTGGCCATTGGGAAAAGCGGGACAACTCCCGAACGGCCGGTTCCTTCCCGGCCGGTCCAGGCCGGCCATTAGGAAAAAAATTACAATAAAATGTCGGCCTTCGTTCCATTTTGGGGGCTGGGCGGCCAACAAAGTAAATCGTCACTGTCGGGCAGAAACCTCGTATCTCCAAGTTTCAAATTTGTAAATCTTTTCGCAAAGCAAAGCTTTGCTTCATCATACAAGGCCATCGCACAAAAGTAGTGAAAACAGCAGATCTACAAGCACACAACGCCTCGCACCGCGAGGCGTTGTGTGCTTGTAGATCGGCTGTTTTCACTAGTTTAAATCATTTTTAAAATGATAAATACAAAACAAACGGTTTTGTACATACAAGGTTTCCACCCGTCAACGACGAAATATAACTCATGTAATTGGCCCACTGGCTTGTCACTTGTCATGATCTGAAATGGCAAAGTAGCAGCTCTCGTAGCAGCAGCACTATAGAGAGATCTCTCTCTATAGCGCGCAATGAGGGCCTCTGCAACTCTTTTTCCCGGGCTGAATCAGGGGCCCAGCATGTCTCTAGTCAGCACCAGCAAACAAAATGGTCGAGCAAGGTCTTGATACGGTCTGTGATGAACACCCCCAGATGCCAAATCCCTGGAACAAAATATTTTTAGGCCAAATAAATACATATCATTTTGGGGGTCCTTGAAACGAAAAAGTCGAAGCACCACTAATATTCTGTAGTAACATACTTTTTTCCGAAAACTGTTAGATTTAGAAGACCTTAGTAGAATCGGCTAACCTGACTTTCGCCAGATGGTGGCAGCAGTGCTTATGCCTGCATAACGCTCTGCTTTTACCATCTGGGCTCACTCGAGGAGACCCGATGTAAGGGGCGGGCCATTTTTTCAAATTCTGCAGCAGGTAATTGGATGTGGCCGTTTCTATCACAGTCTGGGAGTGCCAACTCCAACCACTCACATTGGCCTGTCTGCAATGACGTTACACCCAGAATCCGCCTCCTGGGTTTCCATGTGGTCTGCAATCAGACTCTATTGGCTCAGAGCCGCTCAGAGCCCGCCCGTAGCTGCCGCTGATTGGTCCGGCCCGGGACTTTACGAGTGTTATCAACTCTCCTCGAGTGAGTCCAGATGGTAAAAGCAGAGCGTTATGCAGGCATAAGCACTGCTGCCACCATCTGGCGAAAGTCAGGTTAAGAATCGGCCTCTTAATGGGTTAAGCGAGAGCCATGGCATTTTCATCTGGGGAAGAAAAAGAACATGTCTTAGTGGACACCCCTAAGACTATAAAAGTGTCTTTCTTCCCTGGTGAAAACGGTAGGCACTCGTCTAAAAATACTTCCAAACTTTTGAAATATTCAAGTCAATGCTGCTCCTGACAAAAAAGCTGGAAATTGGCCAACAGGTGGCGCTAGAGGAAAAGCTATGGTGTTGATCATTTGACCTGAGGGTGGCGCTGATGAGATCGGTCACGGGTTAACTCAGATAATTAGGGTTCATGTTCCCCTTCCAGCGTTAACGTGACGAGCACGTTTTATTGCAACATTCCCCTGAGAGTTTGAGATAACACGTGTGCAAGTGGAACGTTGGGCCTGGGAACGGTGCTTGAGGAGGGTCTATGGGGGTCACCGAAATTAGTAGGAGCCATCTGGGGAGCTCAGCCAGTTTCATGGTAATTGCATTTTCAAACACTTTGTGTGAAAGTAGCTAGGGGTGGGCGATATGGATAAAAATACAATATCACAAAATATTCTTCCAAGCTGGACGATACGCAATCGTATCACGCTTCTTTTTCATGTTGGTTTTTTTATGGTTATTTTTCAAGTTACTTAACAGTACAACCACCTAGAAGGTAACACAAACTAAAAGAAAAAAGGAGTAACAGACCATTTAGACCAGGGGTCCTCAAAGTGGGGTCCGGGGACTAAATTGACCCTTACAAGTATGTTACTCTGACAGTATGCAAATTAAACCATTTGGTTTCATTTGTAGACTGTCAGAGTTAAGGGGAGACCTTGCCATTTTAAAGTTTGAGAACTACTGATTTAGACCAAAATGCAGGTTTAAATGAATTCTGCAATGGATCTCTGTATTAACAATTCAACAGGATTGTTTACAAGGCTCCCTCATTGTATCACGATATATATGTCACAGTTTTTCAGCGGTCGCTTTGATCCACAACAACGACAACGTAGCGTCGGCAGGAATGATAGCGCCTCACCCCACGGAGGTTAGGGTTAGGCATAGTTTTACTGAGGTTAGGGTTAGGGTTAGAGTTAGGCATAGTAAGCTAATGGCTAAACACAGCCGAGCTAGGCTAGTGGATAAACAACGAAAGAGGTGTCGCAAACGAGTGACGTCAGCGACTACACAAGTGAATGGCTGTTGCCGCCATCTCATGGTGAATACGCAGAATTACACAGGTGCGCTCATAAGAGACTATCAAGGTGAATTGATCCAGGTGGTGTTAGGGGTGTGTGGTGAACGACAAAACGAGCGCCCTTACCCCAATCTCACTGAGTTACCCAAACTGACTGTAACATACAGTATATTGTTGTTGTCGGGTGGAAACCTCGTATCTCCGAGTTTAAAAATTTGTATGTTCTTTTGCAAAGTAAAGCCCTGCTTCATCAGACAAGGCCGTCGCACAAAAGTAGTGAAAACAGCAGATCTACAAGCACACAACGCCTTGCGGTGCGAGGCGTTGTGTGCTTGTAGATCGGCTGTTTTCACTAGTTTGAATCATTTTTAAATGATAAATGCAAAACGAACGGTTTTGGACATACAAGGTTTTCACCCGACAACGACGATATACAATATCTCTGAAAAGGCCGTGGAGACATTGTATATCGTCTCAACGATATTCATCACCATATCGCCCACCCCTATGTGAAAGTGAAAATGCTGGCCTAAATGGTGGAACTAGACTCATATTTAGCGATGGCCACTACTGATTTTTGGTGACCCAACGGTCTTTCCTCTCGCGGCTTGAAGGAAGGAGGCCATCGGGTCACCAGAATCAGTAGGGACCGTCGTCTGGGGAGCGTTAAGGTTGCACAGCCAAGTCCATGGCAGTCCATCCCATAGTTTTCAAGATGTCTGTGTTTGGGAATAAAAAATGTGTGCCAAGTGGAAGTTGGGGCCTGGTGGTGCAAGAGGAAATAAGGCCATGTTGGGGTCACCAAAGAAATCCGTGTTGGCCATCCTCAGGGGAGCATGAGAGGGCCTCAAAGAGAGGACTGATTGCTCATAGCTGCAAGCATGCTGGCATACTGGCTTTTATGTCACCTCATCTGATATGTATGCGATAAGGTCGTTAACCCTAACCCGAACCTGAACCCATAATGACCAAGCAGCAAGACCTTATAGCACTTATTACCCGGCTAATACATAAAATTAATAATTTGACTCAAAACTAAAATCAAAACAAAGTATTTCCTTGTTTACAGACGGCTGAAAGTGCGCGGGTATTTTATGACATTCTATCTTTGCATATCCTTGATTTGCATCCTCAGGCTTATCTCTACAGGGAGCTTGCAACTTCTAATTTAGCTTGTAAAATCCTGCGCCCATTAACAATTCCTACATACATTGTTGTATACATACATTGTAAAAGAAAAACTACTTTAGACATGGAAGTAACAGTTGTTTTTTTTTACTTTTTACATGGCTGCCATGTTGGATACAGCGCTAAATTCACACAGTGCAGCCTGACTGCTGTAGCTGCTCTGAGCCGTTGATTTGGCAGCAGTGAATTATAGAGCGGAGCGGTCATTATACGCTCATAATTCACAGCTGATTTCAGCGCTCGACCAATCAGAATCAAGCTTCCAAACAAGCCGGGTAATAATATCAGTTACTGACCACATCAGAACACCACACAAATTACACTAGCAAAGTGCACTGTGTAGAGTAATGTACCATGTTCTATAGCAGGGGTCTTCAATGTTTTCAGGCCAAGGACCCCTTAGTTGAGAGAGAGATGAAGCAGGGACCCCCACAACCTTTTCATAGATTCCATATAGTTTCCTCGTTTGACAGCACAATGATCAGTGTATTTTGGATTCATGTCAATTTCAGATATTTAACCACCTTGAACTGTCAATACTTTGACCTTTCACTCTGTACTTGGTCTGCTCTTTTCCCCCTCTACACTAAAGCTCTTTGCCGAAAATAGCCGATCTAAAAGCTCACAGCGAGGCGTTGTGAGCTTGTAGATCTGCTATTTTTGGCTACAGTTCTCAGAATGTGGACACTGGGGATCGAATAGTTAAAATGAAAAAGGAGAAAAAAAAGTTTCTATCCCAAAAAAGATTTGGAGGACCCCCTGTAGTAACTCTGATGACCCCCTAGGGGTCCTGGACCCCCTGTTTAAGACCCACGTTCTCTAGTTTACCAGCACAAATAAGAAATGGGCAAAACTGTCTATACCACACAAATATGTGAGCATTAAATAAAAACGGCCCATTCAGATGAATAATTTCTTGATACTATTAACCCATTACAACCTGGGTCTGATTCTACAAATGTCTTCTAAATCCTAACAGTTTTCTTAAAATAATAATAAGGGTAATATTAATAGTAATAATAATAATTTAAAAAAAATGTTGTTATATCAGTGGTGCTCAAACTTTTTCCATTTTAAGAAACCACCTAAATTATGTGTATTTGAATGTGGACTATTTTGTTCCAGGGACCCCCAGAAGCAAATATTTGAGTTTAAATGTTATGCTATAGGCCTACACCCACACCCACGCGCACACGCGCACGCGCACACACACACACCACACACACACACACACACACACACACACACACACACACACAGCTTTATTGTGTTGAGACATCAAAACGTGAGGGTTATATATCAAGAAACCTGGATGCCTTTGCATTGATGCCTGTGGCCAGGCTAGAGGCACCTAGCCTGGCACCTAGAGGAACCGAGCCGGAGGCACCAAGGACCCCATGCAGTCTCGCCGGTGGTGGCCATCCATAACACATGATTACTGGACGGGAGCTGGCTGTTTTGTTAAAGAGGTGGTGCCATAGTTTTGTACTTTTTCTGTTTTGTATGTGTCTCTTTGGAGTTGACATTATTAATAGATCCTAATGCTAATACTAATAGACCCCCAGTTGTGGTTATAATGTGCAGATTTGTCTTCCCTGTGTATGTTTGGATACTTCCTGAAAGCTGAAAGACTGGTCCTCAAAAGGCCCAATTGAAATACACTGATATAATGACATCATATATACATGTATTTTTAAAGTGAACATTTGTAACTGAAATTTTGCTTCTGGGTGGTCCCTGGAACGAAATATTTTGAGATGGGGGGGTCCGTGGCCAAATACAAATCATTTTGGGGGTCCTTCACATGAAAAGGTTTGAGAACCTCTGACATAATATTCTCTCAAGAACAGACTAACTGAGCTCCAGTTGAAGTGAAAAGGACCTTTTCTTTGACGATGGCTGGCCAGATTGCTGACATAGAAACATAGGGTTTTCCCCAAAAACCTTAGAAGGATTCAAAAGACACTTATAGAATCGGGTCAAAATTCAAATTTTCATGATTTTTCAAAAATAGCAGATATACAAGCTCGCAGGTGCCGCGCTGTGAGCTTGTATATCTGCTATTTTTCAATAGTTAAAGCATAAAATAATAATACACTATAATGTGTACCCTTTCTGAATGGTTTAAATACAGTGCACGGTACTGTAGCTTACCGTCTGAGCAGAAGCACTGATAGGCGTCCACTCCGTCCACACAGATCGCACCATGCTGGCATGGACTGGACTCGCACTCGTTGAGATTTACTTCACAAAACGCTCCACCAAAGCCTGCAGACAGACAGTGCACGAGAGAGAAAAATACCATTATATTGGAATCCTTTATTTTTGGTTGGTTTCATCCCTCGGCCAATTAGGATCAGTATGACTTTGTTTTCGACACACAAGAGCTGCTGCTCAAAGCTCGTATTGATTCAAAGAACTTGCTGGGTACATGCAGACTCAGCCCACTGGCTCATTTAATCATGTTTAATAAGCGCCAGTCATTGCCCTTGTGATTTATTGCATTAACCAAAGCCAGA
This sequence comes from Nannobrachium achirus, assembly GCF_963921795.1. Lineage (NCBI taxonomy): Eukaryota > Metazoa > Chordata > Actinopteri > Myctophiformes > Myctophidae > Nannobrachium > Nannobrachium achirus. The sequence continues at coordinate 4,360,724 of NC_137833.1, read as the reverse complement.
GCCAGAACCGTTGAGATCAAAGCCAAACGTATGCACGCACACACACACACACACACACACACACACACACACACACACACACACACACACACACACACACACACACACACACACACACACACACACACACACACACACACACACACACACACACACACACGCAAAAAGGACCATAGCAAATGCATACTGTACATATGCTGCGTATTGTGCAAATGTGCAAATTGATGTTCTTCAATCTTCAATGACCATGGCATAAAGGGAGGATAATTCTGCATATTTTAAATCAAATAACAAGGGCAATACACAAGCAATGAGTATAGCTGATAACGAAGCTCAAAAGCAAGAAGTAGTGTGTCTGTAATGTGCCTAAATAATTTCACCACAGACTAAATGTAGACTCTGTGTACAGGGGCGTCACAAGGGGTAGGAAAGTGGGAGGGGAAAATTTGTTGCCCAGAGGCAGCAGAGCAGTATAAGGTTATTTACAAAGTTACAGAGAAGTATGAAAAAGATAAAAAGAAAAAACAAGAACAGAGTACAGAGTACAGTAAGTACAGTAAGAGCAAGGTACAACAGGAAAGGGAACGAATAATATATATACATAAAGTGTCTTAAAGCACGACTATCAAAAAATAATACAGTGCCCAAATCAAAGTGACCATACAGTCAATGCTAGTTAGTGCAACAAGTATCTCTACATCAAGTCAAACACAAGCAGAAATACAAAAAGAAAAAGGGTTAACTTGGTTACATGCAGCTGCATCCGTTCTGTGTACCCTGTGAAAGACCCTGGTCCATACGTCATACCGTGGCTCGCAGAGAAACAAAATGGAGGATCTAGGCTACATACACTTCCATTCTAGGCTGAAACATAAAAACAGCTTTATCTATGAATAAGGTGCAAAGAACGCCAGGGAAGCAAGAGATCTGACTGTTTTCACGGCGACACTTTACCGCGATGGTCGGCCCCGGTTTGGATTTTAGTTTCGCGAGCGTTTGTAAAACAAATGGATCTTCTTCCTCAATCGTCAGCGGACACGCACGTGCACACGCACGAAGCTTCCGAGGCTCTTCAACATTAAAGCGTAAATGAACGCCGGCAGCAGCAACAGCTAGAAATGTTAGAAACCTCGGCTTCCCATGTGTTAAGGTGGAAAGAGATTGAGAAAGAGAACACCAAGAAGGCATCGGTCACCGATTTTCGTGTAACACCCAGGAGTGGGACCATGCCTGCACGCATGTCTCCGCCGACAGAGACGCAGACGAGCTCATTCATTTAGGAAACGGCGCAAATGTGGCAGGTGGATACTTTTTTTTCCTTTGTGGCAACAAAGAACAGCGAAATATAGGTCTCAAATTTAACTAAGTAACGCCATTATGGTATTTTGGAAAAGGTACCAATTAAGTAAGTACTAAATTGCAAAACTAACTCGTTAGGTTACTCCGAAAAGTAATCCGTTACAGTGACGCCGTTCATTTTAACGCTATTACCCCCAACACACTCTAACCTAACGCGTACCAGTTTGTGTAGGCAGATGGGCGGGCGCGGCGAATCTCCGGCCAATGGCATGTGTTCTCCTCCCCCCACCCCCCTCTGCTCCTCTGCTCAGTGCAGAGAACGCTGCTGCGTCATGACGTCAACACATTCGGTGCGACGCTCTCTGCACTCTGATTGGTTAGGGAAATTCTACACTTCCTCCAACAGTGATCATAACGCGATCGCCCAGGCTTCTTTTTCTTCCTATCGCCAAAAGAAGTCTGGGTTTCCGAGGCTACCCCCAACACTGTTCACTAGCGTTTGAAACCTCCAGATGGGGCAGATTTTTTTTTCCCCATGTGTTGTTTATTTGTGTTTATGAGGTGTGTCTTGTTTATGTCAGCGGTTCTTGTATTGTAATTTTAGCAACTGTCTATGGTCGGCAGTACAGCACTTTGTTCAAAGTAGGTCATTTAAAAAAAAAAATATGCTCAATAAATACATTTGACTTGACAGCATTTCACATAAAATGTAGACGTGAAACAAACAGGCCTGCAAAGACACCGTTAACCCCCTTAATCCTGATGTCCCAAATTTGGGCTTCAAATATAAACATATATATCAAAAATTGTTTGAAAATGGCTTATTTCCACAACCGCGCGACACTTTGCAGCCATGGACTTTTGTTGTGGTTAAGTGGCTGAGCGGTTAAAAATAGAACGCTGTTGTTCAACTGCAACAGCTTTGGCCATGCTGCAGAAAACACTGTGGTGCTACTGTAGTACAAAGCCTTTCACTCTGCCTGTTGCACTGCAGAAATACATGGCCCCAAAAGAAAACCAGTTGGCTTGCACACAGCTTTTATGAAGTGTAACGCTATTTCAGTGTATGCTGCTGTACAAATTATTTTGTTTTTGTAATTCATCATTTTGTAATGCAACAACAATGCAACCTTTATTTTGCATCAAAGCACCCATTTCTGTAGGCCTATTTACATTTTTTTCTTTCCCAGTTGTTGTTACTTAGAATATATTTTCAGCCTTTTTTAACAATACAAGGCAACTAAATGCCATTTTCTCATTTCAGCTAGATGGATTTTGCTGTTTTCGCCTAATAACTGTAGTCTAGGCTGCTTTCATAACAGGTCATACTGTACTTCAGAGGTCTTCAACAGGGGGTCCGGGACCCCTAGGGGGTCCTCAGAGTTACTACAGGTGGGCCGCCAAATCTTTGTGACAGGATCATGTTTTTTTTACATTAACCCTTACAGTGCCTATCCCGAACAAGTTCGGCTTTATTTCAATCCAATACAATATTTTATTTGCTATTTTACTTACCCCGAGCTGCTTGGAGCAACGTGGGTGGTCCTTGCTCGTCCAGCGCTAGCCAACGAGAGACGCTAGATGGTCCGACGATTTATTCCATTGAAAATGGTTTAAAATAAAGTTTATAGCCCCCCCAATGTTCACCGAATGTTCACTGTAGGCGGCGCGACGTATTCCAGTGTGCCTATCCCGAACTAGTCCGGCTTTTTTAATAAAATGACCGAAAGCCCTTTCCCCCGGCCCGTAATCAGGCAACGCGGCCGCATCGCGCCGCCCACTCCAATGATAAATCACATCTTTAGACAGGATTTTCTCCGGATTGTGTTCCCAGACCCAAAGAAAAAGTTTTTTGCGACTGAAATAGCATTAGATCGGGCTTCTAAATGGGTTAGCATTTTGGCTACGTGTCAGCTAGCTTCCTCCTATCGTCACCCATAGCATTGGCTAGAGTGAAATCCCAAGGCACTTGGGACAGTGTCGACGAAAGCTAGAGCGAAGGTCTATGGAGAAATGTCTGGCACTCTAGCGCCCCTTGTGGCCGGCGGCACTGTATGAGTTAATCACTTGAACCCTAGCATCCCTATTCTTAGTGGAACATTAGCAAAAAAAAAAGAGCAGATCTACAAGCTCACAACGCCTCGCAGCAGAGGTTTGTTGTAGAGAGAAAAGAAGAGCATACTAGTGGGTATTGACAGTTCAAGTGGTTGAATATATTAATCCAACAAATGATAGTGCTGTCAAACAAGTCTAAGATGTAAAATCTATGAACACTTTTATCTTCAACACACTTTTATACAATATGTACAGTGTACTGTGGGGGTCCCTGCTTCATCTCTCTCTCTCAGCTAAGGGGTCCTTGGTCTGAAAACATTGAAGACCCCAGCTATAGTTTATTGATCCCCACTGGCTCACATGCATCATTGACTTGCATCCTATACTGTATATACAGTATACTATACCCCAACCTGAAGAGGAAAAAAAAGTGTAGATTTGACCTCGCATTTCCATAAATTCTGAATTCATTTTCAGGTCATTGGCATCATTAACTGTGTGCTACGTTAAGCCATTTAGGCCTAGAATTATTTTATACTTTAACTACTGAAAAATAGCAGATCTACAAGCTCGCAGCGCGGCACCGAGTGCCGCACTGCGAGCTTGTAGATCTGCTATTTTTTTTTTTTTTTTTTTTTTTTACTCAAATATTTGCTTCTGAGGGATCCCTGGAACAACATATTTTGAGATGGGGGTCCGCGGCCAAATACATGTCATTTTGGGGGTCCTTGACATTGAAAAGTTTGAGAACCACTGACATAGAAACATAGGTTTTTCAAAAAAAAAAACTTACAAGGATTTAGAAGACACTTATAGAATCGGGTCAAAATATTCAAAGACTTGCACAAATGTTCATGATTTTTTTTTTTAATAGCAGATATATCTGCTATTTCTTTAACACTTTCCATGCCAGGGCCAAAATGGCCCCAAGGTAGCTGTGCCAGGATTTTGTATGTTTTTCTTTACTATGCAATGAAAAAAAAAGTTTTTTTTTTTTTTTTAGATTTTTTTCCCCACAGAAACAGACACAGTTGTTGTGATTCAGTGGCAACAATATTTTTGTCAATCAGACAAAATTGTTCCAGAGCTGAATGAATCAAAAAAAGTGTCCATCCACTAGAATGGACACACATTTTCTCAATCAGCTAAACGAGGGAGCCAACACACAAACAGAGAAAAGCATCTCTCTGATCTCAGGTCATTTTGACATCTTAAAAAAAAAAAAAAAAAAAAAAAACACGTCATTGGCACTGACGGCGATTCAATGATTCTCGTCAATCTACCTCTGTGGCATGGAAAGAGTTAATAGTTAAAGCATAAACTATTGCGTAATAATGCGTACCCGGTCTACATGCGTTAAACAGAATCCAAGTCCATGCAGGACACATGGGGGCGCGTATACATACCGATGTGGGAGGCATACGTTTGGCCTCCCATATGGACACAATATTCAAATTAAACTATGTTGGCAGTTAAGATACTACCGCTGGATATTATGGATGGCAAGACTGACTGGCAGCCTGCTGGAAATAATATCTATGCGAGGCTGGAGGCTCACGGTTTGTCCTTGAGGAGTGATCTACGGAGAGAGAGAGCAGCTCCTTGAGGAGTGATCTACGGAGAGAGAGAGCAGCTCACCGCAGGTTGCTTTTCATTTACATAAGAAATCGCTCACGATCATTCACTTTGACATGTGTGTCAGGCATAAGAGCAACAGGAGTAATGAAGTTGCAATTATTGATTGAGTTACATGAACTACTATGTAATAACCATTCAAATGAAAAACATTAAATATAGGAGGAGGAGACGTCAGGGCTGGCGATGAGTGCTCCAGGTTCCTGGTATCAGGCACAATTATTTTCAACCCAAGACCCTTAGTTAAGCAATTCAGAACGGGTACACATTATTGTGTATCGTTATTTTATGCTTTAACCGTTGAAAAATAGCAGATATACAAGCTCACAGCGCGGCACCGAGTTCCGCGCTGCGAGCTTGTAGATCTGCTATTTTTGAAAAAAATCGTAAAAATTAGAATTTTGACACGATTCTATAAGTGTCTTTTGAATCCTTCTAAGATTTTTTTGAAAAACCCTATGTTTCTATGTCAGCAATCTGGCCAGCCATCGTCAAAGAAAAGGTCCTTTTCACTTAACTGGAGCTCAGTTGGTCTGTTCCTGAGAGACTACTATGTCAGTGGTTCTCAAATCTTTTCATGTGAGGGGACCCCCACCTCAAAATATTTAGTTCCAGGGACCACCCAGAAGCAAAATTTGAGTTACAAACGTTTGCTTTGAAAATACATATATTCAAAGATTTGCACACATTTTCACAACTTTTTCAAAAATAGCAGATCTACAAGCTCGCAGCGCGCGCTGCGAGCTTTTATATCTGCTATTTTTCTATAGCTAAAGCATTCAATAATTCTAGGCCTAAATGGGTTAATTGCATGCAGGAAAAGCTGCAACATTATCCTCATACATCATGTATTTTCATCCATAAAATAAACAAATGGCCGGGGCAGGCGCTCTAGAGGGCAACACTATTTCTTATATAATACAGTTATGTCCAATAAGTATGTAAGCATTGTGTACTATTTTTACCGTCTATAATATGGTGCTGGGTGTCATTCTGGGATGTAAAGCACAAACAGTACATCAACAGCCAGGGGGGCCCCGGCAGCTGACTGGGTGCAGTGTGGACCACATAATTGCAACGTCTCGGTTCAGCTCTGGCTGGAGACCTGAGCTGCTCTATGTCCTCGCCTGACATCTAAATAACTAAAGCAAAATCTGACAAAAATAAATTAATACAAATGTTTTTGGTACGGTTCATTTTCTCCAGCAGACTTCCTGATCTCTTAACTCAACCTCTGCCAAAAAAATACCCCTTTGTACCCCTTCCCTGCCATGCCCGAGGAACCCGAAGATTTAATAAGCTTTAATTAAAAAGAAATAATTTATCGAAGCGGAACCAAAATAGGCCGGAACTAATGCTCCGTGATCGGTTTCTACACGGACACATTATTGAGCGGACCAGTTAACATTGAGGCCGTGAACCGGAAGCGGATGGTCCGTCGTCTATTTTGGCCCGTTAGCTTTCTGTGTAAAGTAATCCATTACAGTAACGCCGTTCATTTTAACGCTGTTTGGTTAGGGAGAACTTATTGATCAATTGGAAAAATTTAAAAGGATTTGAGAAGCTGATGGAAATACGCGAACACACAATGCATAGCAGTGTCCGATCACGCACGATGGGAACTGGATGATCGCCCGCGTTAACAGGTAGGAGAAGCCAGCAGTGAAAGACATTGAAAAATCTTCGGGCTCCTCGGCCGTAAACTACGAATGAGTTAAAAAGGGGCAGTTCGCCCAAAATGCCCAAAACACCCGACATATTTGACCACTTACCCAGCATCTATCCATCCAGATTTAGTTTTACCAGGGGTGTCGCATCAAATTCTGGGCCCTGGGTACTTTAACTATTGAAAAATAGCAGATATACAAGCTCAAAGCGAGGCACCGAATGCTGCGCTGCGAGCTTGTAGATCTGCTATTTTGGAAAAATCTTGAAAATTCTTTGAATATTTCAAATCCCTCTGAGTTTTTTTGAAAAACCTATGTTTCTATGTCAGACTTTGTCAGTGGTGCTCAAACCTTTTCATGTGAAGGACGCCCAAAATGATATGTATTTGGCCACGGACCCCCATCTCAAAATATTTCATTCTTGGGACCCCCCAGAAGCAACATTTTAGTTACAAATGTAAATATGTTACACATTAACACATCTACTGCCTCTTAATCTGAAGGTTGCTTGGTGCCTCGGCGCCACGTCGTTTCCTCCGTCGGCCGCCGCTATTATTTTGAAGGGCCGGAAGGGGGTTGTTTTTGTTTTTTTGGATTATCACTTGACGGCAACGATTACGTCATCTAGTCACATGACAGTGTGGGACAAGAAGAGGCAAGATGGCTGCGCCCTGCCTTGTGCCTTGTTTACATTTAGATCTGCTGCAAAATGTCTCAAAATGGCTATTTTGTTTAAATGAAGTTTCTTTATGGGCCTCTCCATTGACTTAACATTGAGGAGCTTCACTTCGCGTGCACGCCCAACGTGCGTTGTAAACAAATCGCCGACATTACCGATGCGAGCGGGACCGGAGCAACATTAAGTAAGTAATAATATCTTTACTGTATATACAGTAAGATTCACAGTCCTCACCGTCAACGGCGCCATGGTATTAACCCTTTCAATGACGGTGAGGACTGTCAACGGCGGCGAAAAAGTTAATATAGATAAAAATTAGTGCTGTCCGAGTTAACTAAATTAATCGCAATTAACTCACCGTTATGTTAATCGCGATTAATTATTTTAATCGCAATTAATCGCATATTTACAAACATTGGCTACAATATCGGCTATATTGGCTACAAGGTCCATCCCTGTTGATGTAACAAAAAATACAAAGTATAATTAAAGCATAAAGGTGGACACAACAGTAATCATTTAGCAGATCCTTATACCCATCAGCTGCAGTCTGTTTAATGCAATACCATTATGATTTATTCAGGTTTTTAATTGATTTCGAATAAAAGATTAACATACTTTTGCATAAATCCAGCAAATATTTCCACTCCCAAGTTAATAGATAGATACCTTTATAATAGGGCCACGAAAGACTTGAAAGATATCCCTCTAAGTTACATTGTGACCTGATAAAAGCTGATGACTTATTTGCGATTAATCGCGCGATTAACTACACAAATCATGCGATTAATCGCGATTAAAATATTTAATCGTTGGACACCACTAATAAAAATACATTATATTACATAAGATTTGCACACATTTTCACGACTTTTCAAAAATAGCAGATATACAAGCTCACAGCGCGGCACTCGGTGCCGCGCTGTGAGCTTGTATATCTGCTATTTTTTCAATAGCTAAAGTATAAAATAATTCCAGGCCCCTCCACCTTGGGCCCTAGTAACTCAGTCTCAGTCCCACCCCCCCCCACCCCCCCCCCCCCCACCTTGTGACGCCCCTGAGTTTTACTGTGGTTTTCTCAGGTTTGGAGATTTCTGGAGCAGAGGGGTCTGCCATCAAGTACAACAGCACTCAACGTGTGTGGTGGTTCAAAACACCAAAACGTTACATTTGAAAAAACACCAACATCTCCTCTTTCCTTGTATCCATTCTTGAGGCTTGAACATCTATGTTTTTTATAGATGCTACAGTGGTTTTAAACAGCAGATATGCTCACATAACTAATGTTATTTACATGTGTTTTCCCCCACAAATGCTTAAAGGACGTCTTTGCCACTTTTCAACCTATCGTCATATAATAGGTCCTCACTAATGTTCATAATAAAATAGCCAAAAAAATAAATTAAAGGAGATCTGGAAGTTCAGAAACCCATCAGAAGTTCAGAAACCCATCATCTTGTGACATCATCGTTTGACAGATTTCTTTTAAAAACAATATTTTTTAACAAACATTTATATTTTTATTATCGCAAGAACAATGGCTTCCACTTTAACATTGCTTATAGTTATGGCTTGGTCAGAGTGATGTCAGAGGTCCGTAATAGACAGGGATCCTTGGCTCCTTAATAAAACTATTCAAAAAGAGAGGCAAGGTTTTGACCGTGTTCTGAGGGCACAAAGGCCAAATGACAGTAGCCTGCTTCCAGACCATAGACCCCGCCCACTCTCAGAGTGGACTCTTTCTGAGTCTGAAATCAGGCTAAAATGACAGGGCAGCAAGGCTGTTGTACAACTATTTTAACTTCATGTGGAAATAAGGAATTTAACATATGGGTGATGTATTCTGAATACATAGCAAAACTATCAGTGAAAAGAAAACCAGTTTATTTCACAAAATAATGTATTGGTATTTGCAAATTGATATTTGTAAAAATACTGTACACGGTCAGCCCTGGACTAATTAGAGACACTGGGCTTGGCTTAAAGACGGGGAGTCATGGTGGGATTGCAGTGTATGTTTTCAGGTTCATTGGGACACGTTAACACTTCTGCTGCCTCTTACTTTGAAGGGATGAATTTTCCTTGGTGCCGCTTCCTCCATAGGCCGCCGCTATTATTTTGAAGGGCCGGGCGGGGTTGTTTTTGTGCCGATGGATTATCACTTTACTTCAACTTTTACGTCATCTAGTCACATCTAGACAGTGTGTCTCCATGAAAGAGTCATGGCCGCGCCCAGCCGAGTGCAGTTTGTACTGTAAACATGCCAGCCTTGGGATCAAAATGTCCTTTTTTTGAGTGAATGAAGTCTCTTTATGGGCCTCTCAATGGATTTGCTATGGAGGAGCTTCACTTCGCGTGCACGCCCAACGTGTGTTGTAAACAAATCGCGGACATTACCGATGCGGACTGGACCGGAGCGACTTACAGTAAGTAATAATACTTTTAATGTATATACAGTAACTGTTGGAAAGGCCAAACATATTGGCTGCCTTGCCAGCAACAGGCATGCGCAGATCTCCTTTGATGTTAATTCATTTAGGTCAATATGACCTGGGCATGCAAAGAGACTTTGATGTTCTTGATTGAGTTCGTTTAACACACCTGCTTTGTCAATTATGTTTTAGTTAGTTCAGCTTTGGGTGCAAAAGAAGCTCAGTTTGGCAGAGATCCTTGAGAGAGCAGCAGCTACAGTACACCTTCTCTGTTCCATGTTGTGCGTCAATGACGATCTGTAAGTTTGATTTAACTGGATGTAACGTTTTGTTTGATAACTTGAATACGGATGTTTAAAGAGGATTTGTGATTCCTGAAAGAATTATTGTGTTTGATTGTATTCACACCAGAACCTTTGTCATTTTGTATTTTACTTTTTTTAGACCACAACACAACTCTGTACCTGCTACCTGCTACTTCAAGCCATACTGTGTAAGATGCCCAACTAGTGGTCATTAGCCCTATAGCAAACCGCGGTCGCGTCCGCGTCTTTCGGACGTTTTTCGTACCTTCAGACCCCCGCGTCTGCCTCCACCTCGCTGAGATCTATCTTTTAAGGGGTCCCTTGTTCCTGTGCGTTCAGTAATTCCAGAGATACGGACTCCTTCACCCTGCCTGGTAGGCGAAATTACCTAGAGAAGGGATGGTACAAACGGGCGACAACAAATATGGCTGCCAAGCCTGCCATAGCGACCCCACTTCAAGATGCGCTGTGATTGGCCGGCAGTTGTATAACCCTCGCTGTGATTGGCCGGTAGTGTGATGACGCAATTTTGGCGCGAGATCCGGTCCACGGCAAGGATCTCAGTTTACATACAGAGAAGGCTTTACAGGCTGAAATTCACGGCGCGGATCTTCTAAAACTTTTGTGATTTAATAGTTAGGAGAATTTTAAGATTTGTTTTATAAAAAAAGTTACATAGTACAACTTTCAGTAAAGACAATATTACCTACAAACTGCATTCTGACCGTGTTTTCACTGACACGCCGAGGCGGCATCAAACTCCTACCAGTTTCTACAGTCCTAGTTTCAACATTTGGTCCATCGAGCCGGATTCAGTGGTGCTACCTTGGATTCCTCAGCCTTCAGAATGCAGTATCCTTATCTTGGTGAGGTACTTCCAGGGGCCTCTGCACGCCCTAAGCGCCAGTCCTATCCACCTGCTTACCTAAGTGACTATGACTTCCATCCTGTGGGCCGGAGGCAGACAGCCTTGGCACAAGACATCGATGCCATACACTACGCATTAACAGCACACTCATCACGCTCTGGCAGCCCTATTAGCCAGTATGAGACATTTGACGAGTGGAATGCAGCTGAGGAACAACACGGTGACCAGCAGGATTCACTCCAGTCCGATACACAGATGGCAGTGGAACCAGAAAGGGAGCAAAGGCCTTCCTCATCCTACCATCGACCTTGGGAGGTTTCTGAGACTCTCGAGGTGCAAGCAAAGCATTATTATACACCTAATGAGATGGTATTTCGTGACCAGCATACACAGAGGGTGTATGCTCACGGTGGTCCTTCACCTCAAGGTGCCAGTACACCTGGCCCCTATCCTTACCCAGCATCTCAGCATTATGTGCAGCCACCTGTTAACCCTTACAGCAATCCAGTGGGTCAAACTGCACAGCCTGCAGACCTGAGAGAACAGCCCTGGATGGCCTCGCTCAACAGGATGATGAGTGAGCTACAAGTCCTTAAAGATCAAGTGACTCCAGTCCTGCCTAGGAACCAACCTTCAGTCACTCCACATCCAGGTGAGCAGCATTGCTATTATCCTCCACCTCCACCCATTCATCCTAGCAGTGATTACCAGTACATGGCTGCCTCCAACAGCCAGCCTTATGCACAAGGGTATCCACAACAGACTGTCAGCAGTTGGAATCCACCAAGATCTTCACAGCCATTACAGTCGGCTAATATGCAGCAAGCCTATATGCCAAATCCTCAGCATCAGTATCCACCACACAGGCAGGCCTATGCTACACCTGCACAGCAACCACATCAGTTTGTGCCACACCGACCGGTCTATGCTACACCTGCACAGCAGCCACTGGCACATCTTAGAGAGAGAACCTATCGAGGTCCCATTCCTACCATCCCTGATTTCACTAAAGGAGATCCTAGTGAATTCACCCGCCTTAAGCTTGCCTTAGAGAACCTCCTACCTCCTGATGCCACAGAGCTGTTTCGTTATCAAGTTCTTCTGGACCATCTCAAGTTAGAGGAGGCTCGTCTGGTGGCCGATGCCTATTTAAACTCACCTACACCCTATTCACACACAATGGCTGCGTTGACAGAACAGTTTGGTCAACCTCAGAAGTTAGCTCTGAGGAAAATAGCTACTGTGATGAATGCCTCAGACATCCGTCAGGGAGACTCAAGAGCCTTCCAAAGGTTCTCCCTGCAAGCGTGTGCCCTAGTGGGGATGCTGCAGACCCTTGGACCTGAAGGTGCAGTAGAGCTCCAATGCGGTTCGCACGTAGAGAGACTCCTGAGCAAGCTTCCCTCTGATATGCGATCAGGATTTCGCAGATGTATGCGTCGCCAACCTGGACCCTATAACCTGATAAATTTCTCTGAATGGCTACAAGAGGAGGCCTGCTGCCAGGACAGCGAAGACCAAGCTATGCTCAGAGGGCCTAAGGTAGAGCAAAGGCGTGATAATAGATCGTACTCAGCCACAGTACTGCATGGTGCTGAGGACGAGCAGTCAGCAGAGTCACCATCGAAGACACAGGACACAGGCAAAAGTAAAGCACGACTGCCTTACTGTCCATACTGTGATAGCGAAGAACATTTCCTGAGTCAATGTGACACATTCAAGTCTTTTAATAAAGACCAAATCATCCAGTGGATAAAGACCAACCGACGCTGTTGGCGATGTGGAAGAGCACATCGTGCAGCTCAGTGTGACTTGAAGAAGCCTTGCAGCAAATGTCAAGGAAAACATCTCCTGATCTTGCATGATGTCAACTACAAGCCTCCAGAGGAAGGATCTGTCCTAGTCAGTTCTACCGCAGAGACACTGTACCTAGACCGCCCTGCAGAGTGCAGTCGAGTCCTTCTCAAGGTAGTCCGGGTCCTTTTACGTCATGAGAACAAGACACTTGATACCTACGCAGTCTTGGATGACGGCTCACAGCGCACGATGCTTCTGCCTGCAGCTGCTCATAAACTAGGACTGCAAGGGCATCCAGAATCACTTGCCTTGCGGACCATTCGTCAGGATGTGCAAACGTTGAATGGTACATCTGTCAGCTTCAGTATCTCACCTATCACCCAGCCTTATAGAGCCTTCCCTATCAGTGATGTGTTCACTGCCAATCATCTCAGCCTAGCTGACCACACGTATCCTGTGGACGCCCTCAAGTCGAAGTTCAAGCACCTCCAGGACATTCCTCTACAAGCCTTCGATAAAGTAAGTCCTATGCTGCTTATAGGTGCAGACCATCCTCACCTGATCACTCCTGTCGAGCCAGTCCGTCTAGGACCCCCTGGTGGCCCGGCAGCTATTAAGACCAGGCTTGGTTGGACGCTCCAGGGTCCAGCCAGACTGGAAGAGTTAGAGTTATCGCCCCAGCAGTGCATGTTCACTTCATTCAGTCCCCAAGAAGCGGAGAAAGTGAATGGCACTCTGCGACCCTCAGCTTCCTTCCAGGCTCCTATGAGTGCTGTGACGCCACGGCTTAGAGGCCTGGAGGAATGCCTCCTGAACGATCCAGAGAGTACAGCTGCCTATGAAGGAGGAATGCAAAGGCATACTGACTTCAAGAATCCGGTGCATGACCTCTCCAGAGGTAAACCCCCATACGAGATTGGGAACCCCAACCGAAGGTGTCAAGGACCGGAATTCCTACAATTGGCCTCTGCCGAGTGGCCAATCCTTCCTCCACAAAACCCCTCTGAGACAGAGGATACCACAGAACTCAAACGTTCTACCTGCTGTGGACTGAGCCCTACCTCCCATCCACAGGGAACGGTTGAGCCTAGACTTAAGACCTGGCCAGAGCCGGAGGAGTCCCTTGCACAGGAGCTGCACGGGGCGGCCAGCCTCTCTGGAACACTTCCTACAATCACTCAACGAGCTGCAGAGATGCTTGTGTTCAGGGCTGCACAGCAAGAGAGCTTTGCAGAGGATCCTGGATGCCATCCCACAAAGTTACTCAAGGAGTATGACTCCAAACTGTTCCACGTTGGACCCAATGTAGCTGATCTGGATCCAGTAAGTTACACCAAGTTACCTGCTGATGGGGCGGCCTGACACCTCTTTGCCTGAGGTGGGCTATCCACCACCAGAGCTCCTCGGAGTTGGACACTCTCACGTTCTCACAGATAGTTCCTGGACTTCCTTTGCCAACCAACAGTCCTTGATACCTGACGGGTTGTTGGCCTTTCCGGAGAGCACATTTGACCCCAAATGTGGGGGCGGCTGTGTTGGAAAGGCCAAACATATTGGCTGCCTTGCCAGCAACAGGCATGCGCAGATCTCCTTTGATGTTAATTCATTTAGGTCAATATGACCTGGGCATGCAAAGAGACTTTGATGTTCTTGATTGAGTTCGTTTAACACACCTGCTTTGTCAATTATGTTTTAGTTAGTTCAGCTTTGGGTGCAAAAGAAGCTCAGTTTGGCAGAGATCCTTGAGAGAGCAGCAGCTACAGTACACCTTCTCTGTTCCATGTTGTGCGTCAATGACGATCTGTAAGTTTGATTTAACTGGATGTAACGTTTTGTTTGATAACTTGAATACGGATGTTTAAAGAGGATTTGTGATTCCTGAAAGAATTATTGTGTTTGATTGTATTCACACCAGAACCTTTGTCATTTTGTATTTTACTTTTTTTAGACCACAACACAACTCTGTACCTGCTACCTGCTACTTCAGTAAAGACAATATTACCTACAAACTGCATTCTGACCGTGTTTTCACTGACACGCCGAGGCGGCATCAAACTCCTACCAGTTTCTACAGTCCTAGTTTCAACAGTAACAGTGACGAGGTGACCCTTTCATTGACGAGCTCATATGTCAACGGCAGCAGATCTGTTAATGAATGTTTCTGGTTATGCCAGCTGCACATTGTTTTGCCACCGGTTATCTTGGCAGCGTTTCTCTTGACGGCAAAGAGGCAGAGGAGAAAACTATGAAACCAGCTTGTGGAGTGTGGGCGGGCAATCAAGGCCACAAAAGTGCCCGCAGGGTATATGGTTTTTTTGAGGGGCATAAGGCCAAACTGAGGGGGCACAGCGATCACGACCCCCATGAGTGCCTGTGAAATTCCTGCCCTGACTTGAATGGCCAACGACATTAGATAGCGCTGCATCGATTATTTAACCCATTTAGGCCTGAACACATTATGACGCAATATTTTATGCTTTAAATATAAAAAAATAGCAGATATACAAGCTCACAGCGCGGCACTGAGTGCCGCGCTGCGAGCTTGTAGATCTGCTATTTTTGAAAAATCGTGAAAATTTGAATTTTGACCCGATTCTATAAGTGTCTTTTGAATCCTTCTAAGATTTTTGGAAAAAACCTATGTTTCTATGTCGGCAATCTGGCCAGCCATCGTCAAAGAAAAGGTCCTTTTCACATAACTGGAGCTCAGTTAGTCTGTTCTCGAGAGACTACTATGTCAGTGGTTCTCATAATTTTTCATGTGAAGGACCCCCAAAATGATATTTATTTGGCCACGGACCCCCATCTCAAAATATCTAGTTCCAGGGACCACCCAGAAGCAAAATTGAGTTACAAACATTCGCTTTGAAAATACATATATTCAAAGATTTGCACACATTTTCACGACTTTTTCAAAAATAGCAGATCTACAAGCTCGCAGCGCGGCACTCGGTGCCGCGCTGTGAGCTTGCATATCTGCTATTTTTCACTGGTTAAAGCATTCAATAATTCTAGGCCTAAATGGGTTAAACCCAGGGTCACAAATTCTGAATTAACAAACGAGAGAGGTGGCCGTGAACAAATTGCCAGTCATGTGTCCGTGTTGTGCTTTTTGGCTACGTTGAACAAAAGTCCCTAATGTAAGGGTCTTCAAAGTTTTCAGGCCAAGGACCCCTTAGTTGAGAGAGAGAGATGAAGCAGGGACCCCCACAACATGTTCATAGATTCCATATACCGGTAGTTTCATTGTTTGACAGCACAATCATTAATGTATTTTGGATTAATTTGTGTTTTCAGATATTTAACCACTTGAACCGTAAATACTTAATAAACCTGACCTTTCACTCTGTACTTAGTCTGCTCTTTTTCACCAAAACTCTTTGCCGATCCAGCCGATCTACAAGCTCACAACGCCTCGCACAGATCTGCTATGTTTGGCTAAAGTTCTCAGAATATGGACGCTAGGGTTCAAATGGTTAATATAGAAGAGGAGAAAAAAGGTTTCTTATCACACAAATATTTGGAGGACCCCCTTTAGTAACTCTGAGGACCCCCTAGGGGTCCCGGACCCCCTGTTGAAGACCCTTGCCCTAATGTAAGGGCAAGAATGAGTTCCATATTCTTCTTAAAAAGCACTGTTAACTGCCCATTCCCCTATCATCACTATAATGTTGTGTTCTTCCAATGTCTTGTCCAGTTTGCTGCATATGCAGTGCTGCATCAGCACATTACTATCATTGGCAAGCATCATTCTGGCTGCCATTACATCCACCCCATCCAGATTCCTTTTAACCCATTTAGGGCCTAGAATTATTGAATGCTTTAACCAGTGAAAAATAGCAGATATACAAGCTCACAGCGCGGCACCGAGTGCCGCGCTGCGAGCTTGTAGATCTGCTATTTTTGGAAAAAAGTCGTGAAAATGTGTGCAAATATTTGAATACCGGTATATGTATTTTCATAGCGAACGTTTGTAACTCAAAGTTTGCTTCTGGGGGGTCCCTGGAACTAAATATTTTGAGATGGGGGTCCGTCCCAAATAAATATCATTTTGGGGGTCCTTGACATGAAAAGGTTTGAGAACCACTGACATAGTAGTCTCTCAAGAAGACTAGCTGAGCTCCAGTTAAGTGAAAAGGACCTTTTCTTTGACGATGGCTGGCCAGATTGCTGACATAGAAACATAGGGGTTTTCAAAAGACACTTATAGAATCGGGACAAAATTCTAATTTTCACAAATTTTCAAAAATAGCAGATCTACAAGCTCGCAGCGCGGCACTCGGAGCCGCGCTGTGAGCTTGTATATCTGCTATTTTTCAATAGTTAATAAAGCATAAAATAATAATACACAATAATGTGTACCCGTTCTACATGGATTAAATCAAGGAAACTCTTTTTGATGTAAACACAGTGAACGAGGACAATGTCAAGGCCACCAAGGGTATAGCGACTAAAACGAGCAAGTATAAGTTGTAGTCTTCACATTCATGAACAACATCACTGACCGGGCAAACCTCTCATCGACAACAACAAGAGTGTTTGGCATTAATCCTAAAACAACATGGCAAACGCTGAGGTAAATAGAGTGCAAAGAAAACATGTACAAGTAGGGCAACAGATAAGGGCCATATTATTAGTCCATATCTAGACATGAATGTCAGTTGCTTTTTAAAAAGTAATCACATGGCACTTAATTAAAATGACAAATGTTCTCCATAACTGCTGAAAAAGCAGCTGTCCGGGCATGCTCACGTGTGAAAAAGAGGGTGCTAGTCCATTCATGGTGCATGGACTATATTCATAACAGCATGTAGATTGTTAATCTTTGACAGAGGGATAGATTATTTAATTCCTTTACCGTTACAACCAATAGGGTATATGCATATACGCCATTTTGTTCTACTTCCGGGTGTCTTTCGACTTCCTTCACAGGTGTTACTGATGATAGCCTACTAATTAAGGCTCTGTTTGATTTATTGTACACTTTGAGACACTGGTGTAGCAGAGTGTTTCCAGTGAGCCAACATTCACAATATCGGCACCCTGACTCTGTTTGAGCAGAATGGAACAGACCCTTCATTAGTATCATCAGAAACACATGTGAAGGAAGTCGAAAGACACCCGAAAGTAGAACAAAATGGCGTACGTGCATATACCCTATTGAAAAGGTAAATGTGTCAACTTCCTAAACAAACCCATTGTAACTTCATTCAACTCCATTTTAACCATGGATAGATTCATAGAAAACACTTTTATTTTGTCTGGGGAATCATACTACCGTGTTTTTTCGCTACACACAAAGCCAGATGTGGGAGCAGTTAGCACTGCTCAAAAAAGAAATCACACCCAGTGTGAAGTGAGCAGTGCCTTTTATGAGTTAATGTCATAAGGGTCCCACGAAGCTTAATGGCCAATGCCAAGTTTTGCGGGACATAAGGACGGACATCCGGACGGACTCGGACATACCAACAAAGCCAGATGCAGGAGCATTTACCACCGCTTAAAAAACGGTGAACGGAGTTGTCGCCAGACACGCCACTCTCTCTTTACATGGGTCTGGGCGTTGTGTGACTAATTGATGTGCTAATTGACGCACACAGGACTCAGGAAGAGCCTTCGTCATGACTGGGCGCTCCATCTGCTCTGAGGACTTCCCTTGCACCATCTTATTTCCATGTGGGCAATATGATATCCATGTTATGATCACACAGGGGCGTCGATTGGGTATGGCAGGGGTATGCAGCTGCCATACCCTGGGTCCAGAGGGGGAAAATAAAAGTTACTTTTAAATATAAATCCATGAATGTCTCTTTGTCTATCTGTGCTGGTTATTATGTTGTTAAATTGCAGTATAATAACTACAAATGCAAAATCTAATAAAATGGTCACTTGATCAAATTGTATATTCCCAGGTCAGCTGCACAGGTGCAATGCATTATTGTTAATTGTGGCACGTAACATGCCAAGTTTAGCTGCACTTGAACAACCGTTCCAGGCTGCCATATATCCAGCCCATAAGAAACCGTAGAAATGGGGGAAAATTGAATGTACTTCTTAAAATAAATGTACTGTATCGTGCCTGTTTCTAAGGTATGGCAACATGACTAGCGTGCAAGACACTAGTCATGTTGCCATACCTTAGCTTTTTCTGAACTGACGCCACTGTGATCACATCCAAGGCGTGCGAGTCGCATGATTGATGTCATGTTGAAGCGCCGGAAATGAAGGCGAAACTTTGAAGGAAACCCTGCCGTGGTTTGTTCCCTTCCACTGAGCCCCGTTACGGTGGTGCGTTGGCTGGGGAAGGCGTTAGAAAAGCAGCCCTGGTGCGGCGCAGCGGCAGAACTTGGCCACCAGCCCCGGCAGCAGGGGCGTCAATTGGTATGGCAGGGGTATGCAGCTGCCATACCCTGGGTCCAGGGGGGGGGGGAATAAAAGTTACTTTTACATATAAATCCATGAATGTCTCTTTGTCTATCTGTGCTGGTTATTATGTTGTTAAATTACAGTAAAATAAGTACATGCAAAATTTAACAAAATGGTCACTTTAACAAGGTATCATAATTATATTCTTCACTCTTGTATTCTCCCCATCTTGACAAAATGGTATATTCCCAGGTTCCGCAGGTCAGCTAAACAGGTGCAATGCATTATTGTTTTAATTGTGGCACATTTACTAACATGCCAAGTTTGGCTGCACTTGAACAACCGTTCCAGGCTGCCATATCATCCAGCCCAAGAAACCGTAGAAACGGGGGAAAAAAATAGAATGTACTTCTTAAAATAAATGTATCATGCCTGTTGCTAAGGTATGGCAAAATGACTGGTGCCATCGCGCGCGTGCAAGACACCAGTCATGTTGCCATACCTTAGCTTTTTTCTGAACTGACGCCACTGCCCGGCAGTCTGGCTGTCAGCCCGGCTAGCAGCCCCGACAGTCTGGGGAGAAGCAACGTCCTCTGAGGACCCCCTGGCCAGGAGCGGCAACAACAGAGGCCCGGCTACGAGTCCCCGCGGTCTGGCTATCGTTCCCTGCAGT
This sequence comes from Nannobrachium achirus, assembly GCF_963921795.1. Lineage (NCBI taxonomy): Eukaryota > Metazoa > Chordata > Actinopteri > Myctophiformes > Myctophidae > Nannobrachium > Nannobrachium achirus. The sequence goes on along the minus strand of NC_137833.1, from coordinate 4,340,948 downwards.
CCGGGGGATCAGCGGCGTCCCCTGGACGGCAGAGAGGCAGAATGGCCAGGAGCAGCAAAACACAGCCCGGCTACGAGTCCCAGTAGTCTGGCTATCAGCCTGCAGCAGTCTGGGACTAGCAGCATCCTTGGGAAGGCAACGAGGCGCCCTGGCGAGGGGCAGCAACAGAGCCTGAACATCAGACACAGCAGTTTGGGAACCGGCGGCACTGCAGCAGGGACGTGCTGGCCATTGGGAAAAGCGGGACAACTCCCGAACGGCCGGTTCATTCCCGGCTGGTCCAGGCCGGCCATTAGAAAGAAAAGAAAAAAAAAAGAAAAACAAAATGTTGTTCCATTTTGGGGGCTGGGTGGCCAACAAAGTAAATCGTCACTGTCGGGCAGAAACCTCGTATCTCCAAGTTTCAAATTTGTACGTTTTTTCCGCAAAGTAAAGCCCTGCTTCATCATACAAGGCCGTCGCACAAAAGTAGTGAAAACAGCAGATCTACAAGCACACGCTGGTGCGAGGCGTTGTGTGCTTGTAGATTGGCTGTTTTCACTAGTTTAAATCATTTAAAAAATGATAAATACAAAACAAACGGTTTTGGACATACAAGGTTTCCCCCCGACAACGACGATATGAGACACAGCAGTTTGGCTATCGGCCCCAGCAATCTGGGTACCAGCGTGGTCCCTCAAGGGGAGGCCAGCCAAGCACCCCTGGCGAGGAGCAGCAAAACACAGCCCGGCTACGAGTCCCAGTAGTCTGGCTATCAGCCTGCAGCAGTCTGGAACTAGCCGCGTCCTTGGGAAGGCAACGAGGCGCCCTGGCGAGGGGCAGCAACAGAGCCTGAACATGAGACACAGCAGTTTGGGAACCGGTGGTTTCCTCCGGGGGCTTTGAATAGCGCTAGCCCCGATACCCAGCTCTTCCCCAGCCAGTGGCGTCAGTTCAGAAAAAGCTAAGGTATGGCAACATGACTGGTGTCAAGGCACGCGTTCAAGACACCAGTCATGTTGCCATACCTTATCAACAGGCATGATTCATTTATTTTGAGAAGTACATTTTATTTTTTTTTCCCCGTTTCTATCTACGGTTTCTTGGGCTGGATATGGCAGCCTGGAACGGTTGTTCAAGTGCAGCTAAACTTGGCATGTTAATAAAGTGCCACAATTAACAATAATGCATTGCACCTGTGCAGCTGACCTGTGGAACCTGGGAATATACCATTTTGTCAAGATGGGGAGAATACAAGTGTGGAGAATATAATTATAAGTACTTTGTTAAAGTGACCATTTTGTAAAATTTGCATTTGTAGTTATTTTACTGTCATTTACCAACCTAATAACCAGCACGGTAGACAAAGAGACATTCATGGATTTATATTTAAAAGTAACTTTTATTTTCCCCCCTGGACCGAGGGTATGGCAGCTGCATACCCCTGCCATACCCAATTGACGCCCCTGTCCCCAGCAACGCTTGGGGAAGCAGCACGCCATGGCTGCCATGGGCAACCAACTGCAGCCAGCAACCCCGCCAAAAAAGGCACCATTGTTCAAGCAGCCCCTGCAACAGCCAAAGACCAGTGCCACCTATTGCAGCCAGGACAGCAGCCCAGGACTAAAGGCTCTGGACGAGAGGTGGAAGGTGGGCTTGGCTGGTCACTCTGGGGAGGTTTTCCCGCACGATGATGTTGTTTTTTGTAATTATAACTGAAATTCGGTTAGTTTTAGTTCAGTAGGGCAGGGGTTTTCAAAGTGGGTGACGGGGCACCCTGGGGGTGCCGTGACGCCTCGAGATCATTTGATAATATTTGGAATTTATTTGGACACTTGAAAAAATATTTGGTATCATTTTAAACTTGAAGTACAAAGTTATTTTCAGTCAGTTCTAATCAAAAAGGCTATTATCTCAACGTTTTCCTCGCAAACATAATCACTAAAATATCGTCACTGTCGGGCAGAAACCTCGTATCTCCAAGTTTCAAATGTGTAAGTCTTTTGGTAAAGCAAAGCCCTGCTTCATCTTACAAGACCGTCGCACAAAACTAGTGAAAACAGCAGATGTACAAGCACACAACGCCTCGCAATGCGAGGCGATGTGTGCTTGTAGATCGGCTGTTTTCACTAGTTTAGTACATTTTATAGATGATAAATACAAAACGAATGGTTTTGGACATACAAGGTTTCCACCCGACAACGACGATATGGTATAAATATGAGGTGCTGGGAGTGAAAATTATAATGTAGGGGTGCCTCGGATTAAAAAAATATTCATGGGGTGCCCTGAGACAAATAAGTTAGGGAACCTTGTGTCAGATTCCCATATTGTTTAGCTACAGATTCATCAGTTAATCCGTGATCACCTAATGAACTCAAAACAGCTCGTTAAAGGATAACTTTGTTTTTTTTACAACATGGGTTCATATTTTAGATTGTAATTAGAGAAAATACATAAATAAAGATGAGCGTTACAATGTTTTCATCTACTGCTTTCTATTGTTTTAGCAATTTTAGTATTTTGATTTCAGTGGGCGGGGGCATGCGGAAGAATATGTCTTTTTAGACACAATACGCCGGCAATTTCTTTGCTACTATTTACACCAGCCCCCATAAGTCACATCTGCCCATGAAAGATTGCGGTGCATCTTGGGAATGGGCCTATTGTGTCTAGAAATACATATTTGGCCACTTGCATGCATGCCCCCAACCTGGGGCATCTTTTCTTTTCTCTATTATGACTATCTAAAATATGAACTCTTGTTGTAAAAAAAACAAAGTTGTCCTTTAAGTTCATTGTTGCAGTGCATGTGTGAAAGCAGTTCAGGATATAACCAATATGTGATGTTCATTATTATGGATGTATGCCATCCAAAATGTATTTTATAAGCGGCTAGCGTGGCAATATGCAGCATCATAACAGTAAAACTACTCACACTACAGTAGCAGGCACACACGGTGCAGAAACAAAAACTCAGCGGCCTTGGTTTAACCCATTTAGGCCTAAAATTATTGAATGCTTTAACCAGTGAAAAATAGCAGATATACAAGCTCACAGCGCGGCACCGAGTGCCGAGCTGCAAGCTTGTAGATCTGCTATTTTTGAAAAAGTAATGAAAATGTGTGCAAATCTTTGGATATATGTATATTCAAAGCAAACGTTTGTAACTCAAATTTTGCTTCTGGGTGGTCCCTGGAACGAAATATTTTGAGATGCGGGTCCGTGGCCAAATAAATATCAGTTTGGGGGTCCTTCACATGAAAAGGTTTGAGAACCACTGACATAGTAGTCTCTCAAGGACAGACTAACTGAGCTCCATTTAAGTGAAAAGGACGATGGCTGGCCAGATTGCTGACATATAGAAACATAGGTTTTTCAAAAAAATCTTAGAAGGATTCAAAAGACACTTGGGTCAAAATTCTAATTTTCACGACTTTTCAAAAATAGCAGATCTACAAGCTCGCAGCGTGGCACCCGGTGCCGCGCTATGAGCTTGTATATCTGCTATTTTTCAATAGTTAAAGCATAAGATAATAATACACAGTAATTTGTACCCCGTTCTGAATGGGTTTAAGACATTAGCTATAGCCAAGGATAAAGCAATGATCCTGCCTCCTAATCCTGTAGAAGTCCAGTCAGAGTTCCCCCGGCCCCTCCAATTCCCCTCACCGGTGGCAGCTCCTGCTGTTACCACCCCAGGCATTACGGTGAGAGAGTGCAGAAAAACCCTGCTAATTTCATTTGGCCTGCATTTCATCCTCCACCACCATTCTACAATCCATCTTACAACACCATCACAGCAGCACTTTTATTCTTTCAATGGCACACACTGCGCGCATATATACTGTAGTTTGTGTGTGTGTGTGTGTGTGTGTGTGTGTGTGTGTGTGTGTGTGTGTGTGTGTGTGTGTGTGTATATTTTTTATATATATACTGTATATATATATATATATAATATATATATATATATATAAAAATACGCACGCGCACACACACACACACACACACACACACACACAGCGCTTACTGTGAAAGGAGACAGTACAGTCTATTTAAATAACATCTACAGTACTGGAAACCAGGGCTCTTCAACGTTTGCACAATCATCAGTGTATTTTGGATTCATGTCAATTTGTGTTTTCAGATATTTAACCACTTGAACCGTCTATATTTAATTAACTTGACCTTTAACTCTGTACACTAGTGTGTTCTTTTATTCCCCTCTACACCAAACCTCTTTGCCGAAAATAGACGATCTGCTGTTTTTGGCTAAAGTTCTCAGAATATAGACGTTAAGGTTCAAGTGGTTAATATAAAAATGGAGAAAAGAAGTTTCTATCAAATAATGATTTGAAGGACCCCCTGTAGTAACTCTGAGGACCCCCTAGGCGTTCCGGACCCCCTGTTGAAGACCCCTGCTGTATACAATGCAATTATTTAATGTGTTTAGCAATAGGTGGTTTTGAGATATTTCTCAGGTCTCATAATGTGGTTTCATAAAAAGATAAAACTGGTCTTTCCAGCGACTAAGCATGAGAGGATTATTCGTCTTCACGGAGCTCTGGAACTGTGTTATACAGGTGTGATATAACACCATACTCGGCACACTGGGTTTTGATTGACAACCAAGCATTAGAGAAGAAGTTTGTGAATGTGTTTCGAGAATCTCAGTCTCAAAACCACTTTTTTTTAGCAATGCCACAATATAAAAATACTCTGGTACACGTAAAAGGCCGGTATTAAACATTTTAGTAAAAGTAGAGAAGTATTGGAATCAAAATATACTATAATAAAGTTAAAGTAGTCAAAATATTTGGATTTAGTATATGGAATATAGTTCCAAGTTAACCACAAGTAATTAATATACTGTAATATATTAACAACATTACACAACATATTATGTTGTGTAATGTTCTAAATCTGAAAAGTAATTGGTAACTAAAGCCATCAGGTAATTGTAGTAGAGTTTTTACTTAAGTACAGTATCTGTATGAATGTACTTACTTTCCGCCACTGCTCATAGGGCCATTTCTACCCTCAAATACATTTCACTGTATATACAGTAAGCATGTACTGTAATCCCTGATAAGCTGGTAGCAGCTCTGGGTTGGGCTGTTGGACAGACAGACCAACCTGGTGGTTTATGGTCACTGTCGGGCAGAAACCTTGTATCTTCATATGTCATCTCATCTTTTAGTTTACACATGAATCGTATGACAGTGTCCCACTAAAGTACCAAGAAGCCCAACTACCAAATGGAAAACACTTTGGACCAAACCAGATTATAAGAAAACAAAAAGAAAGCTACCTAACATACTGGAAAGAGACAACCCAAAACCAAAGCAAAATGGAATGCTATCTGGCACTAAAAAGAGAATATTAGCAGAATATCTGAGCACAGTAAAAGACCCAAAACTTAGGAAAGCCTTGACTAGGTACAGACTCAGCGAACACAGCCTTGCAATAGAGAAAGGCCGTCACAGACAGACCCCACTCCCAAGGGAAGATAGGCTATGTACCCACTGCACACAAAATGTGGTAGAAACAGAGCTACACTTTCTAACCACCTGCCCACTATACCAAGACATCAGAGACGCATACTTCCCACAGATTACACACAGCCGAAGTGATTTTGAAAACTCGACCAATGATGAAAAACTCCCATACCTACTGGGAGAAATACAACAATGCGCAAACACAGCAGCAAGATTTGTGAACTGTTGCGACAAAAGAAGGCTAGAAACACAACCACCCTAAGGACTACAAACCATGGACTGACATCTAGACCTACTGCACATACAGTATGAAACAGAGCTGATACAAAATACCTGTATTTTGAGGAAAATAATGCTGCTATTTGTACCCTGTATATAAAATGTCACAATGCGACATAGCTCTGTTTACACAATGCTGTACCCCCTCCAACTGTATATATGTTCCCCATTTTCAACTGTTTTTTATTGTATTTGTGATACTTGCTTTGGCAATGTAAACGTATGTTTTCTCATGCCAATAAAGCTCCTTTGAATTGAAATTGAATTGCCTCTCTAGAAGCTTGCATTGCGTTTCTATAACATCATGCTGGAAACATACAATATCACAATATTTTTCCAAGCTGTATCACGATACACTATCTTATCATGATTCTTTTTAATGTTGTTTTTTAATGGTTATTTTTCAAGTTACTTAACACATCGGACGCCCACGTGGTTTTGACGTCTTAATTTGCTGGTGCCCATGGCAACGCGTCATTTTACCTACCGGCGAGAGTACTGGCGAGAAAAGTAATCCGAGTAAATGTAATCCGAGTATGTCCTGTTTATTTCGCGAAAATCTTTTCTTTCAGTCAGGACCGTTTTTTATAATTTCTAAGCCACAGTGTTTGTGTTACGGCATGTAGAAGAGGCTGCCGTTTTGAGAAAAAAATGAAAAAAGGAAGAGAATCCGGAGAAAACAGCATTTTTGTGCAGCCGCTAAACAGGAAGTCAACGAGACACACAGCACGTCCGGGTGACGTAATTGCGCGCTGCATGTTGGGAAATGGAGTTTGTTTCATCACCGTGGTAGCCAAGTGCAGTAGCTACAGTACAGTATAGTTTACTGTAAAACGCGTCAAACGCGTTGTGGGCCTCCAGCGACATCAAAGAAATTGACTTGTAGACACCACGTGGGCATCCGATGGAAGACCACCCATTTTCAATATTGAAATATGTCATTAATATACCTTAGAGGAGTTGTGTGGAAATAGAAAAAAACTTCCCCCCCCTTCTGTGTTGCCTAGAACTGGAGGATTGATTTTGGGGTTTGTATTGTAAAGTACAATGTGTGATGTCATCAAGTTGTACTTTACAATACAAACCCCAAAATCAATCCTCCAGTTCTAGGCAACACAGAAGCGGGGGAACTTTGTTTCTATTTCCACACAACTCCTCTAAGGTATATTAATGACATAGTTTAATATTGAAAATGGGTGGTCTTCCCCTTTAACAGTACAACCACCTAAGGTAAAAAAAACTAATAGAAAAAGTAGACCATTTAGAATAGTGGTCCAAAGTGAGGTCCTGGACTCTCTGGGTACAAATGAAACCAAATGGACCGGTGCTGTCAGAGTTAAGGGTAGACGTTGCCATTGTAATGTTTGAGACCACTGATTTAGACCAAAATGCAGGTTTAAATTGAATTCTGCAATGAATCTGCTGTATTAACAATTCAACAGGATTTTTTATAAGGCTCCCTCATTGTATCACGATATATACGATATCTCTGAAAAGGCATGTCCTGGATACATTGTACCGTCTCAACGATATTCATCACCATATCGCCCAGCCCCAACAAGGTGTCAGTGAGATGACAGCGACAGTGGAGTTGTCACAGCTAAAGAAAAGAAAAGAAGAACAGGCTCACCTTTCTCACACAGGCATGTCACATTCTGTCCATCGCTGGTCTCCGTGCACATCAGTGAGTGTTCAGTGCACAGTCCAAATGAGCACAGGTCCAGATCAACGGAGCAATCCTTCCCCTTGAATCCTGAAACAAAAGCAATGTCAAGTGAAGATTAATATTGTACTTGTGCAAACAATGTGTTGCTCAACAAAAACAAAGTGAAAAAAGAAAATATGTAATTTATGTCGAACATCACTTTTTCATCAGGTCATACTGGTTTCCCAAATGTTTTAGCTGAAGACCCAAAAGAGAAATTAAACGAGGTCCCAAACTACAGTGAAAATAGCAGATCTACAAGCTCACAAGGCGTCGCTTTGAGCCGCCGCGTTGTGAGCTTGCAGATCTGCTATTTTCACTACTTCTTAACATTTTTTTTAATTATTCATGAAATGTCTCTTTTTTTATCATGTATGAAGTACTTTTGGAAAAAAAAATCCACCTGAAACTTAGATTATTATAAATGGGTACCGACCCACAGTTTGGGAACCACTGCCGTACATCATCACAATACAAAGCATGGTTATGGAGACAAGACAGGGCAGCAGTCTGAAACCACATGGATCATGGACCTCATATGCTGGGGAAGATGCTTAGCCTTGGGAATTGAGCCATGACGGTTTGAATTCAAACGACGCATGCAAACCACAAATCTCCCCATGCCAAACGCCTTTTACGGCTCCCTTATGTTTTATTAGGTAAAGGCACCTTATCTTCACCAGATTTATGGGGGACATTGATTCTTCCTCCGACGAGCCTACCTGGTACACCGCATGCTAATTGAGTAAATCATTGACCAAAGACCCTCCCCTGCTGAGTTGATCTATATCACATTTGTCTGCCAGACCAGACGCGCGCGTCTCCATGTCGTTTGAAAGATACCCGTGTCGATAACTATTGTTATAAATAAAACGCGGACGGACGCTGTAACCGACCTCATTATATGCTCATTACCGATAGGCCAGGTATAAATCAAGATGATTAAAAGAGAAATCCATACTAAAACAGAATCCACGGTTTCCTGATATTGGACTCGCGATCAATTCTTTCCCGAGTGCCGTCTCCCAACGCCAGACACCGAATAACCCAGACAATTTGTGGTTATCAGAGAGACACCATTGGAATCGCTCGATTGACAATGAATGAACGGGATAGTGGCTTTGTAGGCGCATACGGTGTTTGTACTTTATACGCAAATGAACTCACTGCAGTGCTAGACAGGAGAATGCTGGAAGCTGGAACCCCGGATGGGGTTAATACCGAGGTTAATGTTTTAAAAAAGGGAACACCTCAAATCTCTCAAGACTTACTGTAGTCTAGACACAGTGAGGGGCGTCGCACCAAATTCTGGGCCCTAGGGTACAAGGATTCACTGCGGGCCCCCCATGAATGTTCTTCATAGGGGGAACTTTGTGCTTTAACTATTGACCGAGTGCCACGCTGCGAGCTTGTAGATCAGCTATTCTTTTTGGAAAATCTTGAACATTTTTGCAAGTCTTTGAATATTTCAAATCCTTTTAAGGACCCCCAAAATGATATGTTTTTGGCCACGGACCCCCCCCCCATCTCAAAATATGTAGATCCAGGGACCCCCCCAGAAGCAAAATTTGAGTTACAAATGTTCGCTTAAAAAATACATAAATTCAAAGATTTGCACACATTTTCACGACTTTTCAAAAATAGCAGGTCTGCAAGCTATAATAATTAAGGTCTCTCCACCTTGGGCCCTAGAGAACTCAGTCCCGCGCCCCCCCCCCCCCCCCCCCCCCCCTTGTGACGCCCCTGGCTACAGTACCGTTTTTGTGACCAATTATTTTTAAGTTCGACTGATGAATAGAGGTTCTCCTGCAAACATTATATTGTGTAAGCGGTTTTCCAAAACGGAAATCTTTGCAGCCAGAGATGTGTGAGTGTGTACATGTTCCATGCCCCTTCAACTAGCCTTTTACCATGGTATTATGTATTGCCCTGGACTGGTTAATGGACAGCTATTGCCTCCAACAAAGTGTTTCAGAAGTGTTTAATAACCAATTGTGCATGCAATTCACTCTGAGGTTAATGTTGCATGAAGGAATGTCACATTTACAGTGCCACGATCTCCAAATGGGACTCCCCATTCAATTCGACAGCTACCATTAGCTTACTTAAGCCATTCGGAACGGGCACACATTGTGTATTATTATGTTATGCTTTAACTATAAAAAATAGCAGATCTACAAGCTCACAGCACGGCACTCGGTGCCACGCTGCGAGCTTGTAGATCTGCTATTTTTGAAAAATCATGAAAATTGGAATTTTTACCCGATTCTATAATTGTCTTTTGAATCCTAAGGTTCTTTGAAAACCCTATGTTTCTATGTCAGCAATCTGGCTAGCCATCATTAACTGGAGCTCAGTTAGTCTGTTCTTGAGAGACTACTATGTCAGTGGTTCTCAAACTTTTTCATGTGAAGGACCCCCAAAATTATATGTATTTGGCCACGGACCCCCATCTAAAAATATTTAGTTCCAGGGACCATCGAGAAGCAAAGTTTGAGTTACAAACGTTTGCTTTAAAAATACATATATTCAAAGATTTGCACACATTTTCACAACTTTTTCAAAAATAGAAGATCCACAAGCTTGCAGCGCGGCACTCGGTGCCACGCTGTGAGCTTGTATATCTGCTATTTTTCACTGGTTAAAGCATTCAATATTTCTAGGCCTAAAATGGGTTTTAAACTCTAGGGCAGAATGAATGCTGGTGCAAAGCTCTGAGTCCACAAGTGACACTTAATGTGGTTATTTTTTATTCCCAAAAACCTATGGAAAAATGCTGAATAATTTTAGCAGGCAAATGTTTTGTTGTTGTATGATTTAGTGTAATGGAATAATAAGCATGGCTTCTCTGAACAGCACTTCATCATTCATATTTAACAACATTAGCACCTGGTGTCTGGATTTTGGGCAAATCGTTATTGGCCCGGGCAAAGATTATAATGAATTACTCTAGTCCAACATGCTTAATTCATATGCGCTGTACACCGGCCTGTTGTGGAGCAACAATAGCTGATCTGTAAGCTTTTGAGCTTAGTAGATCAGCTATTCTTGCAGATAATAATTCGACAGTATAGGAGTTCTGCTATTCACTGCTTTTGACACGACTAAACTAAGAACCAATCAGACAATAGAAAAGAAAAGAAAACAATAGAATGAATGACACCACAGTGAAAAGCACTCTACTGTATACGGAACCTTGATAAACTGCAATCTATTCATGGATAATCCCCCACAAGTTGTTAACTGTACTAGTACTACTAATAACCACCATCTTTATGCACCATTTTCTCAAACAAAGGTTCAAATAGACAACATACAGTAGAGCAGTGTTTCTTAAATGGGGGTACAGTACATGCACCCCTAGGGGTACGCAAAGGTACTACAGGGGAAAATGGAAAATGTAAACATTTATTTTACTGTTATGTTTAATGATAAAACATTGACTCATGTATGGGAAAATGCTGCTCTGTAAAGCTTTAAACCAAATGCAGAATTCTGGCTAGCACAACTTATATACACAACTTATATATTTAATAGAAAACAATAGGCTACTTTTATGTTCTACATATTGACATCAAAACAGGACTTTTGATGTCATAAATTGTGTAATCAAAATGTTGTGGATTAAAGGGGGTTGCCTACTTGGATTCAGCAATCAGGAAAAGCGAGTTCTGAAGCCCAAAAGGTTTGAGAACCACTGCTTTAGAGCACTTGTTGGAAAGAGGACCAGTGGTGTAAAGTAAAGTACTGTGTGCAATTTTGAGGTACTGTTATGCCTCATTCACATACAGAAATGCCAAGCTAATGGCCGGGCTGGCTTGGTATATGCAAACCAGCTTTTAAAATGTCCAAGCTGGAAAAAAAAGGCTTGGAAAACTTTAGTTACTAGTTACTTTGCAGATATACATTATTATATTATAAAACATACATTAACCACTTCGGCTCTATAGGCTATTTGAAAAAAGACGATCTGCTATTTTCAAACATTTAAGTATTTTAAGTATATTTTGATGTCAATACTTTGGTACTTTAACGCAAGTAACATTTTGAACACAAGTCTTTCACTTTTATATTGTGGTACTACTTTACTTGTGGTATTACTGTTACTTAAAGGCCCGCTAACACGCCCCGAAATTATAATAGTATGATACAGTAGGTCACATAGTCTCCCTGAAAACTGTCTGAAATAGTCTGAAACTCACGTCACAGTGTAATCCGCCCCTCGCCCCCCAACAACAGCTGACTAGTAAAGTAGTCTAAGTACAGTCAATTAATTTGATTGTCTTATAATTGCGCTTTCTCACAATGACATCATAAACATATTAACTAATATTTTAAGATAGCTTTTTAAAGTGACAGTACCCCTTTAGATGACAGTCCTACTTTAAGCAAAACATTTGAGTACTTTTTCCCACCACTGAAGAGGACAGTGATGGGATCACAGAGTACAGTACGACACTGACAGCTTCATGTGATCCCACAGGAAGTACCATGTAGAATGACAACATGACAGCATACTCATCTAATTTAATTCATGAAAGTAAATACATAAAATAAAATCAGATTAACCACACCTGCCCGCCCATAAATCCCTCAGTGGAATTAAACCCATAATGGAGGCTTCACTGATGTCTCATGTCGGTGGTGCTGTTCTGTTTTTCGACCAAATCAAATTCTGGCCAAATGACAGAGACGTCTATAAACACAGGATTTATAGTGATGGATTTTCTGTCTCTGTCCAGACGTCATGATGAGCTGCAGGTTTAAGAGGTACATGTTTCTGAGGGTCCAGGAGGTCCAAAGAGGAGCCATGTTTCAAACATGCACTAATAAAAGATACAACATGTTCCCTCCTCCGCGTCACCAGCGCCCACACCCTAGGTGGGGTTGGCGATGGGGCTTTTCTGTGTGGAGTTTGCATGTTCCCCCTGTGTCTCCTAGATTGATACCCTCACAAAAAACTTGCAGTAATCCTGGTCTCTATACTGCCTCCCCCTGGCCACTGTCAGGTGAAAAGAAGCAACTTGGACTACTCATGTATAGAAGGAAGCATGAGGTCAGTCCGTTGCCTCCCCAGGCGCGGCAGAGGGAGAGCAGAGCTCAGGATTACATAAGCAATTGGCACTGGGTGAAAATGGGTTACGTCCAAGCAATAAAATGAAGAAGAGATGACATAAATAAAACATTTAGAAACTAGCAATACATCGGCTATCTTCACTATTCGTCGTACAAGAAATTGTACAGGCCTTAAGGTTTACAGAGAATATGGCCTCGTCTTGAGTTGCCTTACACCAACAGCACAAATACGAGATCAGGTATAACTTGAAAAATGCATTGTAATGTACAGCAGGGGTCTTCAACAGGGGGTCCGGGACTCCTAGTGGGTCCTCAGAGTTGCAACAGGGGGTCCTCCAAATCTTTGTGTGATAGAAACTTGTTTTCCCCCCCTTTTTATATTAACCACTTGAACCCTAGCGTCCATATTCGGAGAACTTTAGCCAAAAATAGCAGATCTACAAGCTCACAACGCCTCGCGCTGCGAGGCGTTGTGAGCTTGTAGATCGGCTATTTTTGGCAAGAGCTTTGGAGGGGGAAAAGAGCAGACTAAGTACTGTGAAAGGTCAAGTTTATTAAGTATTGCCGTTTCAAGTGGTTAAATATCTGAAAACCCACATTAACATGAATCCAAAATATACAGATAATCGTGCCGTCAAACCATGAAACTATATGGAGTCTATGAACAGGTTGTGGGTGGGGGTCCCTGCTTCATCTCGCTCTCAACTAAGGGGTCCTTGGCCTGAAAACGTTGAAGACCCCTGACGTACGGCATTGATCACTGCAAGTGTTAACCGCTGATCAGCAGCATAATCCTCCACAAGTTGTTACTTACCAAAACGGCAATTGCAAAAGTAGTCATTAATCAGATCCACGCAGGAGCCTCCATTAAGACAAGGCTGTGACCGGCAATCATTTACATTCTGTGAGCAGGTCCTTCCTGTAGGATAAACAGAGTGTAATGAAAAGACTCAAGCTCTGTCCAAGACCATTAGCGTTATAGCTCAGGTAATACGCTTCCCTGCAACAATAACAACGCTCAATCTCAGTTAGCACTGTAGAAATTGGGATATTCATTCATTAATGTCAAGTTGAAGCCCTGCCGAATCAATCTGAATTATGTTTGTACTCTATCATGTCTTAGAAACAGATTTTTCCAAAATGGCCCCAGGTTTACTATTGCATCGTCGACGACAAAGGTGGCAGGTGTTTGTTTCAAAAAGCTAAAATACCAACGGTAGCCTATCTTTTAACGCACTGTACTCGGCAGTAGTTCTGGGAATGATGTCACCTGCATGCCTTAAGTCGATTAGCTCTATTGGAAACTTAAAGTCCTCCCTAAAGAGCTGGCTGAGTAACAACTGGAGCTAAATATAAAATCGGTTGAGTTGCTGTTGGTCCCAGACACCCATCTTGTTTGTTTTAGTTGTTTATGCAATGCTAGGGTATTAGCCTACAGTATATGCCCTATTAAATACACACCCAAACAATGTTAATTTTTTTCAGACATTTTTGATTTAGTCTCAGTCTCAGTCTTAAGACTAAATCATACAATTTAGTCTTAAGACTAAATCATACAATTTAGACTAATGCCTCATTCACACTACAGATATATAGTTGAACGTTTAGCTTGGTAATTCAATGTAATCTCAATGGAAACCAGCTTTAAAGCTTTCAAAGCTTTGTTTGGAGCGTCTCCTGTATCTTTAAAGCTGGTTTCCATTGAGATTACATTGAATTACCAAGCTAAACGTTCACCTATATACCTGTAGTGTGAATGAGGCATTAGTCCGGTTTAGTCTTCTGATATTGTTTTAGTCTAGTCTTAGTCTAGTCGACTAAATATCAAAACATTCTAGTCTTAGTCTAGTTTTTGTCTTTTAGTCTTAGTCTTTTGGGATTAGTCTTAGTATTTTAGGCTAAAGGCCTCTCCATACTTCGACAGAACCGAACTTTTCGGTTGAAAAATAAACTTTTTATCTTTTCCGAAAAAAAAGCGTCGGATGTTCATACTTCGCTCCTGTTCGGAGGGTTGGCACGTTGGAAGTTGGAAGCGGTGGCACGTATTGTGGAGGTTATGGAGTAGGAGGAAGACGAGGAGGAAATGTTAGAGGAGGCAGAGGAGGAGGAGGATTTTGCCCTGCTTTGTGCGGCTGAGGAGGAGGCGAGCACATCTAGCTGTCGGTGGTATGTCCGCCCGCTAAATACGACAAGGCCCCGGGATGGCCTGTATCAGAGTCTCGTTCAGGGGATGAGGGGCATGGACGAGGAGAAACATTCTGAAATAATGAGAATGTCTGCCAGTCGTTTTGACGACCTTCTGCGTCGTGTCGCGCCGCTCATTGAGCATGAGCATGCACCGACACACAGTAGTTTTCGCGGGTCGCAAAGCAAAAACAAAAGCAATGTACAGTAGCCTCGCGTCACCAGGCTTTCCAGTGTACAGTAGCTGGGGGGGGGGGGGTCCAACCGACCAATCACGCTTGCCGTTTCACCGAACCTGATTTCGGCGAGTGACAACATCTCGTGCAAATTTCAGAACTATTGTTCGGAGAAAAAGCATTCCAGAACTTTCGAGGAATTACATTTTATAGTTGAAAAGGACCTTTTGACCGAAAACGGCGGTTTCGGTCAAAGTATGGACAGGCCTTAAGTCTTTTGGGCTAAATATAACCACATGACTCTGAACAAGTAGTTTTTCTACTGTGCAATATCAAAAAGAGTCAGAAAAATACAGTGCAATTCTGAGTTTAAAAAAATAAATAAACAAACCACCATGTTGGCTGTAATGCAATTGCACCTTAATATACAGTAGCACATACTACATACTACTAATGTTCAAGTAAAATTGCTAGGGCTAGGCCACAGTGCCACTGCCAGGTACAACATCTATGCTCTGCAAATAATATAGTAACAGTATCAATCACATCTGACACTAACTACTCTTTGTGCAAAACCAACGAGATTTGAAAAGAACAGATAAGTGCCTACATTCTCAAATGTAAAGATAAAATATGTATTTGGGTTTAATTACATTTAGTCTTATATTTAGTCTCAGTCTTAGTCTTAAGACTAAATCATACAATTTGGACTTAGTCCGGTTTAGTCTTCTGATATTGTTTTAGTCTAGTCTTAGTCTAGTCGACTAAATATCAAAATCTTAGTCAACTTAGTCTTAGTCTTAGTCAACAAAATGAACACTGCACCCAAAGCACGACAATGTAAAATAAGCTTTTGGGCTTTGCTGTGCATGTATCCTTTTGAAAAAATATTGTTTAAAAATATATATGTAACGGAAGTGATGCGAACCTCCCCACCTCGGGCTTTGAACCTGGGCCTCCCGTGTGAAAGTCCAATATCTAACTCCCATCTTACTCAAAAGGATATCCCTATGGAACAAGGGAGATACTAGACTTTTTTGAGGCTTCAGGCTGGGGCTGCAACTCTCTCCGCCACATATATACCGTATGAAACCTCCTGCTGATGCTATATGCATGTATCATTTATGTCACACTACATCTCCAGGACTTGTAACAAACCCCATCTCAGATTCCCTATTGAAGTTTCCTGCACCACTGATTGTCTACCGCCCGTCTACTGAACGGCTTGGATGAGGCTCTGTCACTGGCCAGGGACGTGCTGGGCCCCTGATTCAGCCCGGGAAAGAGTGTTGGAGAGGCCCTCATTGTGCGCTATAGAGAGAGATCTCTCTCTATAGCGCTGCTGCTACTCAAAGATTTGCCATTTCAGATCATGACAAGTGACAAGCCAGTGGGCCAATTACAAGAGTTATATTTCGTCATTGTCGGGTGGAAAACCTTGTATGTCCAAAAACATTTGTTTTGTATTT
Source organism: Nannobrachium achirus (assembly GCF_963921795.1). Classification (NCBI taxonomy): domain Eukaryota; kingdom Metazoa; phylum Chordata; class Actinopteri; order Myctophiformes; family Myctophidae; genus Nannobrachium; species Nannobrachium achirus. The sequence goes on along the minus strand of NC_137833.1, from coordinate 4,324,582 downwards.
ATCATTTAAAAAATGATTTAAACTAGTGAAAACAGCCGATCTACAAGCACACAACGCCTCGCACCGCGAGGCGTTGTGTGCTTGTAGATCTGCTGTTTTCACTACTTTTGTGCGACGGCCTTGTATGATGAAGCAGGGCTTTGCTTTGCGAAAAAGAATTACAAATTTGAAACTTGGAGATACGAGGTTTCTGCCCGACAGTGACGATTTACTTTATTGGCCGCCCAGCCCCCAAAATGGAACGAAGATTCCACGAAGAAGGCCGACATTTAATTTTTTCTTTTTTTCCTAATTGCCAGCCTGGACGGCCGGGAATGAACGTACTACCGGCCGTTCGGGAGTTGTCCCGCTTTTCCCAATGGCCAGCACGTCCTGACTGGACGAGGCTCTGTCACTGTTGGCTCACACAGCTCAGAGGACCCCAGGTACAGACGGTCACTTTGGTGACAAGTAATAAGATCTGAGCTCAGCTGCAAATGCTGGCCAATGTTAATTAATTTATCTGGCTGGAAGCCAGTCCACCGCTGCATTTAGCTTCACACTACTGAGATCTCCCCTGTGTACGTTATGCAAAGCCATTTTTAGTGCTATCTGCGGTACTTTTAACCCATTCAGAACGGGTACACATATTGTGTATCATTATTTTATGCTTTAACCAATGAGAAATAGCAGATATACAAGCTCACAGTGCGGCTGCGGGCTTGTAGATCTGCTATTTTTGAAAAATCGTGAAAATTAGAACTTTAGTCTTTTGAATCCTTCTAAGATTTTGGGAAAAACCTATGTTTCTATGTCAGCAATCTGGCTAGCCATCGTCAAAGAAAAGGTCCTTTTCACTTAAAGGTGATACACCATGAAATTTCACTTTTCCTATTTTAAAACCTGGGGTCCCACTAGCACCTTCCATCCTCACAAAGTCCCATTTCTGACCGTTGTGTCTTTCTCTGGTTTTGGGAAGGCGGAGGTTAAAAGCATCCCACGGGTTCTCAAAACAGGCTGTCCAGATTTGCTGCCGTCGTTGACGTCATCGATGCCCGTTTTTGAAGGATTTTTTTTTTTTTCAAAAACATATATATATATATTTTTTTTAATGTTTGTTTTTTTCAAAACGATTTGGGGGGGGGGGGGTTAGGCCAAAAATGCATGGTGTATCACCTTTAAATGGAGCTCAGTTAGTCTGTTCTTGAGAGACTACTATGTCAGTGGTTCTCAAACCTTTTCATGTGAAGGACCCCCAAAATGATATGTATTTGGCCACGGACCCGCATCTCAAAATATTTAGTTCCAGGGACCACCCAGAAGCCAAATTTGCGTTATTAACGTTCGCTTTGAAAATACATATATTCAAAGATTTGCACACATTTTCACGACTTTTGTTTCAAAAATAGCAGATCTACAAGCTTGCAGCGCGGCACTCGGTGCCGCGCTGTGAGCTTGTATATCTGCTATTTTTCAATAGTTAAAGCATTCAATAATCCCAGGCCTAAATGGGTTAAATGACCAATTACTGTAACTTGTCAATAGCTGACAAGGCCAACACATTTATCCATTATTTATGACCTGATCTTTTCACGTTTAATTAGATAGTATGTGAGTGCGGCATTTAAATGTATATTTGCTTGGTTTAGTGTAAAAAATATAAATTCACTCGAGGGAGACCTAGCAGGTTTTTACAGTAAGCCGACAGACTAGGCCCGTTTCACATAGCCTATGGCGTGAATGTTGAAAGCTGAACAATACATCAATTATTTTCTATCCATGAATGTAGTCAAGTGTGAAAGTTTCATCCAATTAATATGAACATGATAATGTATGTGACTCAACTATACTGAAGTCTAGATTGTGAAATGAGTTTGCTAATGCTAATGAAATTGTTATTTGTAAAGATTGCAATCAAGTGTGCAATAAAAATGTAAAGAAACCTGCCACAAAACAATTATAATTTTAATTATAACTGACCATAAACGAGAGCAGAAAATACAGTGAGTGCAAAGTCATACTGTATGACATAAAATAAGTGCATGGTGGTTCTCAACTTTTTCAGGCAGGGACCCCCAAAATAATCACATTTTAACTGGGGACCCCGTCCAACCTGAAGCGCACTAAGAGTTGAGGCATTACATTTTGTATAACACGGTTCTATTGTGAAAATATCAGATCTACATGCTCACAACGCCTCGCATGTAGATCGGCTATTTTCACAATTTCTGCCTCTAATATTTGACAATTTGGCCAGTGTTTAATTTGTCATTTTAGAGGTATTAAAAAGTCCTCAAATTGTAACTTTAGAAATGTGCAGATACCCTCTATACACTTCAACTTTATGCTTAGGTTTGTTTACTGTTGAGTGAGAAAATTATGTTGCGCGTTAAGTTAATCGTCTGGGGACCCCCCAAAATAATTTGGGGACCTGATCGATCCACAGGTTGAGAATGCATTGTGAGGCCTTGTGTGCTTGTAGATCGTCTATTTTCCAAATTTTTGCCTCTTTCTTATATTATTTGACAATTTGGCGAATGTTTGACCAGTATTTTATCATATAGTTTGATTATTAATTTTGATGCAGTAATGTTCTTTTTTTCTTTTCTTTCGATCTTTTTTTAGGTATATAAAAGGTTTTAAAAGTCCTTAAATTATCACCCCTCCCCCCCACCCAAAACAATAATAATCATGTGGGGACCCCCCTGGGGGACCCGACCTACAGATTGAGAACCAACGATATATACGAGATAAAACAACTGCATAAATACTATTGAGATTTAAAATAATTGCACAGATGTGAGGAATGAAATAAGAGCAGAGTGATAATTTAAAAATAAATGGGATACTATACCCTCAAACCCGGGGGGGCAGTGGCACTGGTAATCGTTGACCAAGTCCACGCACGTGGCGCCGCGCGCGCACGGCGAGCTGTCGCACTCGTCCGTTTCCAGTTCACAGAGCGGCCCTTGGAATCCCGGCACGCATCGGCAGGTAAAGTTATCCCGCTGATCCAGACAGGCGCCGTGTTCCGAGCAGCCGTGGTCAACGCAGTAATCAATGTCCACCTCGCAGAAGGCCCCCGTGTATCCTCCGGGACACAGGCAGCTAGTAAAATGGATTAAAAATAATTTATTAACCCATTTAGGCCTAGAAATATTGAACGCTTTAACCGGTGAAAAATAGCAGATATACAAGCTCACAGCGCGGCACCGAGTGCCGCGCTGCGAGCTTATAGATCTGCTATTTTTTGAAAAAGTCATGAAAATGTGTGCAAATCTTTGAATATGTGTGTTTTCAAAGCGAACGTTTGTAACTCAAATTTTGCTTCTGGGTGGTCCCTGGAACTAGATATTTTGAGATGGGGTTCCGTGGCTAAATAAATATCATTTTGGGGGTCCTTCCCATGAAAAGGTTTGAGAACCACTGACACAGTAGTCTCTCAAGAACAGGCTAACTGAGCTCCAGTTGAAGTAAAAAGGACCTTTTCTTTGACGATGGCTGGCCAGATTGCTGACATAGAAACATAGGTTTTTTAAAAGAAAACCTTAGAAGGATTCAAAAGACACTTATAGAATCGGGTCAAAATTCGAATTTTCACGATTTTTCAAAAATAGCAGATCTACAAGCTCGCAGCGCGGCACTCGGTGCCGCGCTGTGAGCTTGTATATCTGCTATTTTTCAATAGTTAAAGCATAAAATAATGATACACAAAATGTGTACCCCGTTCTGAATGGGTTAATAACGGCGTACGGCAATTCCTCACACCCCCCTTGGGAGTGTAGTAAATGTCAACAACTCACACAATAATTACATCCAGGCCTCTCTGGTGACGGAAGACGCCCGGAGGCATTCGGGATATTTTTCGAAACTCACCTGCAGGGGTGTCGCACCGAATTCTGGGCCCCGGGTACAAAGGATTCACTGCGGGGGGAGGGAATTATTTTGTGCTTTAACCAGGGACGTGCTGGCCATTGGGAAAAGCGAGACAACTCCCGAACGGCCGGTCCATTCCCGGACGGTCCAGGCCAGCCATTAAAAAAAATGTCCGGCCCACCAAGTAAATATAACTCATGTAATTGGCCCACTGGCTTGTCTCTCATGATCTGAAATGGACAATCTTTGAGTAGCAGCAGCGCTATAGAGAGGGATCTCTCTCTATAGCGCTGAGTAGCAGCAACTCACAGAGTCTATCCCACTGGCTTGTATATAATCTGAATACCAGCCCACTACTCCCTAGCTTCATTGACTACTCCTGGATGGTCTACAACATCATTAGACTCTCTTAGACTTAGCGGTTAGTATTTGGGGTGGTATTCGCGGCGGGTCCGGAAGGCGAAATAATCTGGTGCGCGGCCGATGACCGCGTGCAATGAGGGCCTCTCCAACTCCTTTTCCCGGGCTGCATCATAAATGTCTTCTAAATCCTTCTAAGGTTTTTTAAAAAACCTTTGTTTCTATGTCAGCGGTGCTCAAGCGTTTTCATGTGAAGGACCCTCAAAATGATATGTATTTGGCCACAAAATATTTATTTCCAGGGACCCCCATAGAAGCCAAATTTGAGTTACAAATGTTCACTTAAAAAAAAATACATAATATTCAAAGATGTGCACACATTTTCACGACTTTCCAAAAATAGCAGATCTACAAGCTCGCAGCGCGGCACTCGGTGCCGCGCTGTGAGCTTGTATATCTGCTATTTTTCAATAGCTAAAGTATAAAATATAATTAAGGCCCCTTCCTCCACCTCCTTGGGCCCTGGTAACTCAGTCCCACTTCCCCCCCCATCCCCCCTTGTGATGCCCCTGCTCTCACCTGTAGCCATCAATCTGGTCCACACACGTGGCTCCGTTCTGACACCAGTGCTGAACGCAGTCGTTGACATTTATGCGGCAGTTGCGTCCGGTCCAACCCGGTGCACACGCGCAGGTGTAGCTGCTGGCGCTGTTCAGCACGCAACGTCCTCCGTTGGCGCACGGCTGTCGAGACGGGAAAAAAAAACAACACCAACACTTTCATTCATCACACGATACCAAACTGCTCCATGAGCCAAAATGAAATCACTTCACCTTTTTGGCCAACGCTGAATTCACTGCTTGATTGATTATTTTATTAGACAAAAATGGAGAACTGTACAAGTACAGTCAATACAATAGAAATGTAGTACAATACAAGTACAGTTAAACACCCTGCCTTAAAAGGAACATCTCAAATAAGACCTTTTACAGTCTTTTTTTACGTTGAAAGCCCTCTGTATTTAATTCATGTAATATCGCAGTTATAAAAACACGTATATGTACAGGATAGGGGAAACAAGGGGGTGGGGCTAAGGTAAGGGGGGGGGGGGTGCTCACTTCTCGCCTGTCTATGGGAGAAGTGATAACTACCTCCTTCTCTGGCCTCCTGAAAGGCCAGAGTTTTCTGGGCAGTTTTGAAGGATGCCAGCGAGCTACATGTTTTAAAGGACCAGGTCACCTCTGGGACAACAAGATCTTATTTTATTGTTGTGTGGGACACGATCAACACAATTCTGAGTAATTTTTTGTGTTCAATCTGTGTTTTTAGATATTTTAGTATTTCAGCCGATTTCAGCATGCTAAAACTGGTCATATGATGCAAAATGCATCATATGACCAGTTGTAGCATGCTGAAATACTAACATATCTAAAAACACAGATTGAACACAAACAATAATTCAGGATTGTGTTGATCGTGTCCCACACAACAATAAAATAAGATCTGGTTGTCCCAGAGGTGACCTGGTCCTTTAAGGGAGGTAGTCAAGGAATTTCACACCTGGGTGGAATTCCACAACTGGGTGGAATTCCACACCTGGGTGGAATTCCACACCTGGGTGGAATTCAACACCTGGGTGGAATTCAACACCTGGGTGGAATTCAACACCTGGGTGGAATTCCACAACTGGGTGGAATTCCACACCTGGGTGGAATTCCACACCTGGGTGGAATTCCACACCTGGGTGGAATTCAACACCTGGGTGGAATTCCACAACTGGGTGGAATTCCACACCTGGGTGGAATTCAACACCTGGGTGGAATTCCACAACTGGGTGGAATTCCACACCTGGGTGGAATTCCACACCTGGGTGCACTGCAATGCTTGTAGTGCGAACATCGGACATCTAACTATTATTTTACCGAATGTCTGTCCGCCGTCTGACCGTCTGTCAGACACAGTGTCGCCACGTGGCAACAGCCGCATGCTGAAACAATGCCCACATTTGGAGATGAGCATGGTGTCATCACTGATACTAAACAGTGTCGCCACTATGGCAACAGCCGCATGCTGAAACAATGCCCACATCACAGACAGGTGTTGCAAAACTGGACGTCAATGGTGACTGTTCTGCCCAACAGCACCGGTCTGGGTTCTCCAACATTACTTGTGAGACTCCTACATTCAATCCCTCATATACTGTACTGTCGCACCAAATTCTGGGCCCTGGGTACACTGTGGGGCCCCTGTGCTTTAACTATTGAAAAATAGCAGATATACAAGCTCACAGCGCGGCACCGAGTGCCGCGCTGCGAACTTGTAGATCTGCTATTTTTGAAAAATCATGAAAATCTTTGAATAATTCAAATCCTTCTAAGGTTTCTTTGGAAAAACCCATGTTTCGATGTCAGTGGAGCTCAAACCTTTTCATGTGAAGGACCCCCCAAAATGGTATGTATTTGGCCACGGACCCCCATCTCCAAATATTGAGTTCCAAGGACCCCCCCAGAAGCAAAATTTGAGTCGCTTAAAAAAAATACATATATTCAAAGATTTGCACACATTTTCCACGACTTTTCAAAAATAGCAGATCTACAAGCTCGCAGTGAGCTTGTATATCTGCTATTTTTCAATAGCTAAAGTATAAAATAATTAAGGCCCCTCCACCACCTTGGGCCCTAGTAACTCAGTCCCACTTTCCTACCCCTTGTGACGCCCCTGACTGCACTGTGCACCCCCCCTGGGCACACCCCCTGTGCACACCCCCTGGCCACACCCCCTGTGCACACCCCCTGGGCACACCCCCTGGGCACAGGTCTAGTTCATAGAAACTGCAATAAAATGGGCGTGTCCCGGAGGTATGAGTGACACCCTCATAAATAAGCAAGAGCTCTTTGTCTCTGGAAGCTTGAACGTTAACGATTTATACGTTGTATTTCACAGCGACAAGCGTTAGTTTAAATCCATCAACATTTGACACTTCCATACAGTTTCTGTGGTGTTGAGTAGTGTTCACCTATAGTGCAGGGTTCCCCAATTAGTTTTCCCCAAGGGGCGAATTATGTCTGGGGTACCAAGCCGAGGGCCACAACATTGAATTATGTCTAGGGTGGCAAGCCGAGGGCCACAGCATTGAATTATGTCTAGGGTACCAAGCCGAGGGCCACAACATTGAATTATGTCTAGGGTAGCAAGCCGAGGGCCACAACATTGAATTATGTCTAGGGTGGCAAGCCGAGGGCCACAGCATTGAATTATGTCTAGGGTGGCAAGCCGAGGGCCACAACATTGAATTATGTCTAGGGTGGCAAGCCGAGGGCCACAACATTGAATTATGTCTAGGGTGGCAAGCCGAGGGCCACAGCATTGAATTATGTCTAGGGTACCAAGCCGAGGGCCACAACATTGAATTATGTCTAGGGTACCAAGCCGAGGGCCAAAGCATTGAATTATGTCTAGGGTGGCAAGTCGAGGGCCACAGCATTGAATTATGTCTAGGGTAGCAAGCCGAGGGCCACAACATTGAATTATGTCTAGGGTAGCAAGCCGAGGGCCACAACATTGAATTATGTCTAGGGTAGCAAGCCGAGGGCCACAACATTGAATTATGTCTAGGGTAGCAAGCCGAGGGCCACAGCATTGAATTATGTCTAGGGTACCAAGCCGAGGGCCACGACATTGAATTATGTCTAGGGTACCAAGCCGAGGGCCACAACATTGAATTATGTCTAGGGTAGCAAGCCGAGGGCCACAGCATTGAATTATGTCTAGGGTACCAAGCCGAGGGCCACAACATTGAATTATGTCTAGGGTACCAAGCCGAGGGCCACAACATTGAATTATGTCTAGGGTAGCAAGCCGAGGGCCACAGCATTGAATTATGTCTAGGGTACCAAGCCGAGGGCCACAGCATTGAATTATGTCTAGGGTACCAAGCTGAGGGCCACAGCATTGAATTAAGTCTAGGGTACCAAGCCGAGGGCCAGGACATTGAATTATGTCTAGGGTACCAAGCTGAGGGCCACAACATTGAATTATGTCTACGGTAGCAAGCCGAGGGCCACAGCATTGAATTATGTCTAGGGTAGCAAGCCGAGGGCCACAACATTGAATTATGTCTAGGGTAGCAAGCCGAGGGCCACAACATTGAATTATGTCTAGGGTAGCAAGCCGAGGGCCACGACATTGAATTATGTCTAGGGTAGCAAGCCGAGGGCCACAACATTGAATTATGTCTAGGGTAGCAAGCCGAGGGCCACAGCATTGAATTATGTCTAGGGTACCAAGCCGAGGGCCACGACATTGAATTATGTCTAGGGTACCAAGCCGAGGGCCACAACATTGAATTATGTCTAGGGTAGCAAGCCGAGGGCCACAGCATTGAATTATGTCTAGGGTACCAAGCCGAGGGCCACGACATTGAATTATGTCTAGGGTACCAAGCCGAGGGCCACAACATTGAATTATGTCTAGGGTACCAAGCCGAGGGCCACAACATTGAATTATGTCTAGGGTAGCAAGCCGAGGGCCACAACATTGAATTATGTCTAGGGTAGCAAGCCGAGGGCCACAGCATTGAATTATGTCTAGGGTATCAAGCCGAGGGCCACAACATTGAATTATGTCTAGGGTACCAAGCCGAGGGCCACAACATTGAATTATGTCTAGGGTAGCAAGCCGAGGGCCACAGCATTGAATTATGTCTAGGGTACCAAGCCGAGGGCCACAGCATTGAATTATGTCTAGGGTACCAAGCTGAGGGCCACAGCATTGAATTATGTCTAGGGTACCAAGCCGAGGGCCACGACATTGAATTATGTCTAGGGTACCAAGCCGAGGGCCACAACATTGAATTATGTCTAGGGTACCAAGCTGAGGGCCACAACATTGAATTATGTCTAGGGTACCAAGCTGAGGGCCACGACATTGAATTATGTCTAGGGTACCAAGCCGAGGGCCACAACATTGAATTATGTCTAGGGTACCAAGCTGAGGGCCACAACATTGAATTATGTCTAGGGTACCAAGCTGAGGGCCACGACATTGAATTATTTCTAGGGTAGCAAGCCGAGGGCCACGACATTGAATTATGTCTAGGGTACCAAGCCGAGGGCCACGACATTGAATTATGTCTAGGGTACCAAGCCGAGGGCCACGACATTGAATTATGTCTAGGGTAGCAAGCCGAGGGCCACGACATTGAATTATGTCTAGGGTACCAAGCCGAGGGCCACGACATTGAATTATGTCTAGGGTACCAAGCCGAGGGCCACGAAATTGAATTATGTCTAATTCGAGTAAATTTACTCCCATTGATTCCGGATGGGGACCCGTTTCGAAACGGGTCCCCATCCGGAAACGAATGGGGTTAATTTATTGTTATCACATTTTTGTCTTAGGAATGTGACAAAAAAACTAAAAATATTATTGAACTCTAGTCTCCATGGCATGAGTAATCAATAGAAAAAAGTCATTTTGGGGGTGAACTACTCCTTTAAACAAAATAAGTTAAGAACCAGCCAGTCTGCTTGAAAAGTATGCGTCTGTATAACAGCAGCCAGGTGACAGTGCAGATCAGCTGGAGTGGACACACACACACACACACACACACACACACACACACACACACACACACACACACACACACACACACACACACACACACACACACACACACACACACACACACACACACACACACACACACACACACACACACACACACACACACACACACACACACACACACACACAAGTACTCAAAGTGACCGGAGTCTGGTATGTCTCATTTCTCTCCTAATGCCCTTGAATATGATTGAAAATGATTAAGGATTACTGTGGTTATGGTAAGCTTCCATTTCATATCGCATTCACCATACCTGTAACTTTAACTAGCTAACCTTTTTTTCTTTTTTTTTTTTTTTTACTGGGGTTGGTGGGGGCCAGACAGTAGCCCCCCCACAGGCCTCAAATGGCCCGCGGGCCACCTATTGGGGAACCCTGACCTAGTCCATCTCTACTTCAGGGCACAACATGGGCTTGCCACTCTGTCTCGCAGAACCAAAGTTGAAATTGTCCTAATAATAATAAAGGGAATTTTATAAGATATTTGACCAATCTGCAAAGTAAATCGTTACCAAGAAATGTCTTCACCAATGTGTTTCTAAAGGTGTGTAATAATATGTACTAAAAGGTTGAAATTCAACTCCCGGGGGAAACCTCATAAAAAACTGATGAGAGTTTGTGTCCCATTAACCTTACTATACAGGAAGAAAACACAAAAAATAAATATGCTTTAAGTAGCATGTGAGGGGTGAAACTAGGGTTTTTTTCATGATGCTGAATCCATTGCAAGCATTTGTTTTGCACAAAAAAACTACAAGTGGCCCCCACAAAACGGTCACTAAACCATCGTTTTGTGGGGCCGTTTTTAGCCCAAGGAATGTTTTTTCGTTCGCAGATTTTCTTATGTTTCCCTTATTGTTTTCAGGCTCCAACTCCTGACATGGTGGGGGATGCGGCTGTCTGTCTCTCCTCTCCATAAACAATGTATTGAACCTCGCCGCTTTATCAGAACATGCAGAGAAATGCCCGGTTGCTGGTGTGAATTTAGCCCCATAAAGAACCTCACCCGTCGCTGCATACTGTTGTGCTCCGAGATGAGGTCCTAAAAAGATGGCGTAGCGATCGCTGGGAAAACGAGTTGGAAAACACTCAAAACGACATTTTATCCAAAAAGTAAAGGTAGTTCCGAGCTCCCAGACTGTGGTTTACCTAACCTCGGTAAATAAAACATCAACCACGGCGTTGGGAAAACGGTTTAAATGGCTTATTTAGTCTCATTAAATTCAGAAAAGCCCCCGGCGGCAGGTGCAAGTACTGCATCTTTCCCATTGTAGCAGATACCGTTTTCCCAACGCCGTGGTTGATGTTTTATTTACCGAGGTTAGGTAAACCACAGTCTGTGAGCTCGGAACTACCTTTACTTTTTGGATAAAATGTCGTTTTGAGTGTTTTCCAACTCGTTGTTGCGGCAGTCCCAGCGATCGTTACGCCATCTTTTTAGGACCTCATCTCGGAGCACAACAGTATGCAGCGACGGGTGAGGTCCTATATGGGGCTAGTGTGAATTCAGCATAAGCCCCCATTCCAGGTAACAATATTGTCACTTTACAAAGGCGACCCCCCCCCCTCATCATTTCGTGCCCTTGGCTGTGTGTGAATGTGAGCTTCATCACAGGTACATGGCACTCTCATGAATACTGAACATGCTTTTGTCAGCCTCCATACTGTTGTCTGTGTAAGACCTATGGCCTTTGTGTTGCAGAAAAGATACTCAAAGGATGTGTAGGGCTTGCACATCATCCGCAACCCCCCAAAAGCATTCTGTCAAAACAAGGTACAGCAGATATGGTAGAGAGAGAAACAGAGACAGAAGAATGGCTGGCTGCTGGAAAGATGTAAGAAGAATGCAGATATCATTTTTAATTTATATTTGTGTAGGATCCGTTATCTATCCTTTATTGCAGGGGTCTTCAACAGGGGGTCCGGGAGCCCTATAGGGGGTCCTCAGAGTTACTACAGGGGGGCCTACAAGTCTTTGTGTGATAGAAGCTTTTTTTCTCCTTTTTTATATTAACCACTTGAACCCTAGTGTCCATATTCTGAGAACTTTAGCCAAAAATAGCAGATTGGCTATTTTCAGCAAAGAGGTTTGGTGTAGAGGGGAAAAAGTGCAGACTAATTCCAAAGTGAAAGGTCAAGTTTATTAAGTATTGACGGTTCAAGTGGTTAAATATCTGAAAACACAAATTGACACGAATCCAAAATACACTGATGATTGTGCTGTCAAACAATGAAACCATATGGAATCTATGATAAGGTTGTGGGGGGTCCCTGCTTCAACTCTCTCTCAACTAAGGGGTCCTTGGCCTGAAAACGTTGAAGACCGCTGTCATAAGGAAAGCATGCGGTCTGACGAGGTAGACAGTTATCAGTTAACCACTTTTAACCCGACCTCCATATTTTGGGCACGGAAGTATGTTCTAAAAATATGAATGAATAAATAAATAAATAGGGGTTGAGTGGTTTAATATGAAGAGCTAGACCTGCAATGGATTGGAGGATAAATACTTTATGAAGTTATTTATACTCACTTGTATGTTGTGAGGGCAGGGTACGCGGCATGTGTACTTAAGGCCATCGGGGAGGTCCAGGCACTGAGTGTTGGGTGGGCAGGTGTTGTTGGGTAGAGAACAAGCGTCTACGTCCACCTCACAATTAGTTCCCAGAAAACCTGTAAAAAGAAAAGAAAATACACGATTATTCCAGACCAAAAAAGCAGTACAGAGTCATATGTTGTGTTGTGTACTCTACAGGGGCGTCACACTTTAGCTATTATATTAGAAAAATAGCAGATATACAAGCTCACAGCGCGGCACCGAGTGCCGCGCTGCGAACTTGTAGATCTGCTATTTTTTTTTTTAAAGATGTGAAAATGTGTGGAAATCTTTGAATATAATGTATTTTTTAAGCGAAAAACTAAACAAAAATGTTGCTTCTGGGGGGTCCCTGGAACAAAATATTTGTGTGGCCAAATACATATCATTTTGGGGGTCCTTCACGTGAAAAGGTTTGAGCACCACTGACATAGAAACATAGGTTAAAAAAAGAAAAAAAAAATAGAAGACACTTATTCAAAGACAGATATTCAAATTTTCACGATTTTTCAAAAATAGCTATACAAGCTTGCAGCGCGCTGTGAGCTTGTATATCTGCTATTTTTCAATGGTTAAAGCACAGAATAATGCATAATAATGCGTTCCCATTCATGGGGGGCCCCACAGTGAATCCTTGTACCCAGGGCCCAGAATTTGGTGTGACACCCTGGTACTCTGTTGATAAATCGATGTCATCATGCCGATTCTCTTGCAACAAAGAGTCTTGGACTTGAACAAAGCTGAAAAAACGTAGAATCTAAAATATTCAGCTCGGCCTTGATGAATTCTCTGCCATGCACAAGCGGTGTACAATAGTATGTTTTGTAGAAAAAAATATATTGTCCATTGCAGAACATTTTTAGGGTCATTTTTGCTTTTTTCAGTAAATCTTTCAAGGGGGGAAAAAAAAGGTGCCCTTGGTGTTGAACCACAAGGATTGTTACCTTAACGTAGAAAACTGTACCAACTGTAGGTCGTTACCAATAACTTTTGTGGGCCAAGGCCATTTGAGAATAACAAACATCCTTGAGTTAAAGGAGCTATAGTCAACTTTTTCTTGAAAAACGGATGCTAAAATAAAAATAATGTTTCGAAAATATTTTATAAAAAAATAAGCTTCATATATGTGTCTCTATTCAAAAATGACCACAAAAAGCATAAAATAATGATTAAATAATCATTTTGGCCATTGTCAATGAAAAAGTTGACTATAGCTCCTTTAAGATGAGCAACCTACTGTTGACACATGGGATTAGGGATGGGACGAAAATGTCATATCACGATTATTGTGTATTACAAAAGAAATCGTGATTTACGACATCATCGCGATAATCAAAATCCATTATCCTGGGGTGGAACATTTGCCAAAAAATAGTAGATCTACAAGCTCACAACATGTCGAGCTTGTAGATCGGCTAATATTTGGCAAAGACATTTGATAGAGTGGGGGAAAAAAGACTGTATCAAGTACGTATATTACCTTTTAAGTACCTTTTACCAATTATAGAGGGTTTAAGTGGTAGCGGATATGCAGCTCGGCAAATAAAAGGTGAATTGATCCCAGTGCATGACGAAGGATGATATCACGATAAATGTAATCTCCACGATACGATTATCGGGAGTGTTTTTTATCACGATAAACGATAACATCGCTTATCGTCTCATCCCTACATGGGATGCCTATATGCCATTCACTGGCCCAACGGCTATTCACTGGCCATATTCATCCTAGCTTCAGAAAAATGCATAAATCTCCGCTTCTTCACCCATATGGCACGTTTGGTCAAAACGGCCTGTTTTCCATGGACCCTAACTTACACACAGATCATCGCGGTTTTATTTTTTCTTCTCCGCGCGAAAGAAAAGACTTTTGCGGCCGTGAACAGGAGCCGCCAAGGAGCCATTGAAAATCTGTCTAAATACAATAGGAAAAGCCTTGGCAGTTAATCTACATTATTTATGGCAAAACTAATAGCCCTCAAAGTGTCAATTCTCTTGCTTTGAGAGTATCCACGGGTTTCCAACGCCCCATAGTGCATTGCGCAGACGTTGTACCAAGCTTCCGGCGCTGCAGCCGAGTGTGATTTACAAGCTCACAACGGGCTGCATCTGCGACGCGACGTGAGCTTGTATGTCTGCTCTTAAACCGGAAGTGTGGTCGAAAATAATCTCCAGTAAACTCCCCGCGGAAACAGGTGGATACAGCAGGGGTCTTCAACAGGGGGTCCTCAGAGTTACTACAGGGGGGGCCGCCAAATCTTTATGTGATAGGATCATTTTTTGCGTCCCTATTCTAGTGCTGCGAGGCGTTGTGAGCTTGTAGATCGGCCATTTTTTGGCACAGAGGATTGGAGTAGAGGGAAAAGAAGAGCAGAGTAGTAGGTATTGACAGTTTAAAGGTGATACACCATGACATTTCACTTTTCCTATTTTAAAACCTTTTTTTGGGGTCCCACTAGCACCTTCTATCCTCACAAAGTCCCATTTCTGACCGTTGTGTCTTTCTCTGGTTTTGAGAAGGCGAAGGTTAAAAGTATCCCACGGGTTCTCAAAACAGGCTATCCAGATTTGCTGCCGATTGTGACGTCATCTGCCGATTGTGACGTCATCATAAAAAGAAAAAAAAAATCAAAAAGATTTAAAAAAAAAAAAAAAAAACTTTTTTCAAAAAGATTTTTGGGGGGGTGGCGCAGTTCAGGCCAAAGGTGGTACTGCAGCTGAAATGCTCTGAGAGCCATTCAAAAATGAGAGAGGCTCTCTATTCAGGAGTGGTAATTTAGCCTCAAACCTTTTGAAAAGCGTTTTTGGGACATAAACAATATGACATAAATACTTTTTAAATGCATGGTGTATCACCTTTAAGATGTAGGTTAAATCTATGAAAATCCACATTAATCCAACCTACGCAGATGTACTGCGCTGTCAAACAAGTCTAAGTTGTATAGGAAATCAATGAACTTCTGCAACACAATTTCATACAATATGTAGTGGGGGGTCCCTGCTTCATCTCTCTCAGCTAAGGGGTCCTTGGCCTGAAGAGACCTCTGGTATACAGCGTACTTTCAATTGCCAGAGAGCTACACTATGCCCTGCCAACAACACGCGAGGTGCTCTTGCATCATCAGCTCGTATCAACCAGGTGTAAAATTGGACACAGCCGGTGAACCAGAATAAACAATTACTGGAAAAATTACATAAATACTGATTTCATAATGTTACACTGACACGGCAAGGTTTCTTTTGCGCTATATTGAGCTCTAGCAATTAACTTGGCAATTTCCCCAGCAGTCAGTTAGACAGACAGAACCCAGGGTTTTTAACAGCCACAATGGAGAAAGAATGACTGAAGCCCTGGCTTTGTCCTTTTAATATAGACGTCCCGTTGTCCCATGTGCTAATCAGCAGGGCGTCTTTCACTATGCAGTACACACATTAAGAAGGCAAATTCTCCAAATTGAGTTCACTGTACTATACTGTGCTAATTTCACATCTCAGGTAGGTTTGTTTAGGGTTTATTAAGGCAAAAGTCAATCACCATTGTTGTTTTGACTCTAGTAGAACAGGGGTCTTCAACGTTTTCAGGCCAAGGACCCCTTGGCTGGGAGAGAGATGAAGCAGGGACCCCCACAACCTCTTCATAGATTCCGTATTGTTTCATTGTTTGACAGCACGATCGATAATCAGTGTATTTTGGATTCATGTCAATTTGTGTTTTCAGATATTTAACCACAGCAGTCATTACCTAATAAACTTGACCGTCTACTCTGTACTTTACTAAATAGCCGATCTACAAGCTCACAACGCCTCGCAGCGTGAGGCGTTGTGAGCTTGTAGATCTGCTATTTTTGGCTACAGTTCTCAGAATATGGACACTAGGGTTCAAGTTGTTAATACAAAAAGGATTGGAAGATTTGGAGGACCCCCTGTAGTAACTCTGAGGACCCCCTGTTGAAGACCCCTGCTCTAGAATGTGGAACGAATGTTAAAGGACAACTTCGTTTGTTTTTTTAACAACAAGGGTTCATATTTTAGATTGTAATTTGAGAAAGGAAAAGATCAGTGTTAAAATGTTTTCATCTACTGCTTCCTATCGTTTTAGCGATTTTAATGACTTTGATTTCAGTGGGTGAAGGCATGCGTACAAGTGGCTAATATGTCTTTTTAGACACAATAAGCCCATTCCCAAGATGCACCGCAATCTTTCATGGGCAGATATGGGACTTATGGAGACTGGTAATGTTACTGTAAATAGTAATAAAGAAATTGCTGGCTTATTGTGTCTAAAAAGACACATTTAGCCACTTGTACGCATGCCCCCAACCACTGAAATCAACATCTCTAAAATGGCTAAAAGGATAGAAAGCAGTAAATGAAAACATTTGGACACTCATCTGTTCTTTTCTCTAATTACAATCTAAAATATGAACCCTTGTTGTAAGAAAAAAACAAGGTTGTCCTTTAAGGCACACAATGTGTGCATGATTAAAAAGGGCAGGAATGATCCGGTGCCAGACTTAACTGTGCTTTAAATGTCAGCACCTAAATCTTCTGTGGCGAATGCTTTTGGATGCATTTCAACATACCTAGGAGACAGGTGCATGTGTAGCCTCCCAGGTCAACATACCTAGGAGACAGGTGCATGTGTAGCCTCCCAGGTCAACATACCTAGGAGACAGGTGCATGTGTAGCCTCCCAGGTCAACATACCTAGGAGACAGGTGCATGTGTAGCCTCCCAGGTCAACATACCTAGGAGACAGGTGCATGTGTAGCCTCCCAGGTCAACATACCTAGGAGACAGGTGCATGTGTAGCCTCCCAGGTCAACATACCTAGGAGACAGGTGCATGTGTAGCCTCCTATAGGTCAACATACCTAGAAGACAGGTGCATGTGTAGCCTCCTATAGGTCAACATACCTAGGAGACAGGTGCATGTGTAGCCTCCTATAGGTCAACATACCTAGGAGACAGGTGCATGTGTAGCCTCCTATAGGTCAACATACCTAGGAGACAGGTGCATGTGTAGCCTCCCAGGTCAACATACCTAGGAGACAGGTGCATGTGTAGCCTCCCAGGTCAACATACCTAGGAGACAGGTGCATGTGTAGCCTCCCAGCAGGTCGGAGCAGGTGCCGTTGTGCAGACATGGACTCGAGTCACACTCGTTGATTTCAGTCTCGCAGCGCAGCCCTGCAGAAATAAGAGCAACATGTCAGTGTGACTTGGACTGGTTTGTGTCCTCTTCAATAAATCATTCTATGCAACTCATTACATTTTGAACAAGTTGAAACCAGTGTTTAACTGATCGGACAGCTTTGCAACAGTCCTTATTCACATCGCGGCCATCTTGGATCACATGACCAGTGACACATGGGGTGGCAGCCTGCATTACAAACCATTGTGAACAATGGAGCGATGGTCCCAAAATATGAGTTCTGTTCAACAAATTTCTTTTGACCAAATCGACAAATGGGCAGATAACAGACAACATCAACATCCCCAAAAGGATTAAATAAAAGGGTACATCCACAATATTCATATCCCTAGCCTCCTTCAAAATTGGTATGAAAAGTCACCTTCAGACAGCTGCTACCCGTGACTTGTAAATAGATTAAGCCCCCATGCTCCCCCCCCCCTCCCCCTTTTTTTTCTTTTTTCTGCCTTTGTATTTGATGTTATGCTTTTGAAACTGATATTATCCTAGATAAAGTACTATGTTCTATCCGTCTGTCTTTCAATGTTATATGAGATACTTAAAGTTTGGTTCCTGTGGAAATAAGCCTCGGCTTTCTAGGATCTCCTTTTAGTTGACCTTGTACCAGTGATTTGTACTGTCATGAAACTGTACTTTTTTCTATTGCAAACTTCTAATAAATTCTTCAATCAATCAAATCAATCATGGCAGTTAGGTTACAGTGTTACTCTTGCTACAGTATCTGTGCAGACTATAGTGCTTGCTCTCCATCATATTAACTTATTGTATCGTGATTTCTGCATATTAATCAGGAACAATCTAACAACAAATAGTTAATATGATGGTGGAGCAAGCACTGCACACAGATAGCAAGTAGTTGTGCACAGTAAGGTTGCGACCTAACTTACCTTGAATATCGTTACCGTGGATGTAATCAATCCAGTTACTGTAGCCCTTCTAATCCTTTTGGGGTTGTTGAAGTTATCATCTGACCATTTGTCAATTTGGTCAAAAGAAATTGATTGAACAGAACCCATATGAGCATCGCTCCATTGTTTACAATGGTTTGTAATGCAGGCTGATGTGGTCATGTGATCAAAGATGGCTGCGGTGTGAATAGGGTCTATGGTGACCCTGATTTGATGGTTTTGTAATAGTGATTCTGATTGGATGGCTTTATAAGGGAGATTCTGATTTGATGTCATTATAGGTGAAAATGTCCAATAGCTTTCAGCATTTTCAAAAGAAAATTTTCAAAAGAAATTCAAATATAGCAAATACAGCAGATCTACAATGTGACTTGTTGGGACCTTAAAGGTCAGCTATTCTTGACATTGTCATACAATGAAGTAAATAGTGCTGAAGTTGGTAAGATTCCATATCAGAAGAATGATGTTTCTATCTTATTGCCTCCATATTAATAGAACAGGTACACATTATTGTGTATCATTATTTTATGCTTTAACTATTGAGAAATAGCAGATATACAAGCTCACAGCGCGGCACCGAGTGCCGCGCTGTGAGCTTGTAGATCTGCTATTTTTGAAAAATCGTGAAAATTAGAATTTTGACCCGATTCTATAAGTGTCTTTTGAATCCTTCTAAGATTTTTTTGAAAAACCTGTGTTTCTATGTCAGCAATCTGGCAAGCCATCGTCAAAGAAAAGGTCCTTTTCACTTAAAGTTATACCATGTAACTTTTTTTATAAAACAAATCTTAAAATTGTCCTAACTGTTAAATCGCTAAAGTTTTAGAACCCCCACTCCGTTATTTTCAGCTTCTGAAGCCTTCTCTTTATATGTTTTCTACTTAGCCGTGACAGGGGCGGGATTTCCCGGCAAAATTACGTCATCACACTACCGGCCAATCACAGCGAGGGTTATACACTGCCGGCCAATCACAGCGCATCTTGAAGTGGGGTCGCTATGGCGGCCATATTTGTAGTCGCCCGTGTGTCTACTCAAAAGGTAATCTCGCCTACCAGGCAGGGTGAAGGAGTCCGTTTCTCCGGAATGCCTGAACGCACAGGAACCAGGGACCCCTCTAAAGATAGCTCTCGGCGAGGTTGAGGCAGACGCGGGGGTGTGAAGGTACGAAAAACGTCCGAAAGACGCGGACGCGACCGCGGTTTGCTATAGGGCTACTGACCACTAGTTGAGCATCTTACACAGTATAGCTTTAAATGGAGCTCAGTTAGTCTGTTCCTGAGAGACTACTATGTCAGTGGTTCTCAAACCTTTTCATGTGAAGGACCCCCCAAATGATATGCATTTGGCCACGGACCCCCATCTCAAAATATTTAGTTCCAGGGACCACCCAGAAGCAAAATGTGAGTTACAAACGTTCGCTTTAAAAATACATATATTCAAAGATTTGCACACATTTTCACGACTTTTTTTCAAAAATAGCAGATCTACAAGCTCGCAGCGCGGCACTCGGTGCCGCGCTGCGAGCTTGTAGATCTGCTATTTTTCACTGGTTAAAGCATTCAATAATTCTAGGCCTAAATGGGTTAAAGGCCAGCTATTATTGACATTTGTCATACAATGAAATAAATAGTGCTAAAGTCGGTAAGATGCCATATCAGAAGAATAATATTTCCATCTTATTGCCTCCATATTAAATCTCACAAGCCTGCTTCTGGACATCTGTGGTCGTATAAAACCCAGTATGTGATGTCTTTTCAAGACATCTTGATTAAAAGGAGAAACAAACAAGAGCAAGAGCAAAAGCACATTAAATTTTATCATAACCATTTTAGAGGCTTCTACGATGTAACATGGGGATTCCGCGGGGCTTAAGTGAATGAATGCATTCAGAGTTATGATGTATATGATAGCATTCTGTGAGCTTTCCAGGCAAGGCTTGGAATTAAATGGGCTTTTCTGCACTGCATCAACTGAAATTCCACAGCAGTGCCAGAACATTACACATTCCGTTGCTAAGAGGTGCCATGTTGTAGGAAATTATTTTCCATTACTGAAATAGCAAAAGATTTCAGGTTTGAAAAGACTGGAAAGAAACCCTTGTCATTTAAATTATTACTATTAAATATGCTCATTATATTTTTGTATTATTGAATTCCTTTAGAACAGCTTTGCATGTTTCACTGTTTAATTTTAATAACTTTATGCAAACGCTCATTTCAGTCTCAGTGTTAACCCGAGATAGCTCCTGTCTCTTTAAAGCCGCCCTCCCTAAAAGCCAACTTCAGGGGGCTTCAACGTTTTCAGGCCAAGGACCCCTTAGTTGAGCGAAAGATGAAGCAGGGACCCCCACAACCATATGCAGTAGTTTCATCGTTTGACAGCACAATCATCAGTGTATTTTGGATTCATGTCAATTTGTGTTTTCAGATATTTAAGCACTTGAATCGTCGATCCTTAATAAACTTGACCTTTCACTCTGTACTTAGTCTGCTCTTTTTCCCCTCTACACGAAACCTCTTTGCCAAAAATAGCCGATCTACAAGCTCACAACGCCTCGCACTGTGAGGCATTGTGAGCTTGTAGATCTGCTATTTTTGGCTAAAGTTCAAGTGGTCAATATAAAAAAGGGGAAAAAAAGAACAAGTTTCTATCACACAAAGATTTGGAGGACCCCCTGTAGTAACTCTGAGGACCCCCTAGGGGTCCCGGACCCCTGTTGAAGACCCCTGCTTTAAAGCCACCCTCCCTAAAAGCCTACTTTATCCTGATTGGACACATGTTCCTTTTTTGAATGGATGAAAAGCGTGTAGAGTCAACATGGGGACAGAGCAGATGACCATAGGGTGACCATCCGTCCCACATTTTTTCAGGACAGACCAGAAAATAGGACCAGATAGATTGCAGTGTCACTCCAATTGCACATGAACAGAACAACACCCTGCAGTTCAATGACTATGGATAATTAAAGGAACTTTTCCTTTAACACCACTCCAATTAACTTGTTTAAAGAAAGCAATAGCGTGATGTCCGTGGCGGTGTCATAAATCAAAGTGTTCTGATGCAGCTAGTGAGAGAGAGAGAGATCTCAGTGCCTCTGTGGTAGTGGGCAGGGACTTTACCATTACACCACCCAAGCACCTCTTTTTTTTTTTTACAATATTTG
This sequence comes from Nannobrachium achirus, assembly GCF_963921795.1. Lineage (NCBI taxonomy): Eukaryota > Metazoa > Chordata > Actinopteri > Myctophiformes > Myctophidae > Nannobrachium > Nannobrachium achirus. Next base: position 4,302,863 of record NC_137833.1, on the reverse strand, counting down.
TATTATAAACATGCATTTAACCCATTTAGGCTTAGGATTATTGAATGCTTTAACCAGTGAAAAATAGCAGATATACAAGCTCACAGCGCGGCACCAAGTGCCGCGCTGTGGCGGCACTTGGTGCCGCCACAGCGACTTTTTTTAAAGTCGTGAAAATCTGTGCAAATCTTTGAATATATGTATTTTCAAAGCGAACGTTTGTAACTAAAATTTTGCTTCTGGGTGGTCCCTGGAACTAGATATTTTGAGATGGGGGTCCGTGGCCAAATTCATATAATTTTGGGGGTCCTTCACATGAAAAGGTTTGAGAACCACTGACATAGTAGTCTCTCAAGAACATGACTAACTGAGCTCCATTTAAGTGAAAAGGACCTTTTCTTTGACGATGGCTGGCCAGATTGCTGACATAGAAACATAGGGTTTTTCAAAAAAATCTCAGAAGGATTCAAAAGACACTTAAAGAATCGGGTCAAAATTCAAATGTTCAAGATTTTTCAAAATTAGCAGATCTACGAGCTTGCAGCGCATACAATAATGATACCCAATAATGTGTACCCGTTCTAAATGGATTAATATGGATTTGTGTCACCTGTGAAGCCAGCGGGGCAGATGCAGGCGTACTGCGGGCGAGATGATGGTTGACTTGTGGTGACACACGTTGCTCCGTTCAGACAGCTGTTCCCACGCATCAAGCAGGCGTCGCCAACATACTGACACAATTCACCTGTCCATCCAGGGGCACAGACACACTGCAGGGAGAATGCAAATCATATACACACATATTTATATACGTACATTACGTGCGGGCCGGGGTGTCGCACCAAATTCTGGGCCCTGGGTACAAGGATTCACGGCGGGGCCCCTGTGCTTTAACTATTGAAAAATAGCAGATATACAAGCTCACAGCGCGGCAACGAGTGCCGCGCTGCGAGCTTGTAGATCTGCTATTTTTGAAAAATCATGAAAATCTTTGAATATTTTACCTACCTATACCCATGTTTCTATGTCAGTGGTGCTCAAACCTTGTCATGTGAAGGACCCCCAAAATGGTATGTATTTGGCCACGGAAACCCCATCTCAAAATATTGAGTTCCAGGGACCCCCCCAGAAGCAAAATTTGAGTTACAAATGTTTGCTTAAAAAATACACATATTCAAAGATTTGCACACATTTTCACGACTTTTCAAAAATAGCAGATCTATAAGCTCGCAGCGCGGCACTCGGTGCCGCGCTGTGAGCTTGTATATCTGCTATTTTTCAATAGCTAAAGTTTAAAATAATTAGGGCCCCTCCACCACCTTGGGCCCTAGTAACTCAGTCCCACTTTCCTACCCCTAGTGACGCCCCTGATTATGTGCACTGCACTACACTGTAAAGGCATCTTTAACCCATTTAGACCAGAATGCAAAAATCTGTTACTTTAGATTTGAACCACTTTAACCATTATTTTATGCATTAACTATTAAAATAGCAGATATACAAGCTCACAGCTTGTATATCTCACAGCTGCGAGCTTGTAGATCTGCTACTTTTGAAAAATCTTGAACATAAATGTTGTGAAAGTCTTTGAATATTTTTGACACGATTCTATAAATGTCTTCTAAATCCTTCTTCTAAATCAGTGTTTCTCAAACCTTTTCATGTCAAGGACCCTCAAAATTACATGTATTTGGCCGTGGACCCCCATCTCAAAATATGTTGTTCCAAGGACCACCCAGAAGAAAATATTTGAGTTACAAATGTTTGCTTTTAAAAAGATATATTCAAAGACAAGTACGGTACAATGGACTAAATATGTGATTCTCAATCCTTTTCATTTCAAGGACCCACAGGCTATTTGAAAATAGACAATCTGCAAGCTCACAACGTGTCTCCATCGCGACGCGTTGTGAGCTTGTAGATCTGCTATTTTCAAACATTTTAGTACTTTTACTTTTGGTACATTATGTACATGTTGATGCCAATACAAAGTACCATTTTGAACACACGCCTTTTACTTGTAACAGAGTATTTCTAGATCGCAGTATTGCTACTTTTACTTAAGTAAAACATCCGAGTAGTTTTTCCACCCCTGGCAGACACACAGCCACACTGACCCGTCTTTCAGAGCTTGCTTCTATTTTGGAGTGTGGACTCGGGGCAGACCACCAGAATACATTGTGCATAACGACATCCCCACATTTGACAAGTTCAAACTTGTATTTCTGTGTCATCCTTTTTTTTCTGGTCTGCACATAGGCTACGTATCCTGAGAAATAATAGTTCTGGGAAATTAATACAGAGACACTTTGAGGTTTCAAAGGGCCTCATGTGACATATGTCAGTGACGCTGTAATCCATAACGGTTTCTTTTTGAGAATAAAACATTTTAAGTTAACCGATCTGTATGGTAGAGTATGTTAATACCAGTAAGACGCCTAAGGGCGACAAGCGAGGTCACGCCATGTCTTGGCCATCTGGCCATCGGTGTATGAATGTGTGTGTGAATGGGTGAATGTGATGCACATTGTAAAGCGCCTTGGATAAAGGCGCTATATAAATGCACCATTTACCATTTAATCTTAACTCCAGATCACGAGAAAAAAAAACAAGCCTTTATCTACGGACCATGGCAGCCGTCCAGTCATGGCACCTGCAAAGTCTGAATGCCTTATGTACCTGTCCTGTACACAAGCTCGTAATAAAGAAGAACCTTGAACCTCACCTGAGAGTCAGCAGATTCCTGCCAAGCCTTTTCTTATCAGCCCAATAAAAGGGACAAGGTTCAATGTGGCTTGTCTCTATGAACCAACCAGAAAGGAGCGCACATATCATGTGACCTCTGAGGACATCGAACCAAACTACACTCAATCTGTTAGTCAGACAGACAGACAGTCAGTCAGACAGCCAGACAGACAGACAGACAGTCGTATTGAAATGGCGCAGCAGGGAGTTCAACTGGATCGGGAACAGTTGTGCTGTTCTATCTGCCTGGATCTACTGAAGGATCCAGTGACTGTTCCCTGTGGACACAACTACTGCAGGAGGTGTATCGAGGGATTCTGGGAGCAGGATGATCAGAGAGGGAGGTTCAGCTGTCCACAGTGCAGACACACCTTCATCCCAAGACCTGTTCTGAAGAAGAACACCATGTTGGCTGAGGTGGTGGAGAGCCTGAAGAAGACAGGACTACAAGATGCTCCTCCTGATCACTGCTACGCTGGACCTGGAGATGTGGCCTGTGATGTCTGCACTGGGAGGAGACTGAAAGCTGTGAAGACTTGTCTTCAGTGTCTGGTGTCTTACTGTGACCCTCACCTCCAGCCTCACTATCAGTCTCCTGCCTTTAAGAAACACAAGCTGGTCAAAGCCTCCAGGGAGCTTCAGGAGAACATCTGCTCTCGTCACGACGAGGTGAGGAAGCTTTTCTGTCGTACTGATCAGCAGTGTATCTGTTCTCTGTGCTCCGTGGAAGAACACAAAGGTCATGATATGACCTCAGCTGCAGCTGAACGGACTGAGAGACAGAAAGAGCTTGGTACGAGTCTGCAGAACATCCAGAAGAGAATCCAGGAGAGAGAGAAAGACGTGAAGGTGCTTCACCAGGAGGTGAAATCCATCAATCACAGTGCTGATAGAGCAGTGAAGGACAGTGACACCATCTTTAAGGAGATGATCTCTTCCATGGAGAGAAGAGGATCTGAGGTGAGGCAGCAGATCAGAAAGCAGCAGGAACGTCAAGTGAGCAGTGCTGAAGAAGAGAGGAGGCGAGTGGAGCAGGAGCTCTCTGAACTGAAGAGGAGACATGCTGAGCTGCAGCAGCTGTCACTCACAGAGGATCACATCCTTTTTCTACAGCGTTTCACCTCCTCTCTCTCAAGGACCAGTGAATCTACACCCCCAGTCAGCAGCCACGTCCGTCCTCTGAGATGCTTTGAAGATGTGACCGCGGCCGTGTCCAAGATGAGGGACAAACTAGTGGACATTCTTACAGAGGAAGGGACAAATGTCTCAGAGTCAGTGAACAGAGTGGATGTTTTACTGTCAACACCACCAGAGCCCAAGACCAGAGCTGAGTTCTTACAATATTCACGTCCAATCACACTGGATCCAAACACAGCTCATCAATGCCTGTCTCTGTCTAAAGGGAACAGAAAGGTAACACTGATGGTCAAACCACAATCATATCCTTATCACCCAGAGAGATTCACTGAATATGAACAAGTTCTGAGTAGAGAGGCTCTGACTGGACGCTGTTACTGGGAGGCAGAGTGGAGTGGAGACTGTGTTGGTATAGCAGTCTCATATAAAGATATCAGTAGAACAGGGTTTGGTGGTGGCAGTGCATTTGGATGTAATGGTGAATCATGGCTTTTAGAGTGTTCCACAAAAGGTTATTCTTTCCAAGAAGTGCTTAACACTTACACCATCCCAGGCCCTGTGTCGTCCAGAGTAGGAGTGTACGTGGACCACGGTGCAGGTACTCTGTCCTTCTACAGTGTGTCTGCAGACACCATGACACTCCTTCACACAGAACACACCACCTTCACACGCAACCTCCATGCTGGATTTGATCTTTGGTCACCTGGAGCCACTGCTGAGTTGTGTGACCTCAAGTAGATCACACTTTTGTTTTGTCTCTCATGTCACGAGTCAAGATGTGTTTCTTCATTGTTTTATTGTTTTTCTCTCAGCCTGCCCTGTGAGCTTGTAGATCAGCTATGTTTTAGCTAGGCATCGTATCATGAAGTATATTGGGCCATAAAGTGGTTAATAATCTATTTTAATATATTCTTCTCCTCTTGTATTCATACTCCTTTTTGGTACCATCTGTCTTGTGATATTCCATGTGATATATTGATTGTATTATTTCCATATTTCTCATTCTCAGAACCAACATTGCAGATTAAATGTGACAGACCTGTTGTATTTAATAATCATGTAACAGTAGAATAAAATAAATCTTAGTGTAGTATGAGTGTATGTGTAGTGTTTGTGTTATTGTTTTATGAGTGTACTTTATGTCTTTATATCAGTCACTGGACACTGTAGAGTAGAACAGAGAGTCACTGAATGACACGTGACCTATGGTGATGATCTAAGACCCCCTAAAACAGGGGTTTTCAAAGTGGGTGACGGGGCACCCTGGGGTGCCGCGACGGCAATCCAGGGGTGCCGCGAGATAATTTGATAATATTTGGAATTTATTTGGACACTTGAACAAATATTTAGCATCATTTTAAACTTGAAGTACAAACGTATTTTCAGTCAGTTCTAACCAAAATGGCTATTATCTCAACGTTTTCCTCGCAACATAATCACTAAAATATTGTCACTGTCGGGCAGAAACCTCGTATCTCCAAGTTGCAAATGTGTACGTCTTTTGGTAAAGCAAAGCCCTGCTTCATCATACAAGACTGTCGCACAAAACTAGTGAAAACAGCCGATCTACAAGCACACAACGCCTCGCGACGCGAGCCGTTGTGTGCTTGTAGATCGGCTGTTTTCACTAGTTTAGTACATTTTATAGATGATAAATACAAAACGAACGGTCTTGAACATACAAGGTTTCCACCCGACAACGACGATATGCTATAAATATAAGGTGCTGGGAGTGAAAATTATAATGTAGGGGTGCCTCGGATTAAACAAAATATTTATGGGGTGCCCCGAGACAAAAACGTTTGGGAACCCTGTCCCCTGCCCTAAAATACACTTGGAATTGTCGGAGTTGTCTATAGACCGTTTTCCTGAGCGCTTCCCTGTGGATGCAAACTGCGGTGCACAGCAGCCAGTGGTGGAGTAGAAGTAAAATGATTGAAAATGGGAAATACTCAAGTAAAGTACAAATACTAAAAACTGTACTTAAAGGAGTTGTTCACCACTGTTCAACCTGTCTTCATATAATAGGTCCTCACTAATGTTCTTGATAAAATATCACCATTTTTTTCTATTCAGTCTGGGTCTCATAGTAGAGCTGTTAAATCCTTCTACCGGTGACATCATCGTTTGACAAAAAAAAATTAAATAATCTAAAATATTTAGATTTTTATTATCACGAGAACAATGGCTTCCACTTTAACATTGCAACTTTTTCAAGAATAGAAAGCCTGCAGTTTCTATTAGCTTGCATTTCCCATTGATGATGTCACCGGTAGAAGGATTTGACCCACCCACAGCTCTCCTATGAGACCCAAACTGAGTAGAAAGAAATTGTGATATTTTATCATGAACATTAGTGAGAACCTATTATATGAAGATAGGTTGAAAAGTGGTGGAGTGCCCCTTTAAGTACAGTAAATGTAAGCTACACGTTACTTTACACTACTGTTTACATCGCAGAAATGGTGCACGGGGCCCTCCAGTGTGTTGCTCAGGAAATCGGTTTTGTGTTGACCTCCTGTTTCACATGGCTCTAGTTTACAGTCAGCATGTGTAACTCTTTTGGTTTTATGTAGAAAGGAAAAATATGATATGACTATTACAGATCAATCTAAAAAAAGTTGAATACTGTATAAAAAAGCATGCAGATGCCATATAGCACCCCAAATCATAACTGACTGCAGAAACTTCAAGCAACTCTGACTTCAGAAGGTTGACATTTCTCTATTATAAATCTTTGTTTTGAGTGGTCTCGAGTTATATTTTGAAATATAGACTTTTGATATTCATGAGCTGTATGGCATAACAAATCTTTTTTTTTTAGAAAAGAAAAAGAAAAAGGGTTTGGAATAATTCACTGCACGTATTGTGCATCTAGAATACATGAACGTTTCAACAAATATATGAACGTTTCAAGAAAATGTGCATTTACACAATATACAGTATATCGTCATTGTCGGGTGGAAACCTCGTATCTCCAAGTTTCAAATGTGTACGTTCTTTCACAAAGCAAAGCCCTGCTTCATCATACAAGGCCGTCGCACAAAAGTAGTGAAAACAGCAGATCTACAAGCACACAACGCCTCGCGGTGCAAGGCGTTGTGTGCTTGTAGATCGGCTGTTTTCACTAGTTTGAATAATGTTTAAAATGATAAATGCAAGACGAACGGTTTTGCACCCGTGAGTGAAATCCGGAATTATTTTAAAACTTTAGTTACTAGTTACTTTGCAGATAAAAAATATTATTATGTTAACCACTTCAGCCCTATTTTATGCATAGGCTATTTGAAAATAGCCGATCTACAAGCTGCCCTTTTCAAACATTTTAGTACTATTACTTTTGGTACATTACGGAGATTTTTATGCCAATACTTTTGTACTTTTACTTAAGTACCATTTTGAACACATGCCTTTTACTTGTAACAGAATATTTCTAGAGCGTCGTATTGCTACAGTATTGCTACTAAAGTCCCACAGCCACAGTGACCCGTCTTTCAGAGCTTGCTTCTATTTTGGAGCGTGGACTCGAGGCAGACCACCAGAATACATTGTGCATATAAACGACATCCCGACATTTGACAAGTTGAAACTTGTATTTCTGTGTCATCGTTTTTCTCTGGTCTGCACATAGGCTACGTATCCTGAGAAATAATAGTTCTGGGAAACTAATACAGAGACACTTTGACGTTTCAAATGGCCTCATGGGACGCATGTCACAGTGACGCCGCAATCCATAACGGTTTCTTTTTGAGAACAAAACATTTTAAGTTAACCGATCAGTATGGTAGAGTATGTTAATACCAGTAAGACGCCTAAGGGCGACAAGCGAGGTCACGCCATGTCTTGGCCATCTGGCCATCGGTGTATGAATGTGTGTGTGAATGGGTGAATGTAGTGCACATTGTAAAGCGCCTTGGATAAAGGCGCTATATAAATGCACCATTTACCATTTAATCTAACTCCAGATCACGAGAAAAAAAAACAAGCCTTTATCTACGGACCATGGCAGCCGTCCAGTCATGGCACCTGCAATGGCTGAATGCCTTATGTACCTGTCCTGTACACAAGCTCATCATAAAGAAGAACCTTGAACCTCACCTGAGTGTCAGCAGATTCCTGCCAAGCCTTTTCTTATCAGCCCAATAAAAGGGACAAGGTTCAGTGAGGCTTGTCTTTATGAACCAACCAGAAAGGAGCTCACATCTCGTGACCTCTGAGGACATCGAACCAAACTACACTCAATCTGTTAGTCAGACAGACAGTCAGACAGACAGACAGTCGTACTGAAATGGCGCAGCAGGGAGTTCAACTGGATCGGGAACAGTTGTGCTGTTCCATCTGTCTGGATCTCCTGAAGGATCCAGTGACTGTTCCCTGTGGACACAACTACTGCAGGAGGTGTATCGAGGGCTTCTGGGAGCAGGGTGATCAGAGAGGGAGGTTCAGCTGTCCACAGTGCAGACACACGTTCATCCCAAGACCTGTTCTGAAGAAGAACACCATGTTGGCTGAGGTGGTGGAGAGCCTGAAGAAGACAGGACTCCAAGATGCTCCTCCTGATCACTGCTATGCTGGACCTGGAGACATGGCCTGTGATGTCTGCACTGGGAGGAGACTGAAAGCTGTGAAGACTTGTCTTCAGTGTCTGGTGTCTTACTGTGACCCTCACCTCCAGCCTCACTATCAATTGGCTGCCTTTAAGAAACACAAGCTGGTCAAAGCCTCCAGGGAGCTTCAGGAGAACATCTGCTCTCGTCACGACGAGGTGAGGAAGCTTTTCTGTCGTACCGATCAGCAGTGTATCTGTTATCTGTGCTCTGTGGAAGAACACAAAGGTCACAATATGACCTCAGCTGCAGCAGAACGGACTGAGAGACAGAAAGAGCTGGATAGGAGTCTGCGGAACATCCAGCAGAGAATCCAGGAGAGAGAGAAAGACGTGAAGGTGCTTCACCAGGAGGTGAAATCCATCAATCACAGTGCTGATAGAGCAGTGAAGGACAGTGACACCATCTTTAAGGAGATGATCTCTTCCATGGAGAGAAGAGGATCTGAGGTGAGGCAGCAGATCAGAGAGCAGCAGGAACGTCAAGTGAGCGGCGCTGAAGAAGTGAGGAGGCGAGTGGAGCAGGAGGTCACTGAACTGAAGAGGAGACATGCTGAGCTGCAGCAGCTGTCACTCACAGAGGATCACATCCATTTTCTACAGCGTTTCACCTCCTCTCTCTCAAGGACCAGTGAATCTACAAACCCAGTCAGCAGCCACGTCCGTCCTCTGAGATACTTTGAAGATGTGACTGCGGCCGTGACCGCCGTGTCCAAGATGAGGGATAAACTAGTGGACATTCTTAAAGGGGAAGAGACAAACGTCTCAGAGACAGTGAACAGAGTGGATGTTTTACTGTCAACACCACCAGAGCCCAAGACCAGAGCTGAGTTCTTACAATATTCACGTCCAATCACACTGGATCCAAACACAGCTAATGAATACCTGTCTCTGTCTAAAGGGAACAGGAAGGTAACACTGATGGACAAACCACAATCATATCCTGATCACCCAGAGAGATTCACTGGACGGTGGCAAGTTCTGAGTAGAGAGGCTCTGACTGGACGCTGTTACTGGGAGGCAGAGTGGAGCGGAGGCGCTGTTGGTATAGCAGTCTCATATAAAGATATCAGTAGAACAGGGAGAGGCGTCAGTGCATTTGGATGGAATGGTGAATCATGGCTTTTAGGGTGTTCCTCAGAAGGTTATTATTTCAAAAACACTTCCATCCCAGGCCCTGTGTCCTCCAGAGTAGGAGTGTACGTGGACCACGGTGCAGGTACTCTGTCCTTCTACAGAGTGTCTTTAGACACCATGACACTCCTTCACACAGAACACACCACCTTCACACGCAACCTCCATGCTGGACTTGGGCTTTATTTACCACCTGGAGCCACTGCTGAGTTGTGTGACCTCAAGTAGATCACCCTTTTGTTTTGTCTCTCATGTCACGAGTCAAGATGTGTTTTCTTCATTGTTTTATTGTTTTTCTCTCAGCCTGCCCTGTGAGCTTGTAGATCAGCTATGTTTTGGCTAGGCATCTTATCATGAAGTATATTGGGCCCTAAAGTGGTTAATAATCTATTTTAATATATGCTTCTCCTCTTGTATTCATACTCCTTTTTGGTAGCATCTGTCTTGTGATATTCCATTGTGATATATTGATTGTATTATTTGATTGATTGTATTATTTCCATATTTCTCATTCTCATTACCAACATTGCAGATTAAATGTGACAGACTTGTTGTATTTAATAATCATGTAACAGTAGAATAAAATAAATCTTAGTGTAGTATGAGTGTATGTGTAGTGTTTGTGTTATTGTTTTATGAGTGTACTTTATGTCTTTATAACTGTCACTGGACACTGTAGAGTAGAACAGAGACCATAGGTCACTGAATGACACGTGACCTATGGTGATGATCTTAGACCCCCTAAAGCAGGGGTTTTCAAAGTGGGTGACGGGGCACCCTGGGGTGCCGCGACGGCAATCCAGGGGTGCTGCGAGATAATTTGATAATATTTGGAATTTATTTGGAAACTTGAAGTACAAACTTATTTTCAGTCAGTTCTAAACAAAATGGCTATTATCTCAACGTTTTCCTTGACCCATAATCACTAAAATATCGTCACTGTCGGGCAGAAACCTTGTATCTCCAAGTTTCAAATGTGTACGTCTTTTGGTAAAGTAAAGCCCTGCTTCATCATACAAGACTGTCGCACAAAACTAGTGAAAATAGCCCATCCACAAGCACACAACGCCTCGCAACGCGAGGCGTTGTGTGCTTGTAGATCTGCTGTTTTCACTAGTTTAGTACATTTTATAGATGATAAATACAAAACAAACGGTCTTGAACATACAAGGTTTCCACCTGACAACGACGATATGCTATAAATATAAGGTGCTGGGAGTGAAAATTATAAAGTAGGGGTGCCTTGGATTAAACAAAATATTCATGGGGTGCCAGCTGAGACAAAAAGGTTTGGGAACCCCTGTTCTAAAATACACTTGGAATTGTAGGAGTTGTCTATAGACCGTTTTCCTGAGTGCTTCCCTGTAGATGCAAACTGCGGTGCACAGCAGCCAGTGGTGGTTTAGAAGTAAAATGATTGAAAATCGGAAATACTCAAGTAAAGTACAAATACTTAAAAGTGTACTTAAGTACAGTAAATGTAAGCTACACGTTACTTTACACTACTGTTTACATCGCAGAAATGGTGCGCGGAGCCCTCCAGTGTGTTGCTCAGGAAATGGGTTTTGTGTTGACCTCCTGTTTCACATGGCTCTAGTTTACAGTCAACATGTGTAACTCTTTTGGTTTTATGTAGAAAGGAAAAATATGATATGACTATTACAGATCAATCTAAAAAAAGTTGAATACTGTATAAAAAAGCATGCAGATGCCATATAGCACCCCAAATCATAACTGACTGCAGAAACTTCAAGCAACTCTGACTTCAGAAGGTTGACATTTAGAATATATGAACGTTTCAACAAATATATGAATGTGCATTTACACAATATACAGTATATCGTCGTTGTCGGGTGGAAACCTTGTATCTCCAAGTTTCAAATGTGTATGTTCTTTCGCAAAGCAGAGCCCTGCTTCATCATGCAAGGCCGGCGCACAAAAGCAGTGAAAACTGGTTTTCACTAGTTTAAATAATTTTTAAGATGATAAATGCAAAACGAACGGTTTTGGACATACAAGGTTTTCACCCGACAACGACGATATCTTTTTTCGATGGATCTGGTGCAACTGGTATTTCAGTATGCAGATACGTGGTTTTTCAACTGGTATTTCAGTATGCAGATACGTGGTTTTTCAACTGGTATTTCAGTATGCAGATACATGGTTTTTCAACTGGTATTTCAGTATGCAGATACGTGGTTTTCAACTGGTATTTCAGTATGCAGATACATGGGTTTTCAACTGGTATATCAGTATGCAGATACATGGGTTTTCAACTGGTATATCAGTATGCAGATACATGGGTTTTCAACTGGTATATCAGTATGCAGATACATGGGTTTTCAACTGGTATATCAGTATGCAGATACATGGGTTTTCAACTGGTATTTCAGTATGCAGATACATGGGTTTTCAACTGGTATTTCAGTATGCAGATACATGGGTTTTCAACTGGTATTTCAGTATGCAGATACATGGGTTTTCAACTGGTATTTCAGTATGCAGATACATGGGTTTTCAACTGGTATTTCAGTATGCAGATACATGGGTTTTCAACTGGTATTTCAGTATGCAGATACATGGGTTTTCAACTGGTATTTCAGTATGCAGATACATGGGTTTTCAACTGGTATTTCAGTATGCAGATACATGGGTTTTCAACTGGTATTTCAGTATGCAGATACATGGGTTTTCAACTGGTATTTCAGTATGCAGATACATGGGTTTTCAACTGGTATTTCAGTATGCAGATACATGGGTTTTCAACTGGTATTTCAGTATGCAGATACATGGGTTTTCAACTGGTATTTCAGTATGCAGATACATGGGTTTTCAACTGGTATTTCAGTATGCAGATACATGGGTTTTCAACTGGTATTTCAGTATGCAGATACATGGGTTTTCAACTGGTATTTCAGTATGCAGATACATGGGTTTTCAACTGGTATTTCAGTATGCAGATACATGGGTTTTCAACTGGTATTTCAGTATGCAGATACATGGGTTTTCAACTGGTATTTCAGTATGCAGATACATGGGTTTTCAACTGGTATTTCAGTATGCAGATACATGGGTTTTCAACTGGTATTTCAGTATGCAGATACATGGGTTTTCAACTGGTATTTCAGTATGCAGATACATGGGTTTTCAACTGGTATTTCAGTATGCAGATACATGGGTTTTCAACTGGTATTTCAGTATGCAGATACATGGGTTTTCAACTGGTATTTCAGTATGCAGATACATGGGTTTTCAACTGGTATTTCAGTATGCAGATACATGGGTTTTCAACTGGTATTTCAGTATGCAGATACATGGGTTTTCAACTGGTATTTCAGTATGCAGATACATGGGTTTTCAACTGGTATTTCAGTATGCAGATACATGGGTTTTCAACTGGTATTTCAGTATGCAGATACATGGGTTTTCAACTGGTATTTCAGTATGCAGATACATGGGTTTTCAACTGGTATTTCAGTATGCAGATACATGGGTTTTCAACTGGTATTTCAGTATGCAGATACATGGGTTTTCAACTGGTATTTCAGTATGCAGATACATGGGTTTTCAACTGGTATTTCAGTATGCAGATACATGGGTTTTCAACTGGTATTTCAGTATGCAGATACATGGGTTTTCAACTGGTATTTCAGTATGCAGATACATGGGTTTTCAACTGGTATTTCAGTATGCAGATACATGGGTTTTCAACTGGTATTTCAGTATGCAGATACATGGGTTTTCAACTGGTATTTCAGTATGCAGATACATGGGTTTTCAACTGGTATTTCAGTATGCAGATACATGGGTTTTCAACTGGTATTTCAGTATGCAGATACATGGGTTTTCAACTGGTATTTCAGTATGCAGATACATGGGTTTTCAACTGGTATTTCAGTATGCAGATACATGGGTTTTCAACTGGTATTTCAGTATGCAGATACATGGGTTTTCAACTGGTATTTCAGTATGCAGATACATGGGTTTTCAACTGGTATTTCAGTATGCAGATACATGGGTTTTCAACTGGTATTTCAGTATGCAGATACATGGGTTTTCAACTGGTATTTCAGTATGCAGATACATGGGTTTTCAACTGGTATTTCAGTATGCAGATACATGGGTTTTCAACTGGTATTTCAGTATGCAGATACATGGGTTTGTCAACTGGTATTTCAGTATGCAGATACATGGTTTGTCAACTGGTATTTCAGTATGCAGATACATGGTTTTTCAACTGGTATTTCAGTATGCAGATACATGGTTTTTCAACTGGTATTTCAGTATGCAGATACATGGGTTTTCAACTGGTATTTCAGTATGCAGATACATGGTTTGTCAACTGGTATTTCAGTATGCAGATACATGGGTTTTCAACTGGTATTTCAGTATGCAGATACATGGTTTGTCAACTGGTATTTCAGTATGCAGATACATGGGTTTTCAACTGGTATTTCAGTATGCAGATACATGGTTTGTCAACTGGTATTTCAGTATGCAGATACATGGGTTTTCAACTGGTATTTCAGTATGCAGATACATGGGTTTTCAACTGGTATTTCAGTATGCAGATACATGGGTTTTCAACTGGTATTTCAGTATGCAGATACATGGTTTTTCAACTGGTATTTCAGTATGCAGATACATGGGTTTTCAACTGGTATTTCAGTATGCAGATACATGGTTTTTCAACTGGTATTTCAGTATGCAGATACATGGGTTTTCAACTGGTATTTCAGTATGCAGATACATGGTTTTTCAACTGGTATTTCAGTATGCAGATACATGGGTTTTCAACTGGTATTTCAGTATGCAGATACATGGTTTTTCAACTGGTATTTCAGTATGCAGATACATGGGTTTTCAACTGGTATTTCAGTATGCAGATACATGGTTTTTCAACTGGTATTTCAGTATGCAGATACATGGGTTTTCAACTGGTATTTCAGTATGCAGATACATGGGTTTTCAACTGGTATTTCAGTATGCAGATACATGGGTTTTCAACTGGTATTTCAGTATGCAGATACATGGTTTTTCAACTGGTATTTCAGTATGCAGATACATGGGTTTTCAACTGGTATTTCAGTATGCAGATACATGGTTTTTCAACTGGTATTTCAGTATGCAGATACATGGGTTTTCAACTGGTATTTCAGTATGCAGATACATGGTTTTTCAACTGGTATTTCAGTATGCAGATACATGGTTTTTCAACTGGTATTTCAGTATGCAGATACATGGTTTTTCAACTGGTATTTCAGTATGCAGATACATGGTTTTTCAACTGGTATTTCAGTATGCAGATACATGGGTTTTCAACTGGTATTTCAGTATGCAGATACATGGTTTTTCAACTGGTATTTCAGTATGCAGATACATGGGTTTTCAACTGGTATTTCAGTATGCAGATACATGGGTTTTCAACTGGTATTTCAGTATGCAGATACATGGGTTTTCAACTGGTATTTCAGTATGCAGATACATGGGTTTTCAACTGGTATTTCAGTATGCAGATACATGGGTTTTCAACTGGTATTTCAGTATGCAGATACATGGTTTTTCAACTGGTATTTCAGTATGCAGATACATGGGTTTTCAACTGGTATTTCAGTATGCAGATACATGGTTTTTCAACTGGTATTTCAGTATGCAGATACATGGGTTTTCAACTGGTATTTCAGTATGCAGATACATGGGTTTTCAACTGGTATTTCAGTATGCAGATACATGGGTTTTCAACTGGTATTTCAGTATGCAGATACATGGTTTTTCAACTGGTATTTCAGTATGCAGATACATGGGTTTTCAACTGGTATTTCAGTATGCAGATACATGGTTTTTCAACTGGTATTTCAGTATGCAGATACATGGGTTTTCAACTGGTATTTCAGTATGCAGATACATGGTTTTTCAACTGGTATTTCAGTATGCAGATACATGGGTTTTCAACTGGTATTTCAGTATGCAGATACATGGTTTTTCAACTGGTATTTCAGTATGCAGATACATGGGTTTTCAACTGGTATTTCAGTATGCAGATACATGGTTTTTCAACTGGTATTTCAGTATGCAGATACATGGGTTTTCAACTGGTATTTCAGTATGCAGATACATGGGTTTTCAACTGGTATTTCAGTATGCAGATACATGGGTTTTCAACTGGTATTTCAGTATGCAGATACATGGTTTTTCAACTGGTATTTCAGTATGCAGATACATGGGTTTTCAACTGGTATTTCAGTATGCAGATACATGGTTTTTCAACTGGTATTTCAGTATGCAGATACATGGGTTTTCAACTGGTATTTCAGTATGCAGATACATGGGTTTTCAACTGGTATTTCAGTATGCAGATACATGGGTTTTCAACTGGTATTTCAGTATGCAGATACATGGTTTTCAACTGGTATTTCAGTATGCAGATACATGGGTTTTCAACTGGTATTTCAGTATGCAGATACATGGGTTTTCAACTGGTATTTCAGTATGCAGATACATGGTTTTTCAACTGGTATTTCAGTATGCAGATACATGGTTTTTCAACTGGTATTTCAGTATGCAGATACATGGTTTTTCAACTGGTATTTCAGTATGCAGATACATGGTTTTCAACTGGTATTTCAGTATGCAGATACATGGGTTTTCAACTGGTATTTCAGTATGCAGATACATGGGTTTTCAACTGGTATTTCAGTATGCAGATACATGGGTTTTCAACTGGTATTTCAGTATGCAGATACATGGGTTTTCAACTGGTATTTCAGTATGCAGATACATGGTTTTCAACTGGTATTTCAGTATGCAGATACATGGGTTTTCAACTGGTATTTCAGTATGCAGATACATGGGTTTTCAACTGGTATTTCAGTATGCAGATACATGGGTTTTTCAACTGGTATTTCAGTATGCAGATACATGGGTTTTCAACTGGTATTTCAGTATGCAGATACATGGGTTTTCAACTGGTATTTCAGTATGCAGATACATGGGTTTTCAACTGGTATTTCAGTATGCAGATACATGGTTTTTCAACTGGTATTTCAGTATGCAGATACATGGGTTTTCAACTGGTATTTCAGTATGCAGATACATGGTTTTTCAACTGGTATTTCAGTATGCAGATACATGGGTTTTTCAACTGGTATTTCAGTATGCAGATACATGGTTTTTCAACTGGTATTTCAGTATGCAGATACATGGGTTTTCAACTGGTATTTCAGTATGCAGATACATGGGTTTTCAACTGGTATTTCAGTATGCAGATACATGGGTTTTCAACTGGTATTTCAGTATGCAGATACATGGGTTTTCAACTGGTATTTCAGTATGCAGATACATGGGTTTTCAACTGGTATTTCAGTATGCAGATACATGGTTTTTCAACTGGTATTTCAGTATGCAGATACATGGTTTTTCAACTGGTATTTCAGTATGCAGATACATGGTTTTCAACTGGTATTTCAGTATGCAGATACATGGTTTTTCAACTGGTATTTCAGTATGCAGATACATGGTTTTCTCAACTGGTATTTCAGTATGCAGATACATGGTTTTTCAACTGGTATTTCAGTATGCAGATACATGGGTTTTCAGACTGGTATTTCAGTATGCAGATACATGGTTTTTCACTGGTATTTCAGTATGCAGATACATGGGTTTTCAACTGGTATTTCAGTATGCAGATACATGGTTTTTCAACTGGTATTTCAGTATGCAGATACAGGGGTTTTCAACTGGTATTTCAGTATGCAGATACATGGTTTTTCAACTGTATTTCAGTATGCAGATACATGGTTTTTCAACTGGTATTTCAGTATGCAGATTACGGATGTGGTTT
>NC_137833.1:4062485-4285222 GCF_963921795.1 Nannobrachium achirus | reverse complement strand
TAGATGGATCTGGTGCAACTGGTATTGCCAGTGTTGTTGTGTATGGATGTGTTGTTGTGTATGGATGTGTTGTTGTGTATGGATGTGTTGTTGTGTATGGATGTGTTGTTGTGTATGGATGTGTTGTTGTGTATGGATGTGTTGTTGTGTATGGATGTGTTGTTGTGTATGGATGTGTTGTTGTGTATGGATGTGTTGTTGTGTATGGATGTGTTGTTGTGTATGGATGTGTTGTTGTGTATGGATGTGTTGTTGTGTATGGATGTGTTGTTGTGTATGGATGTGTTGTTGTGTATGGATGTGTTGTTGTGTATGGATGTGTTGTTGTGTATGGATGTGTTGTTGTGTATGGATGTGTTGTTGTGTATGGATGTGTTGTTGTGTATGGATGTGTTGTTGTGTATGGATGTGTTGTTGTGTATGGATGTGTTGTTGTGTATGGATGTGTTGTTGTGTATGGATGTGTTGTTGTGTATGGATGTGTTGTTGTGTATGGATGTGTTGTTGTGTATGGATGTGTTGTTGTGTATGGATGTGTTGTTGTGTATGGATGTGTTGTTGTGTATGGATGTGTTGTTGTGTATGGATGTGTTGTTGTGTATGGATGTGTTGTTGTGTATGGATGTGTTGTTGTGTATGGATGTGTTGTTGTGTATGGATGTGTTGTTGTGTATGGATGTGTTGTTGTGTATGGATGTGTTGTTGTGTATGGATGTGTTGTTGTGTATGGATGTGTTGTTGTGTATGGATGTGTTGTTGTGTATGGATGTGTTGTTGTGTATGGATGTGTTGTTGTGTATGGATGTGTTGTTGTGTATGGATGTGTTGTTGTGTATGGATGTGTTGTTGTGTATGGATGTGTTGTTGTGTATGGATGTGTTGTTGTGTATGGATGTGTTGTTGTGTATGGATGTGTTGTTGTGTATGGATGTGTTGTTGTGTATGGATGTGTTGTTGTGTATGGATGTGTTGTTGTGTATGGATGTGTTGTTGTGTATGGATGTGTTGTTGTGTATGGATGTGTTGTTGTGTATGGATGTGTTGTTGTGTATGGATGTGTTGTTGTGTATGGATGTGTTGTTGTGTATGGATGTGTTGTTGTGTATGGATGTGTTGTTGTGTATGGATGTGTTGTTGTGTATGGATGTGTTGTTGTGTATGGATGTGTTGTTGTGTATGGATGTGTTGTTGTGTATGGATGTGTTGTTGTGTATGGATGTGTTGTTGTGTATGGATGTGTTGTTGTGTATGGATGTGTTGTTGTGTATGGATGTGTTGTTGTGTATGGATGTGTTGTTGTGTATGGATGTGTTGTTGTGTATGGATGTGTTGTTGTGTATGGATGTGTTGTTGTGTATGGATGTGTTGTTGTGTATGGATGTGTTGTTGTGTATGGATGTGTTGTTGTGTATGGATGTGTTGTTGTGTATGGATGTGTTGTTGTGTATGGATGTGTTGTTGTGTATGGATGTGTTGTTGTGTATGGATGTGTTGTTGTGTATGGATGTGTTGTTGTGTATGGATGTGTTGTTGTGTATGGATGTGTTGTTGTGTATGGATGTGTTGTTGTGTATGGATGTGTTGTTGTGTATGGATGTGTTGTTGTGTATGGATGTGTTGTTGTGTATGGATGTGTTGTTGTGTATGGATGTGTTGTTGTGTATGGATGTGTTGTTGTGTATGGATGTGTTGTTGTCCTTCCTGTTGTTTTGGGGTGTTTCCTTAAAGCCCGGACCATTGAATTACTTACCTTGTGTCCACCAATTACAGTCAGGCACAATCCCTCATTGAGGCAGGTGATATTGAGCAGCCCGCAGTAGTCAATTATTTCTTCACAGTTCTTCCCGGAAAACCCTGGAAGACAGCTGCGGAGAAGGGGTTAAGCCTTTAACGACCTGGAATTATGTTTTTGCTGAAGGCATTGAAAAATAGCAGATCTACAAGCTCACAGCGCGGCAACGAGTGCCGCGCTGCGAGCTTGTAGATCTGCTATTTTTTTGAAAAGTCATGAAAATGTGTGCAAATCATTGAATTATGGTAACTCAAATTTTGCTTCTCGGGGGTCCCTGGAACTAATTATTTTGAGATGGGGGTCCGTGGCCAAATACATGTCATTTTGGGGGTTCCTTGACATGAAAAGGTTTGAGCACCACTGACATAGAAACAAAGGTTTTTCAAAAAACCTTAGAAGGATTTAGAATTATAGATCAAAATATTCAGAGACTTGCACACATTTTCAAAGATAGCAGATCTACAAGCTCACAGCTGTGAGCTTGTATATCTGCTATTTTTTTTCCTGCTATAAAATACTGCGTTCTCGGTCTAGAGGGGTTAATGTCATCCAAATCAATTTGCCGGCACTAACAAGGCGTACTGTTGGACAACACCAGGATCCAGGACTATCATTTAGGGGGGAAAATGTGTGTGTGTGTGTGTGTGTGTGTGTGTGTGTGTGTGTGTGTGTGTGTGTGTGTGTGTGTGTGTGTGTGTGTGTGTGTGTGTGTGTGTGTGTGTGATGCACACATCCAGAGCAAATCATATTGTGCTAATAAATTAGTCTGTACTGTACTGTACTGTATGTGTAACCTGGCTGGCAGAGCAGATGGTCAGCATTACAACATTGGAGAATTCACACAAAGAAAATCTGTTAAGATTTTCAGAAGAAAACTAAACATATTTCTGTGACCGTCTCAACTCTTAGACATTTTTGATAAAGATTATGATTCGGTTCTAAAATGAATTCAAAACGGATGCTGTTGCTCAATTATTTTCAAACACTACTTGAATAAGATACAGAATGGGATAGCATTCAGAAATGTTTAGAATGGTTGCCATGTTTGCCACCGTTTGCCATGCAACGATACATAATAATTAGGGGTGTAACGATACGATACGCATCACGGTACATGGTTGACAATACGATACAGTACATTGACAATATTGGTTCATTCATGTTGATACGATTCGATTCAATGATTTAAAATCGATATAGCAAAGACATTAGATTTGTGTGAAACATGTCAACAGTGCAGGTTTTTAAGGGAATAATTTATTATTATGAATATAAATAACTAAACACTGTAATTCTTTAGCAGTTACATGGACATTATATTTCAACACATATGGACAAACCTGCACCTTGACATGAACACAGAAATTACACACATGTATCGATAGACCAAGAGTAGCTATATGGAATGGAAAATTAATTAGACCCCTCTTTTTCATTTTTCTTCTTAAAATTTCTAATTATAAGGCACACATACTTAGTATCTATACAATTGATTATTTGCATTGCAAAACGATTCAATACCGATTATTTTCATTCTAAAAAAATATGATAAAGCCAAACGATACGATATTTTGCTGTTTGAATATCGATATAGTAGATTAAAATTGATTTGTCGATTCAGTTACAATATCGTTACACCCCCCTATTAATGATACACTGTGATATGGTGTACACATCCTTGCACTGTCTGCATCGAGTAATCTCCATAGATGAAAACTGTTCCACCCCTACAAATTGTACATATTTTATTTTGATTGTACTATATTGATTGTATTGTACCGTGTACACTTCTGCTTTGGCAACGTAAACGTATGTTTTCTCATGCCAATAAAGCCCTTTGAATTGAATTGAATTGAATTGATATAAGTAGACTGATAGGAAAGCAGGAGACGTTATTTGCTGATAGCGTTCCACCATGGATAATAATAACATACTGTAGTACTTCTTGAATCTAAAACAAGCTCATCTCATTCATTCTCTCAAACTGATCTCATTAAAAAGCACTGGAAAAAAATACACAAATTATCATAAGCGCCTCAGGTGGGAGACGTCTCTCATGGCAGCCCAAACACATTCTGAAAGGGGAGGGGGGGGCGCTAGGATGGCCTCTATTAGATCATTTGGGCCTGAATGCAACTTTAGATTTGAACCACTTTAACCATTATGTTATGCTCTAACTATTGAAAAATAGCAGATATACAAGCTCACAGCGCGGCACCGAGTGCCGCGCTGCAAGCTTGTAGATCTGCTATTTTTGAGTCTTTGAATATTTTTGACCCGATTCTATAAGTGTCTTCTAAATCCTTCTTCTAAATTCTCAAACTTTTTCATGTCAAGGACCCCCAACATTATTATGTATTTGGCCACAGACCCCCCATCCCAAAATATGTTGTTCCAGGGACCACCCAGAAGCAAATATTTGAGTTACAAATGTTTGCTTTTAAAAAGATATATTCAGATTTTTTCAAAAAATAGCAGATCTACAAGCTCGCAGCGCGGCACTCGGTGCCGCGCTGTGAGCTTGTATATCTGCTATTTTTCAATAGGTTAAAGCATGAAATTATTTCTGGGCGTAAATGGGTTAGATGGCTCCACGTTTTTTCACCTGCAAGCGTAATCATTTCCCTTGGATACACAGCTGCCGTTGTTGAGACACGGCGACGGGCTGGTGCACAGGCGGCTCTGCTGCTGTCTTCTCCGGCACGCAGGGGCCACACTGCCTTCTGCACACACACACTCACTACCGTCTGCACACACACACTGCAGAGAGAGAGAGAGAGAGAGAGAGAGAGAGAGAGAGAGAGAGAGAGAGAGAGAGAGAGAGAGAGAGAGAGAGAGAGAGAGAGAGCCAAAACAAACCAGGTCACCTGTCCGCTTGAGAAAACAAGGTTAGATGACACATAAAGCCATGTGATTTCACAGAGGCTATACAGTGTGTTCAGACTGGCAGCCCAATAGGGATGGATGGGACGATAAGGGATATTATCGTTTATCGTGATAAAAAAACACCCGTGATAATCGTATCGTGGAGATTTAATTTATCGTGATAATCGTCCTCTGTCATGCACTGAGATGAATTCACCTTATATTTGCCGAGCTGCATATCCCGTACCACTCAAACCCTCTATAATGGGTAAAATGTACTTATAATATACAGATGTTTCCTGTTGAGATGGCACATTTCACCCAGGTTTTTTCATCTCACGCACTTCACTTGTTGACCTCACACAGCAACGAAATAAACAGAAAATAAACAAAAATAAAAATAAAACAATTCACAGGAGGCAAGCAGTGATCACCCCATGATGTGCACTGCAATGTCGTTTCAAATGCACAACATTGCAGGCGCTTTTTGAGAGAGAAAAAATAAGAAGACCCTGTGTGACATCATGTGTGATCTGGACAGCTTGCCCCAGGAAATGTGCCAAGCTCAACAGGAAACAACGGTATACGTACTTGATACTCTACGTACTTTTTTCACTCTATCAAATGTCTTTGCCAAAAAATAGCCAATCTACAAGCTCACAACGTGTCGCAACGCAACACATTGTGAGTGTGTAGATCTTCTATTTTTTGGCAAATGTTCCGCCCCAGGATAATGGATTTTGATTATCGCGATAATATCGTAAATTGCAATTTCTTTTGTCACAATAATCAGGATATGAAATGTTCATATCGTCCCATCCCTACAGACCAAACCCCATGTTCAGATTTGAACCACATTCTTAGGGTGATTCAAATCTTATTTCTAAATGATTTGATTTCTAAAGATATTGACATGGACACTGAAGCCTGATTTATACTTATATGGCAGCTCGCCCCCAAAATAGATGATCTGCAAGCTCGAAACACAGGTATGTGACATGCTGTGAGCTTGTAGATCTGCTATTTTCATCAGGCGACACTACAGTATCACACGATCATTATGTTAAGCATTAACTCACACTCATGAAATTACATCGTTCAGGGGCGTCACTTGGGTATGGCAGAGGTATGCAGCTGCCATACCCTGGGTCCAGGGGGGGATAAAAGTTATGTTTAAATATAAATCCATGAATGTCTCTTTGTCTATCTGTTCTGGTTAGGATGTTGTTTAAATTACTGTAAAATAACTACAAATGCAAAATGTTACAATATGGTCACTTTAACAAGGTATTATAATGATATTCTCCACACAAGATGGTATATTCCCAGGTTCCGTAGGTCAGCTGCACAGGTGCAATTCATTATTGTTAATTGTGGCACGTTTACTAACATGCCAAGTTTAGCTGCACTTGAACAAGCTGCCATATCCAGCCCAAGAAACCATAGAAACGGGGGGGAAAATAGAGTTCTAAAAATAAATGTATCATGCCTGTTGCTAAGGTATGGCAACATGACTGGTGTCTTGCACACGCGCGCGAAGGCGCGCGTGCAAGACACCAGTCATGTTGCCATACCTTAGCTTTTCATGAACTGACGCCACTGACATCGTTACCAGAGCAAATAACAGTGTGGGCAGCAGTAGGTCCCCAAGATCAGATTTGAGAAACAAATCAAATTTGCCTGCAGTCTGAACAAAGTGGAATAAAGAAATAAATCCCTGTTAAGAGGCCTTAACCTTTTGCTTTTTTATCTGAGACCACTCAAAATACTAAACACGTATTCTATAGCCAGGCTGACCGCGTTCAAATACTCTTAATCTGAAAACAACGAATGATGGAAAATAGCTGATCTAACAACACGTCACAGCGAGACATGTATGGAGCTTGTACTGTACAGTATATGCTATTTTCAGTGCATGACGTGCTTCCATAGAAGACCTGCTGGATTCTATGGAATCCAAATGGTTGAAACCAGTCGGGGCGACTGAGAACTTCAGTCCGTGCCAGCCCTATAGAACAGGGGTGTTCAACGTTTTCAGGCCAAGGACCCCTTAGTTGAGAGAGAGATTCATAGATTCCATATTCCATATATCATCAGTGTATTTTGGATTCATGTCAATTTGTGTTTTCATATATTTGACCACTTGAACCGTCAATACTTAATAAACGTGACCTTTCACTCTGTACTTAGTCTGCGCTTTTCCCCTTCTACATCAAAGCTCTTTGCTGAAAATAGCTGATCTACAAGCTCACACAACTACTCGCGCTGCGAGGCGTTGTGAGCTTGTAGATCTGCTATTTTTGGCTTCAGTTCTCAGAATATGGACGCTAGGGTTCAAGTGGTTAATATGAAAAAGGAGAAAATGTTTCTATCACACAGAGATTTGGAGGACCCCCTGTAGTAACTCTGAGGACCCCCTAGGGGTCCTGGACCCCCTGTTGAAGACCCTTGCTATAGATTACAATCAATAAAAGACATTGGTAAAACAGGATAACAGCATTATGTAGAGTAGAGTGATTGAATTGACAGAAACATAATAAAACACATAACAGGCCCCATTCATTCACTCAACAACACATTAACTACACCAGCAATTATACATCTGAAAAGAAGATGAATGTCTATAAAGAGACCATGATGATAAATACTGTGGCTTCTAGAGATTTTATGACACCAGGATAAATCATTTCATTTTCATAAGTCAGTTTCAACGAAGGAAAATCAATGTCAAAAGATCAATTCCATGCATGTGCCTTTTTTTTTTTATTCTGGTCGCTCACAGCCAAGATTGTAGAAGTCAAAATGTTCAACTTAAAATGTGCAGGGTTTTGTTGAGCCCATGTGGAAAATTTGCTAATGAAGGAAATTAAAACCCATTTAGGCCTAGAATTATTGAATGCATTAACCAGTGAAAAATAGCAGATATACAAGCTCACAGCGCTGCGAGCTTGTAGATCTGCTATTTTTGAAAAAGTTGTGAAAATGTGTGCAAATATTTGAATATATGTATTTTCAAAGCGAACGTTTGTAACTCAAATTTTGCTTCTGGGTGGTCCCTGGAACTAAATATTTTGAGATGGGGGTCTGTGGCCAAATAAATATAATTTTGGGGGTCCTTCACTATGTCAGTGGTTTGAGAACAACTGACATAGTAGTCTCTCAAGAACAGACTAACTGAGCTCCAGTTAAGTGACTCGTCTTTGACGATGGCTGGCCAGATTGCTGACATAGAAACACAGGTTTTTCGAAAAATAGCAGATCTACAAGCTCGCAGCGTGGCACTCGGTGCCGCGCTGTGAGCTTGTAGATCTGCTATTTTTCAATAGTTAAAGCATATAATAATGATACACAATAATGTGTACCCGTTCTGAATGGGTTAGACAATTAGGCCTTTAGTATCCCAGGCCTGGCATAAACCCTCCCTCTGCTTTATGAAATGTATTATAAGAGTCCTTACTTTAAAACGGCTTTTTATGAGAAAAGTGAAAATCGAGGCAGGCTTCAGAAGGACTTTTCACAAGAGACATTTCTACCTGGTACTTAAAAAATGCACCGGGTCATTTAATCAGAAAGCTAGAAGGTAAACACCGTTTTCCAGGACAAAGTAATTGTTTTTCTTTCTCTCTCTCTCTTTTTTTTTACAGCCTTTAAAATGACCGCAGCCATTTCAACATTTTTTAAAAGGTAGCATATTAATTTGAAGCTGACATTTATTAATGACCTTCTCCGAGGTAAAACAACAAAACGAGTGCCAAGAGAGAGAGAGAGAGAGAGCTCACGTGTTCGCCTGCGGAGCAGCTGGGGTCCTCCTGGCACTCGTACGACGTGCAGTCGCTGCTGTCCAAGCCAGAGTCACACGTGGGGCCCCAGCGGCCCTCCGGACAGCGGCAAACAAACCCGCCGGTCAGCTCCTCGCAGCTCCCGCCGTTCCTGCACGGGTTCGAAGCGCAGTGCACTTCCTTCTTCTCACAGTGTGAACCTATGGGAAAGAATGGTGCAACGAGTTGAGTATGCAGCAGCTTCTGTCTAACCATTTTAAACCCTCTACTATGGCAAGGGTCTTCAACAGGGGGTCCGGCCGGGAGCCCGGGACCCCTAGGGGGTTCCTCAGAGTTACTACAGGGAGTCCTCCAAATCTTTGTGTGATAGAAACTTGTTCTCCTTTTTTATATTAACCACTTGAACCCTAGCGTCCATATTCTGAGAACTTGAGCCAAAAATAGCAGGTCTACAAGCTCACAACAGATCAGCTATTTTCAGCAAAGAGTTTTGATGGAGAAGGGGAAAAGAGCAGACTAAGATTAAGTATTGATGGTTCAAGTGGTTAAATGAAAACAATTGACATGAATCCAAAATACACTGATAATTGTGATGTCAAACGATGATACTATATGCAATCTATGAAAAAGTTGTGGGGGTCCCTGCTTCATCTCTGTCTCAACTAAGGGGTCCTTGGCCTGAAAACATTGAAGACCCCTGCTCTATGGTAAACTACTTGGTAATTCACATTCGCTCTACACCACATATCTTTGCAGTGAATAGCCGATCTTCAAGCTCACAACGCATCTTCCCTCTGCCAACCTGGGGAGAGCAACAGACTGACCTCATGCTTCCTTCTATGCAAGAGGAGTCCAAGTTGCTTCTTATCACCCGACAGGGGGGAGATTCCCTGGTTGGACATAGCGTGTGGAAGGAACATGTTATTCCAACCAGTTCCTTTCCCCTCCATCAGGCACCCTGGCTGGCCAGGGGGAGGCATTATAGAGACAAAGGATTACTGCATGTTTTTGTGAGGGTATCTACCCTAGCCCTGCAAGGCCCAGCGTTGCTTTTTGGCAACATTTTTTAAATCATTTTTTAAAAAATGTTATAATTAGTTTTCCTGTTCTTTTTTCACATTAACATCACCATTAAATCCTATTGTTTAGTATTACAATGCCATTGGCCACGATATTTGCATATAAATACCCCCCACAGAGACTGACATTCACACCTCCCAGAGAAGTTGAAATTCCAGCGTCTGGACGAACAACATCTCACTTTTTAACTGAAGCTATTCCTCACTAAAACAAAGTAAAATGCCTGTAATATTTTTTTTCGTGATCATTAGAATGTCTAGAACACGTGCATATGTTAATATTGTGAAAAAAATATACCCAAAATGCAAATTAGAGCATAATTTATGATTTATGATTTATGGCTATAAAACCTTACAAAAACATTATTATTTTTTTTAAATTAAATTTTCCTGTGATTAGGACTCCTACAACACCATCTGATTTTTTTCATTTATTTTTTGGCCAGTAGAAATTAATTCGGGTCTTGCAGGGCTAGGAGACACGGGGAGAACATGCAAACTCCACACAGAAAGGCCCTGTTGCCAATCCCACCTAGGGTATGGGTGCTGATGACGCGGAGGAGAGAACACGCCTCCAGCGTCCCCAGCAGGAATCGAACCCAGGACCTTCTAGCTGTGAGGCGACAGTGCTCCCGTCAGTGCCACCGTGCCCCCTACAACGCATTGAGTCTTGACACGTTGTGAGCTTGTAGATCGTCTACTTTCGGTGAATGTTATCCCAAAACAGGGATGCTAGGTTAAGTAGGTTTGGAGTTTTTTTAGTTTTTAACAATATAAACCATAATGTCACATACAGTACCTGCCAAATGGAGCTTTCATAATTTGACGTTATGCCTAACATCTGATTAGACACATGGTGTTATTAATGTTCACATCAACTATGAGTTTTAAAACACAATGCTTCCACACTTTGCTGCACAACAACTTTATAAAAAGTAATATTGAAACAGCATGAAATAGCATGGCAGAAATATGATATCAGTTTATGACAGGAAGGACATTACTGATATCACTTTAAGTAAATAGGGGAAGAAATGATTGATATATTTAATGAATAATGTCAGCACACCAGTCAATGGGAATATGGCTATGCAGCGAAATATTGTGATGTCTGGTACAAGCACTTTTTGGGTCCCCACGCACGCGCACACGCGCGCACACACACACACACACACACACACACACACACACACACACACACACACACACACACACACACACACACACACACACACACACACACACACACACACACACACACACACACACACACACACACACACACACACACACACACACACACACACACACACACACGTCTCTGTTTCATACCTTTTAGCATAACAGTGTTAATTCATTTTTGTTATTGAAGAAGAATATGTGATGAGCATCATGGACAACACCAGTGCAACAAAGGAAAGCCTGCTTTACCAACCATCTAACAATAATGTGGGAGCAGGGAATGACGTTCCTTAAACTCTGCTAGGATATTTTTTCCACACAAAGCCCCAGGTGAAAATACACTAATATTAGGTTATAGTAAGTTCCAATTTATATATCTGATAAAATGCCCTCACAATGAAGCCAAATAGAGTGAGAATAAAGCATGATTTATACATTACTGTAGGATGGTGTCACACGCGGAAACTAGAAGTCCGAGATTAGTTCTATTTTAGCTACTCTATACACCATCGTATGCAGAGTATAAATTAAGTACGATATAGGAGTCTACTCAGTTTGGAGGAAAGATTAAGACAACATATCAAATTGAATGATTGATTGATTATTGTATTAGACAAAAATGGAGAACGTTAGTACAAGTATAGTCAATACAATTAGTACAAATAGAACAGTACAAGTACAGTTAAACATCCTGCATAAAAGGAACATCCCAAATAAGACCTTTTACAGTCTTTTTTTTACGTTGGAAGCCCTCTGTATTTAATTCATGGACATAATAAATAGCAAGCAGAGAAAACATTCAATAATATCGCAGTTATAAAAACACTATGTACAGGATAGGGGAAACAAGGCGGTGGGGCTAAGGTAAGGGGGCATGGGGGGGGGGGGGGGGGGGGGGGGGCTCACTTCTCGCCTGTCTATGGGAGAAGTGATGACTACCTCCTTCTCTGGCCTCCTGAAAGGTGAGTTTTCAGGGCAGTTTTGAAGGATGCCAGCGAGCTACATGTTTTAAGGGAGGTAGTCAAGGAATTCGATCAAACCTGGCTGGCAGTGTTGTAGAAGGAGAATTTACCCATATTTGTCTTATGTGTTTGTGTTATCAGATCAAAGTGTGTCCATCTAATGATTCTTTCATCCTGGGCAGCTTCATAACCTATTCTTCCAATGTTGACTTTCACAGAACCAGAATCACTGCTCTGTGCTGCTTGTCAAATGCATTCTGATGGGTCCCACACAAGATGAGCCTCATAAAGCATTTAGAACTAATGGATGGTCCCTTTCAACATAACACTAACACTTCAAGTAGACAAGCATGCCATTTTACAATTATTAATGGCCTGACATATGAGTGTTGGCTGGTAGTACTTATTTGATGATGGGCACTACATTATTCAGTGCAATCTTTGATGGGCACTACATTATTCAGTGTAATCATTGTGCAGAGTAAACAAGCGCATAAGCACTGTATCAAATGGCCCATTATTACTGAAGGTTTGTGTGATAATTGCCCATGTTTGGCTTAAATACATGTTTAAATGTTGCATGAGCGTTGTTATGTTTAAAACCCATTCAGAACGGGTACACTATATTGTGTATCATTATTTTATGCTTTAACTATTGAAAAACAAGCTCACAGCGCAGCACCGAGTGCCGCGCTGCGAGCTTGTAGATCTGCTATTTTTGAAAAATCTTGAAAATTTGAATTTTGACCCGATTCTATAAGTGTCTTTTGAATCCTTCTAAGATTTAAAAAAAAAACCTGTGTTTCTATGTCAGCAATCTGGTCAGCCATCGTCAAAGAAAAGGTCCTTTTCACTTAACTGGAGCTCAGTTAGTCTGTTCTTGAGAGACTACTATGTCAGTGGTTCTCAAACTGTTTCATGTGAAGGCCCCCCAAAATAATATGTATTTGTCCACGGACCCCCATCTCAAAATATTTAGTTCCAGGGACCCCCCCCCAGAAGCAAAATTTGAGTTACAAACGTTCGCTTTGAAAATACATATATTCAAAGATTTGCACACATTTTCACGACTTTTTCAAAAATAGCAGATCTACAAGCTCGCAGCGCCCTATTTTTCACTGGTTAAAGCATTCAATAATTCTAGGCTTAAATGGGTTAAAGGATTTAGTTCAAATGCTTCATAAGGTCTGCGTGTTGCCCTCATTAAGTAGCATTTGACAGCTGCACGGAACAGTGATTCTGCTTTATGAAACAACAACACTGGAAGAAGTGGAAAGATTGTTGCATAAGCAATCAGCATTAAGTAAACTAAAGGAGAAGAGCCATGGTTGTGGGGGGAACAAAAAGACATATGCTTTAATACACTGGTTCTCAACCTGTGGGTTGAGAACAGGGGGGTCCCCAAATTATTTTGGGGGGTCACCAGATGATTAACTTAATGTGCAACGTTGTTTTCTCACTCAACAGTAAACAAACCTAAACATACAGTTTAAGTCTATAGAGGGTTTATGCACATTTCTAAAGTGAAAAATTTTAATACCTCTAAAATGACAAATTAAACATTGGCCAAATTGTCAAATATTAGAAGCAGAAATTGTGAAAATAGCAGATCTACATGCTCGCAACGCGAGGCGTTGTGAGCATGTAGATCTGCTATTTTCACAATAGAACTGTGTTAGTGCTTGTCAGCGTGGGGGGGGTCCCCAGTTAAAATATGATTATGTTGGGGGTTGCGGCCTGAAAAGGTTGAGAACCACTGCTTTAATACATAATAATTTCCCTCTATGAGAAAAACAAGTTAATTTAAAAACACTTAAATATTGTATTTACTTTAGAAATAGTTCATCTTTTACTCAAGTGGGAAAACGCCCGCTGGAAGTTGATGATGTCATCTGTCCATGTGTGGTCCATCCCTAGTATAGACTGTATGGAAAGCATGTGCTAATAAAAACAAATATTGTTTTGATGCCCTTAGGAAGTGTTAAAGTCCCAACCCACAGGTTGAGAACCACTGTTAAAGAAGGCAATTATAATAGGCATATACAGTAATGCCAGTGATCCTTTTAAGAGTAATAAAGTAATAAAAAATAAGTACATCTGCACTGAATAAAGTATGAGCAATTAGATCATCCACCATGATGATGTAATCAAAATATCAGATTGGAGTTTCTCTCCCAAAAATAAATAAATAAGCAGCCAGACTTTTTATATTTTTTTCATGAATTTTAATTCAGAAACACAATCCCAAATAATGTACCTTTTCGGCCACTATAAAGTTGTGTATGTACAGTAGTATACCTCGAACCCGCTCCTCCCAAACCCGAACCTGCCCTTGACACGGTAATGTCGAACGCCATTGTGACATTGCGCGCAAAAAGGATAAAATTAGAACTGAATTCGCTGCTTGCTGGTTTCAAGGTGAATAAAATTTGATGTTATTCCCTAGTGGGGGTTTTCATTTTTGTGTTCTTCAGAAGGTGCTAACTCATTTATCTTTCCGGTGACTCTTTCTTTGCATATTTTCCCCTAATCCTCCTGCTGATACCAACGTCTCAGTCCCAGAGGCTCCCCGTAGCCTCTCTGTGGGCATCAATCTTACCACGGATACCTTCAGGGCTGGTGCTTTTGCCTCATTTCCCACTAGAAATTGAGTTTTCATGATAACTTGTCCAATAAAAAAAAAAACTCCACACAAACTGGCTTCAGACGCTATATGGCGTCCGCCTCTCTTTTTTCTAGATATGCACAGAATCACGGACGGTCATTAATACTACACCTCTCCCCTCCCCCTCCCTTCAACGGACTGATGAACCTACAAATTAATGAGCAATATGGATTGGAGTGACAAGCATGTTGCCTCTGGAATATCTACAGTGCATTAAGCCATTTGGACCTAGAATTAGAGTAGCTCTGCGAGCTTGTAGATCTGCTATTTTTGATTTTTTTTTAAAAAGTGTGCAAATGTTTCAATATATATTTTTCAAAGCAAACTTTTGTAACTCAAATCTCTGCTTCTGGGGGGTCCCTGGAACAACATATTTTGAGATGGGGGTCTGCGGCCAAATAAATGTAATTTTGGGGGTCCTTGACACGAAAACGTTTGAGAACCACTGATTTAGAGGAAGGATTTAGTCAAGTCTAGTCGGGTCAAAGATCGGGTCAAAGATCGGGTCAAAGATAAAAAGATAAAGATAAAGACTTGCACGCATTTTCAAGATTTTTCAAAAATAGCAGATCTACAAGCTCACAGCGCGGCACTTGGTGCCGCGCTGTGAGCTTGTATATCTGCATTTTTTTCAATAGTTAAAGCATAAAATAATGGTTAAAGTGGTTAAAAATCTAACGTAACTCGGGCGCGTTCCCGGTATTTGAGAGTTAAGTGGGTCACTCCCTGTCGCGGCTTACGGTCGGTATTGGCATATATTATGCACTGCACGCCACATCATAATAATTAACCATTTCTAATAAGAATGACGGACACCTAAACTTGATTACGGTGATTATTATGCATGGCTACTACTGTGTGCACTGTTATCTGTGCTAATTTAGCGTGTTATCAAGAAACAACATGTTGCCACTGTTGAAAGCCGGAGTTTAATTGGAGCGAGGATTGCGAGGCCCTCAGAAAAACATGTTTAAAGCTGCAATCCGTACATTTTGTGTCCTAGACAGAATTTGAACATTTTAACATCTCCATAAGAGGCACTTGTATGTTTGTTCGGGCACTTATTAATGAGATTCAGGCAGTACTACTCGTCAACCAGCTACCCAACGCTTAGTAGCCACAATAACGGGTATGCGTGTGACATCATCATCATACCAGGAAGTAATGCAGGAACGCCTACTGAGTGGCAAAAAAAACTACTTTTTGGCCTTAACAGCCCATACATCGAAACAGAAAAGTCCTATTTGATTGCATTATTAAACAACGTTAAACTCACTTTGCCACTCACTTTGCCACTCGATTTGCCACTCGATTAGCCATTCACTTTAACACATCGGGTGCCCATGTGGTGTCTACGCGCCAATCTCTTTGATCTTTACGAGTGCCCAACGACGCGTTTGACGCGTTGTACAGTAAACTATACTGTACTGTAGCTACTGCACTTGGCTACCGTGGTGATGAAACAACTCCATTTCCCAACATGCAGCGCGCAATTACGTCACCCGGACGTGCTGTGTGGCTCGTTGACTTCCTGTTTACCGGCTGCACAAAAATGCTGTTTTCTCCGGATTCTCTTCCTTTTTTCATTGTTTTCTCAAAACGGTAGCCTCTTCTACATGCCGTAACACAAACACTGTGGCTTAGAAATGATAAAAAACGGTCCTGACTGAAAGAAAAGATTTTTCGCGAAATAAACAGGACATACTCGGATTACATTTACTCGGATTACTTTTCTCGCCAGTACTCTCGCCGGTACTAAGACGTCAGAGATCACGTGGGCATCCGATGTGTTAAGCATGCGCATACCCTATATTCTCAATGGGAGAGAGTAGGAGAACCAGCTCCAACCACTGCAGACGTGCCAGTTATATCGTGTTAGCATACCATATAGATTGCTCAACATAACGTTTAATTCATAAACAGAAAAAAATCCGTCTCGGATTGCGGCTTTATATTGCACACACAGTGACACCCAAAGCCGACATGACAATTAAACCTGGTTACATAAACAATTAACACCTTTACGCCGAATGGAAATGGCACCAATAAAGGGCTGCTAACACCTTGTAACCAATCCCCCGGAGGCGTGGCACGGGGGAGAGTCAAATCAAAAAGAAAATCTCATTTGAAAAGTCCCTGGAGTTTGGCTCATTATTCTGTGCGCATAGACTTTGGCCTACGAGGGCAGCCGGCGCTGGAGCAGCCACTAACATCCAGTTGATTAACCGCTTTAGGCCTATAGAAGTATTTCAATGCTTTAACTATTGAAAAATAGCAGATATACAAGCTCACAGCGCGGCAAGCTTGTAGATCTGCAATTTTTTTTTAAACGTGATTTTTGAATATATCTTTTTAAACGCAAACATTTATAACTCAAATATTTGCTTCTGGGGGGGTGGTCCCTGGAACAACATATTTTGAGATGGGGGGGTCCGTGGCCAAATACAGATAATTTTGGGGGTCCTTGACATGAAAAAGTTTGAAGAACCACCGAGCGTTTTTTCGTTGCGAAATGCTTTTTTCAGGGCAAGGAGAGAGAGAGAGATGGAGAGAGAGAGCAATGGACGCAGTGGTCCGAAAATAAATACGAAACGGGCGGCAGTGTGCAAACGTGATTGACATAAACGTGAGGTTGATTTCTTTATTTATGTGCTTCCTATATATTCTGCCGAAAAAACGCAGCAGTGTGCAGCGACCTTTAGAAGAAGGATTTAGAAGACACTTCGAAACACTTGTTCACGATTTCTTTCAAAAATAGCAGATCTACAAGCTCGCAGCGCGGCACTCGGTGCCGCGCTGCAAGCTTGTATATCTGCTATTTTTCAATAGCTAAAGCATAAAACACTGGTTAGAGCGGTTCAGACGACACAGATCATGCGTTCCCGGCGTGAAGGGCTTAATGAGGCAGCGGCAGCAGGGGGAGCGAGACGAAGCACCGGGCGAAACACAGAACTCCCAGGAAGCTAGCGGGGACAACGGGACACCGTGACGCTGCCAGACCGACCAAGCTTTCTGCTTATCACAATACGCAGTAAAAAATACAAAAAAAAATATATATCCTCAGTGTTCATTTAACTCATTTAGAACGGGTACACTGTATTGTGTATCATTATTCTATTTTTCTTGAAAAACGGTTGCTAAAATAAAAATTATGTTTCGAAAATATTTTATAAAAAAATAAGCTTCATATATGTGTTTCAATTCAAAAATGACCACAAAAAGCGTAAGATAATGATAAAATAATCATTTTGGCCATTGTCAGACCGATACTTTGTTTACATTCTAGTCTATAGACTAGGATGTAAACAAAGTGTCGGCCCTACAATGAAAAAGTTGACTATAGCTCCTTTAACTATTGAAAAATAGCAGATATACAAGCTCGCAGCTTGTAGAGCTTGTAGATCTGCTATTTTTGAAAAATCTTGAAAATTAGAAATTTGGACCCGATTCTATAAGTGTCTTTTGAATCCTTCTATGGTTTTTTGAAAAACCTATGTTTCTATGTCAGCGATCTGGCCAGCCATCGTCAAAGAAAAGTCCTTTTCACGTTAACTGGAGCTCAGTTAGTCTGTTCTTGAGAGACTACTATGTCAGTGGTTCTCAAACCTTTTCATGTGAAAGACCCCCAAAATGATATTTATTTGGCCACGGACCCCCATCTCAAAATATTTAGTTCCAGGGACCCCCCAGAAGCAAAATTTGAGTTACAAACGTTCGCTTTGAAAATACATATATTCAAAGATTTGCACACATTTTCACGACTTTTTCAAAAATAGCAGATCTACAAGCTCGCAGCGCGGCACTCGGTGCCGCGCTGTGAGCTTGTAGATCTGCTATTTTTCACTGGTTAAAGCATTCAATAATTCTAGGCCTGAATGGGTTAACTCATTTGGGCCTGACAAATACCTACAAATGTCCTCTAAAGCCCCTTTTCGACTGCAGCTTTAGCACCACACCACTCCACACCACACCACACCACACCACACCACACCACACTACACTACACTACACTACACTACACTACACTACACTACACTACACTACACTACACTACACTACACCACACCACACCACACCACACCACACCACACTACACTACACTACACTACACTACACTACACTACACCACA
This sequence comes from Nannobrachium achirus, assembly GCF_963921795.1. Classification (NCBI taxonomy): domain Eukaryota; kingdom Metazoa; phylum Chordata; class Actinopteri; order Myctophiformes; family Myctophidae; genus Nannobrachium; species Nannobrachium achirus. Next base: position 4,266,768 of record NC_137833.1, on the reverse strand, counting down.
CCACACCACACCACATAAAAATATCGTCATTTTCCATTACACAAAAGTACCCCTATTGGTAAGAAACAAATTGACCCTTTTAACTATGATTATAATACAATATAAATTTGTATTACAACTATCCTAAATTATACTACCCTATAATGGATTATAACTGTGATTATAATGCACTATAAAGTATTAATGTATTACTATCAGGGTTGTTAAGTAACGGATTACATGTAACGGGATTACGTAATCAGATTACAAAAAACAGGTAACTTGTAAAATCTCAGGTTACATTTTAAAATGTGTAATCTGGATTACAGTAACGGATCTGAATGATGGGGGTTACATGCTGGATTACATTCTCCCCTTGCCCTCATCAATTTTACCAATAAGTTATAACGCCAAACAATAAAATAATCAAGTCGAATCAGCGTAAAGTACTGTCATTTCGCTTAAGTAAAATTCTGTTGTCCTTTTCCTAATTTCATAGGCTCAATATTCTTGTCTAGTTATCAATGGTAAAACATATTTTATTTAATTAAAGAGAATTTTGCTAAAAAGTAATCCAAAAGTAACTGAAAGTAACTAGTAGTTACTTTTTAAATTGTGATAATCAGATTATGTTACTGACTACACTTTCTTTGCAAGTAATTTGTAACTGTAGGGGATTCCTTTTTAAAAGTAACCCTTACAACCCTGATTACTATGATAATTATAATACACTATACTAGATTATGATAGTGGTTATAACACAATAGAATCTATTATCATGTATTACAACTATATCCTGCTGGTCTAAATGAAAAGCCAGTGAGGGATCAGTCATTATGAAGTGTTTGGCCCTGTTTGGCCTAGCTCAGGCCTTACTTTAGATTGGATACTTTTTAGTACCACGTTTAGTACCACTTTCACACCACTCTACCCATGAAGTCCTTGTAGTGGAAAACCTGGCACAAGTGGGCGGTGTGGAGTGGTGTGGTGTGGGGCCAGTGGAAAAGGGGCTTAATAATCAGTGGTTCTGAAACTCTTTGGGCTGCAGTACGCCCTTACACTGATTTATGAAGCCGAGTAACCCCTTCCCCCTGACTACAGCGTTTTGCTTAGAAAAAATAACATCAAAAGTCAAGTTCTCATGCCAATATTATGTTCAAAACAAAAGAGCATAATGGCAAATAAACATTGCTTTCTATTCAATAACAGTTGTACGAGTCAAGGTATTGATGTAATCTGGTTTAACAATTTACAGATGAGCAGGCTCTCACAGTCTGTCAATGTTTTATCATTAACCATAACACTGAAATACATATTCCCATTTTCTAGTTTTTTTTGTCTGCAATACCTCTGCGTACCCCTATTTGAGAAACAGTTTTCTGAAAAATCCATGTCAGTGGTTCAAGCCTTTTCATGTCAAGGACCCCCTAGACTTATATGTATTTGGCCATGGACCCCCCATCTGAAAATATTTTGTTCCAGGGACCAAGAGGATTTGCGTTACAATTATCTACATTCAAAGATTTGCACACATTTTCACGATTTCTTTCAAAAATAGCCGATCTACAAGCTCGCAGCGCGGCACTCGGTGCCGCGCTGTGAGCTTGTAGATCTGCTATTTTTGAATTGCTAAAGCATAAAACAATGGCTAAAGTGGTGACACCCGGTGTAAATGAGTTAACACCCCCCGAGAGCGTAATGTTAACCAAATGGACCCGGGCGGACGACGCAGCAAAACACATGGATAAAGGAACCCTGACGATCTTTACTGCGTACCGGGGTAGAAGAACACGTGAAACTAAAAAGGTTATCGCGTGGCATTGGCTGCAACTGCACATTTGTCTATGAATTATCACTTTCAGATGCAATGCATTTCTTTTTTTTTTTCTTTTTTAAAGCACTATGCCTGAAAAAAAGAAAGAGAATATTCTTCTTTGCAGATTAATTGGGCTATAATAACTTGGGTGAATCCCAATGTTACAAAGGCTATTTTTTTCCCAGCAACATATTAAACACATTTTGAAATAGAATAGACTGAAGGCACTCGGGTTTTTGGCTGTCTGTCAGTAAGGTTGGCGGCGACTCAGAAAACTACAGCATGTGCTGTTTTTCCTTTTTCTTTTTTTATCATCACCTTGTGTCTAATAATACTACTAATGACTAATAATAATACACTGATTAGCTCGCTTGCATGCAAGAGAAGTGGAGGTAACCTTGAGAATTCATCACCTAGCCCATTTAGGCCTAGAATTATGTTATGCTTTAGCTATTGAAAAATGGCAGATATACAAGCTCACAGCACGGCACCGAGTGCCGCGCTGCGAGCTTGTAGATCTGCTATTTTTGAAAAATCTTTGAATATATCTTTTTAAAAGCAAACATTTGTAAATCAAATATTTGCTTCTGGGTGGTCCCTGGAACAACATATTTTGAGATGGGGGTCCGCGGCCAAATACATGTAATATTGGGGGTCCTTGACATGAAAAAGTTTGAGAACCACTGATTTAGAAGAAGGATTTAGAAGAGGATTCAAAGACTTGCACAAAATGTTCACGATTTTTCAAAAATAGCAGATCTATCCACCCGTTTCCGCGAGAATTTACTGTAGCATTATCTGCAGGACACTTCCGGTTAACAGCAGACATACAAGCTCACGTCGCGTCGCAGATGCAACCGTTGTGAGCTTGTAGATCACTCTCGGCTGCGGCGCCGGAAGCTGCCTGCACATAATGCGCCATGCACGATGGGATGTTGGAAAGTTGTGTATATCTGCTATTTTTTAATAGTTAAAGCATAAAAAAATGGTAAAAGAGGTTCAAAGCATCAGCACCCACACCCTAGGTGGGGTTGGCGATAGGGCCTTTCTGTGGTGAGTTTGCATGTTCTCCCCGTGTCTCCTTGGGCATAAGCCCTCACACAAAAACATAGTCCTGGTTTCTATACTACCTCCCCCTAGCCAGCTGGGTGCTCCCCAATGTCCCCTGGCGCGGCAGGGGGAGAGCGGAAACCAGGACTACAGGCTAGGTAGTCACCGGGTGAGAAAAATGGGTTGCAAAAATCGTGGGATAAAAAACATAAAAAACGCTCCGGTCTAAACGGGCTAGATAATAAGCTGGGAGCATGCGGGGCTGGACTCCACAGGCAAAGCTATGACATTTCAAGAATGCTTGCCTTGGACAAATGATGCTCCCAAACAAAGCCATGAATCAAGGTGGAAGAGCCACCTGGTGTTTTCTGCAGCAGAGCGTCCGTGGCGGCGCTCCGCTTGTAGAGCGCGTTATCCAGGGCAACCCGGAGAGTCGACAACTTTTGTAACCCATTTGTGGGTGACACCCATTAACCCTCAAAAACCGGGAACACGCGCGCCCGAGTCGCGTTAGATTGTAACCACTTTAACCGTTGTTTCATGCTTTAGCTATTGAAAAATAGCAGATATACAAGCTCACAGCGTGGCACCGAGTGCCACGCTGCGAGCTTGTAGATCTGCTATTTTTGAAAAATCGTAAACATTTTTAATGTGTGCAAGTCTTTGAATATCTTTGACCCGATCTTTGACCCGACTTCTAAATCCTTCCTCTAAATCAGTGGTTCTCAAACCTTTCCATGTCAAGGACCCCCCAAAATTACAGGTATTTGCCCGCGGACCTCCATCTCAAAATATGTCGTTCCAGGGACCACCCAGAAGCAAATATTTGAGTTACAAATGTTCGCTTTTAAATAGATATATTCAAAGACTTGCAAAAACAAATCATGATTTTTTCAAAAATAGCAGATATACAAGTTCGCAGCGCGGCACTCGGTGCCGCGCTGTGAGCTTGTATATCTGCTATTTTTCAATAGTTAAAGCATTCAATAATTCTAGGCCTAAATAGCTTAACCTAACCTGTACTTTACCGAAGCAAATGAGCCTCATTACCAAGCTAAAGGGTGAAGCAGTCATGTCTCATAAACAATCTTGCTAGGCTCACCGGGTCTCGCCGCTGCCTCCTGCCACTGGCAGGATAATAAAGGCCTAATTCATGCTTTGAAGCCGGACGAAAATGTGTCATTTATTTCTAAGAGCAAACAACCCGGCGTAACCACATGAACCCTAAGCAGTCATATTCTTCTGGGCATGACATAAACATCCAGGGTGGAAGTAGGCGAACGTTCGGCTTGAGAGATTTGGTGTACATACGGTATATATCGTCGTTGTCGGGCAGAAACCTTGTATCTCCAAGTTTCAAATTTGTAATTTTTTTCGCAAAGTAAAGCCCTGCTTCATCATACAAGGCCGTTGCACAAGAGTAGTGAAAACAGCGTTGTGTGTTTGTAGATCGGCTGTTTTCACTAGTTTAAATCACTTTTAAAATGAAAGATGCAAAACGAATGGTTTTGGACATACAAGGTTTTCACCCGACAAAGACGATATAATACCTGGGAGGGAATAAATATATGTGGTTAAACATCTTTAATACACAGTTCACTGCCTGTGAAAACAGTAAAAAAAAACACATACTGTCTTTCACATTTGGAAAACATGCAACTATACAAACTATTGTTTCTTTATAAATAGAAACATTTTGCTCTGCTTTAACTACTTAAAGCCTCTATGTTTAGTCAAACGGACGTGAGTTGGCGTGGCTCTGTACTTGGCGTGCAAATCTTTCCTTCTACACCAAAATGTCTTTGAAAATGTCCGGTTTTCCATCTTCAGCGAACGTCCCCCCCCCCCCCAGAATAGGGATGCTAAGGATTAAAGTGGTTAATGATATGCAAAGAATCAGTGACGGTCGTTACACCCTCGTCCCTCCAAAAAGCTTGACGTTGTTCCATGTTTGGAAAGCCAAAACAATCTATTATTATTCTTTTTAAAATCGTTCATGGCCAGAGAAGTTATTGAACAGAAGATATGAAGTGCCGAGTGTAAGCTACTGTACATCTTTGATCGTGATAGCACTGTAGCTGATTTACAGCACAAAGACTCCGTTCATAATTTACGAGGGGCATCCTCAACTTAGGAAAAGCAAACAGACGAGAACAATTACTTGGAATGACTTCAGTAAAACAACAATGGAGGAGAGAGAGAGAGAGAGAGAGAGAGAGAGAGAGAGAGAGAGAGAGAGAGAGAGAGAGAAAACCCAGCACTAATTCTTCAGTCTATTGACAGCGCCGTCACAGACATTTGGACGGGACAGCCTTCATGTGACTGTGCTCTATGCTGCCAATAAAGACAGTGGTGAGTTAGCAGGCCTGGAATTTCATCATTTTAGGGGCAAGGCCACTTGGCCTTTGGGGTTGTAAATTTTTTGAGGGCACAACGGCCGAATGCCAGGGCAGGAAGGTCATCAAATAAAACAAGATTTCAGTCCATTGAAAGAATTTGTTGAATTTAAGGGTTAGGGATGATAACCTATAATCTGCAGTGAAATAGATAAATGATGGTATTTACAATCTGATCCATGCTCAGCCCTGCACCAATCAAAGTCACTGGATTGGTTTAAAGATGGGGACTTGGAGGAGTTAAGATTTCAGAATCTCAACTAAAGACACTGGTGTCTACATGACAAGAAGGAGACACCAGTGTCTACTGTCTACATATTGAAAAGAAAGAGACAGAGGAGAAAGTGGTACAGTCAGCTAGGGCATTAAGGCCACTGTGGCCTCAGGTCGTGCCATTGGTTTGAGGGGCACAAGGCACATTTCGGGGGTGAACTACTCCTTTATAACCCGAGGTGTCTATTCTTGGTCCTCTACACAAAATCCATTTGCCAAAAACAACCAATATACAAGCCCACAACTCTATTGAATACTAGATATGCTAGTGTTCATGTGGTTATTTTTAGAGACAATATAGGAGGAGGTTTGTCTCTAACATATATACAGATAAGAAAATAAATATCTCATATATCTGCTGGATTATTTTTGGCATACCATGTTACTCAACATTATGATGATCTACCCTTGTTATTATTAAAACATTTTTCTAACTGTTTGCTCTTCTTAAATATCTATCATAAATCTAAATCAAAACTACTTAAAGTAAGCATTGATCGTTGTGCTTCGATGTATTGCTAGTGCTGGTCTCTGCCAGTTTTATCAGTCAATCAAATGCCAATATATCTGTGAAAGGTGAGCGGGGGAGTGCAGGCCTCAGCACTATAATGTATTGATGATGTTTTCATCTTCATCTTTCATACAGTGCAGTAGGCCTACTGTACCTCCCTTCAACATAACTGAACCTATGGATAGAATAGAACACAATCTTTCACCATGCAAAGATGGAACATTCCTAAATGTTATTTCTTATAGAATCAATACCGTATGAAACAGCTCACAGTTTAAGTTTGAATTCAAAGCAGTTTTCTTGGCAAAAGAATATGCCCTAAACAATAACAAAATCATACTATAGGTTAGGGCTGGGAAATATTGAAATTGTGACGCTAATCTTATTGTGACAATTTCTTTTAAATTATCATTATTAAAAATATTATTTTCTTTTTCAAAAACAGCTACAATAGCCGACCTGGGCCAGACAGATCGACTATAATTGTTTTATGATTATTGAAGATTTTTGAAGATGTTATGAAATGAGGCGTATGAAATTAAAACCAGGAGCAGACAACACTGTATTACAATATCAAAAATCCCAGATGATATCTAGTTTTAGTTTAATGTCACGATATTGATCATATTGATTATTGCCCAGCCCTATACTGTAGGATTGCTTACCAGAGTATCCTGAGTCACACGTGCATTTGAAGGAGGCAGGCGACGCCTGAACACATGTCCCATTCTGACAGACTCTGTCACAGTTCTCTATCCCAATGACTTCAGAGCAGTTAACGCCTGGAACAGATAGAAAAGACACTTCATTTGTACCAATGAATGAATATGCAATTTTACTTCTACGCAATTCATAATGGTTTAATCGTCACTTTTCAAAATGTCACAAATTCAATTAAAATGACTGTTACAATTCCTTACAAGAAATCGGTATGGGATAATACTCGACAAGGTGTCCTATAATGATATTAAGGGATGAAGCAGAGCTGAAGAATTCAACACAAAGTGTGTGTTGCCTCCACAAAGTCCACAATTATTTAATGGATGCCTCTTCCAGGTTACAACATGGACAGTTGCCAACATCGCTTTTCTTTGTGTTACTCCCGTGCTTAAAATCTATTTTCAGTCCACGTGCAATTAACAAATCCAACTTTTATTGCGCAATGACTTAAAATCCACTGGGAAATACAACCTGCATCCTAAGCGATGAGCTTGTTAAGACAAAATACTTTGAAGGCTTTCCAAAATGCAAAAATAACTGCCGCAATGAACTTTTAATTGATTGCTATTCAGTGGTTCCCAAACCTTTTAGCCCGGGACCCAAACTAGTGAAAACAGCAGATCTACAAGCTCACAACGTGTCGCTTTGCGCTGCCTTGTGAGCTTGTAGATCTGCTATTTTCACTAGTTGTTAACTCTCCTACTGCCAGATCATTTATTTATTTATTGGGTCTGGCGCCATCAAAAAGCGGCTTACCTTTGCGACGTTATAGTAGATAGACAGACAGACATTTATTTATTTATTTTTATTTTTTTTGGTTGTGCAATAGTGCACTTTGGTCTGCCAGGCAGCAGAGGGCGGCGTCATGCGAGAATGAATGTGAATTTGCCTGTTATGTGTTGAAGAAGAAGAAGACCAGTCACTGGCCCCAGAGCCTTACAGCCAGAGGAAATCAACAAGGAAGTGAATTGTTCTCCGTTGATCTAACGCATAATGGATTTTTTACACCATCACCGCGGAAAATGTGTTTACAGTAGACGGCCGCGCGACCCCTCATCAGCTTACAGTCATCAGACGAACGAACCGAACGAGCGCCGTATTGGCGGTAAGGTCTTGCGCAATCGGGCGAACGTGAACGTTCAAAGCGTGGGAAGAGTTAAACACCAGTTTGCTATAATTTATGGAATTTCTTTGATTTTTCTTTGATTTCTTCATGAAATTATTGAAAGAAATATTTGAATTTGTTTTGTAATTCATGAAAAAAAAACTTTTATTTTTGTATGTTTTAAATAATAAAAAATAGAACATAAAAAGTAGGAAACAAAATATTAAGGGACCCATAATAATGTGTCCACGACCCACAAATGGGTCCGGAACCCAGTGCTTGAGAAACATTGACGGCTCAAGTGGTTAAATATCTGAAAACACAAATTGACGTGAATCCAAAATACATGTACACTGATAATCGTGCTGTCAAACAATGAAACGATATGGAATCTATGAAAAGCTTGTGGGGGGTCCCTGCTTCATCTCTCTCTCAACAAGGGGTCCTTGGCCTGAAAACATTGAGGACCCCTGGTTAGATGACACAGTCCATCTGGGGTTGGGCATAGCTGCATTGGGAACTCCTTATATGGTTATGGCTGAGTCATAGTGAGTCATAGTCCGCGGGCCAGCATGCTGGTCCTCCCCATTAGCCAACTTTAATATAGCATTGATTTACACAACACTGACGATAGTGAATGTGGAATACTTCCAAGCTGGTCTCAAATCTCTCAATAGTCAACAGACACTGATGAGACTAACTGAGAAAATGCTGAGCTAGCTTTGAAAGCATCTCATCAAGTTGCATGCAGAAAGAAAAAAGGAAGAAAGTTTAATATGCACAACACAATTGTACACAATATACAGTATGCATTGGGGATCGCTGCTTCGGCTAAGGAAGGGGTCACTGGCCTGAAAAACATTCATGACCCCTGTAGTCCAGGCGTTTCGGGCAATATTTTGATGTAATCGTGCACTTTATGAAAGAAGCATGAAATTTGGCACACAGTTAGAACATGCCATATGGAACATTTTTGGCTATAGGGGCATCACAGATTTGTCTTGTGGGAGCCAATCAAAGTTGGGCTCTCATAGACTTTACTGTAGAGTAAAATAATACAAAAAAATACATATACTTTAAGTAGCATGTAATGGGTCAAACTAGGTGTTTTTTAGGATTCTGAATCCAATGCAAAAATTTGTTTTGCAGGAAAAACATTCCTTGGGCTAAAAACGGACCCCATATAACTATGGTTTAGTGATGAGTCATCACTTTTCAAGGTTTTGTGGCGGCCGTTTCTCGGAAAGGAATGTTTTTCGTGCAAAACAAATGCTTGCATTGGATTCAGAATCCCGAATAACACCTAGTTTGACCCCTCACATGCTACTTAAAGCATATTTAATTTTTGTTTTATTTGACTCTATAGTAAAGTCTATGAGAGCAACTTTGATTGGCTCCCACAAGTTTCCCAAGACAAAGCTGCGATGCCCCGATGGCCAAAAATGTTCCATATGGCATGTTCTAACTGTGTGCCAAATTTCATGCTTCTTTCATAAAGTGCACAATGTTTGCCTGAAATGCTCGGACTACTGTTATACTGTGCGTCATTTCTTTCCCCAGCGCTGGAAGCTTGAGCATGCAACAGTTTTCTGGAATAATTTGATTAATACATGTACAGTAAGTTATGTATTCTTCCCACTCAGGGTTCATAGAAAGGATTAAGGTCACGTTTAGGTGACAGCAGTCTCCAGAGAAAACAGCAAAGTTCCGTTGCATTCACTTTTTATTCTGTGTTTAGAAAGCGGCGCAACAGTGATTGAAAGTGCAGTCCCCTAAACGATGTGTCAGAAATCAGCGTACAACTTAAATTGAATTTGTCACCGTAGGATCTGCAAGTGTGACTTTCTCCTGAGTTCTGTCATGCAAGCGTAACATGACATGACTGATCATTATCAGATTTAAAATGAAGGAAAACACAACAAAGTCAAAGGGCTGCAGCACTGTTTGTAGACTAACCTTGTGTCACCAGGCTTTCTAGGGGGAAAGCCTGTGATGTCATTACGTGCGCATCCCGCATCAAAAACTCATTCAAGTCGCCCAGGGACTCATTCATGTCATGGTCCTGGGGTCCCGGGGATGTGCCTCCATTGGAGTCCATGTTAAAATAATGTACTTCTTCTACTTAAGTTGCTATATTAGTTTAGATAGTTTAATTCGTTTTTTAATGCATTGTGTAAGATAAACACTGTAAAGATTTATTATCAGTTAAACCTGGAACAGCTAAAAACTATTTTCACTAGTGGTTCTCAAAGTGGGGTCCTGGGTCCTTGAGGGAGTTCCAGGGGGTCCCCAGATAAATGATAGTTAGGAACCAAATAGAACTTTATGGGTCTGTAACTCGGTGAACAAATGGAACCAAATGGACCTGTTCCATTTGTACTCTAGTATTTTAACATTTAATATAAATTGGGGTCCCAGTGATATAAATATAATTAAATGGGTGTCTGTAGCCTAGTGTATTTAGAAATCCTAGTTCTAAGTTCAAACATTAGCCAAATTGTAAAATAAATATAAGAAATAGGCAAACATTTTGAAAATGGCCGATCTACAAGCTCACATTGTATTGGGACCCATTTGAATGACCACCTGTGGGTCCCGGGACCCATTACATTGCAAACCTAGTAACATCACTGTCGTTTACAACGGGCCGTTTGATCCGGTCTAGGCGGAAACCATAAGCAGAAGAAGTGGCGTCGCTTTGTTTTGGTTCCCCCCGTTTGTTTCCCCAATCCCTATTAAAATGCTTGAGTAGCCTAGTGTAGTCTTGCCAGTCGCTACGAGTTGGACTAAAAGATGCATATACCAAACAAATGTTCCAAAAGCAAAACTACTCCGCATCAAGGGGTTTATTAGGAAGGCCCTAACAGTATGTCCTTGAGAGCGCAGGGGAATTATTTTGGGTTAAAACTGAATCCGGTTTGATCTTTCCGGCCAAATTGTAGTCCTTTAAAGCAGGGGTCTTCAACAGGGGGTCCGCGACCCCTAGGGGGTCCGCGGAGGTACTGCAGGGGGTCCGCGAAATTATTGCTTAAAAAAAAAAAAAGATTTCAAAAAATGTTTTTTTTTTATTTTTTATTTTTTTCACATTTATGTTAAAAATTAAATCATGATTCTATCCATTTTGAATAGCTTGAATACATGATTACTATGCAATTGACAGATTGTTGATATTGGTTCTCAGTTAATAAGGTACGGCCCACCCTGCTCGCTGTAACTTGTACTAAAAAATATGTCGTAGCCCCCCCCCCCCCACCCTACGAGTTTGTAGGGGGTCCCTGCTCCATCTCCCCATCAGTTTGGGGATCCCCAGCCTGAAAACGTTGAAGACCCCTGCTTTAAAGTACAACATGACGCAAAGTGGTTTCCGCTCCCGACCGGATCAAACCCCGAAAAGTGAAGGGATCCCGGACTATTTGTAGACTAGTCCACTGGACCAAATGGGGCCTTGGGGGTTTACAGGGTGTCCCCAGCTAACTCAGAGACTGAACAAATTGGTCAAACGAATGGAACCTTATTGGTCCATTTGGTTCCATTTGTACACAGTCAGACTAACGTTTTTTTTACAGTGTTGATAGGGGCCCCCGATGAGGGACTAGTCCATATGCATGGATTGCATCTGGTCCAAAATCTACATTGCAAAGAACTACATAACGTAAAGAATGATGTTTGTTTCTCCTTACCTGTAAAATGTGGAGGACACAAACACTTATACGTTCTGTGTCTGGGATCTGACGATCCGTTGCTCAAACACACGCCTTTGTTTTCACACGGGTTCTCCAGGCAGGCGTCAAACGCGTCGCAGAACCTCCCGGAGTAGTGGTGACGGCACCGACAGTGGTACGCGTCTTCCCCTAGGCTCGTTTGACAAACGCCATTTCCTGAGCACACGTGTCGAATCAGCGGAGAGCTCTGGCAGAGCTGCTCCTTCACGGTCACGTTGAGCCTCAAGCCCAGCTTACACAGCTGCGTTTCTCCTTCGTGCAACGCAACGAAATAATGCTGGCCCGGGACCAGCCGGCCGAGGTCAACGTGCTCGGTGTAGTTGTGGGAGAAAAGAAGAACGTGATCTTTCAACTGATTGACCGCACATCTTTTAAAGTTCTCCTTTGACACGTTGATCAGCTTGATGCCGTATGACTGCAGGGCATCGTCCACGGAGAACAACAGCCTGTCTCCAAACTGTAATTGAAGGGGGCAGATCTGTGGAAGGATCAAAGGAAGCTCGCCGGAGCTTTCAACCCCCTGGTGGTGTGAACCCCAACACTGGGCGACACCCGTGCAGAGGTTCTCCATGAGGGTCCACTGCAGTTCCACCGTGCGTTGCTGAACGCGCCATTCGGTCGAAGCTTGTCTGTCGCAAATCGTTTGGCAACGGGTTGTGTGAGCGACACAGCTCACCAAAAGAGCAAGGACTGCAACACTGTGAAATAGAAATCCCTCCATGTTTCTCTATTGTTGTTGTTACGCATCAATTTGAACCAGTCTGCCGACTTCAAACCATTCATGGGTCATCTGGAAGAGGGGCCGAGGTGGTGTTAACATCATACTTCACGTCATGGGATGCGGTGCTCTGAAGACAGCGAGTCCAAGGGATGAACGGTCAACAAGAAAACCTGAAAGAAATGAGAGCTTGTTTAGTGAACATCAGTTCATATCTAGCAAGCCTGTGACCTTGTCTGTCCCAGACTAGATAATACGTTTTGAATTTGATCAATTCATTTTCTTTAGTGAATGAAAAGAGAAAACTGGACAGAGAGACATTAACCACTTATACTTTGTTGACAGAGGTCCCCCAGAGGTCTATACTTGTTCCCATCCTTTTTTTCCAACTCACAAAATCTCTTGAAATACCCCAGCTAAGCTCACTAGCTTGTACTGTAGATCAGCTATGTTCTCTAGATAGATAGAGATAGAGATATTATCCCAAGGGAAATTCAGTTGTCCAGTTGTAGCACAGCAGTATACAGTTATTTACAAAGTTACAGAGAAGTAAGACAAAAGGTAGATAAGAGTAAAAAAAGAGCAGTACAGTACCAATAAAGAAAAGGTGCATCAATAGAGGGGGCGAATAATATATAAGTATATATACATAAAGTGACTTACAAAAAGAGACCGTAACAGTCAATGCTAGTTAGTGCAACAAGTATCTCACTGACATTGTTAAACAAAGCAGAATATTCAGAAACTACCAACACAACCAATAGTGCAAAGTAAAAAATCAGTGCGAAAAAACTAACAAAAAAAGCAGCTCAGAGAAGAAGAAAAACTAGGGAGCGTGTCACCGCAAGACGCACATGAGCACTCTCCCTGGAAGGTCCTTAGGGGTCAAAGTCAATACAGCAATAGTTCCGTCAGTCTAGGTTAGGAAGGAAGTCCTTTTCACTCGTCCGTTATGTGTCTCGTTGTACAGCTTATGTGCCTCTGAATGTTGGCCTATTATAACATGCCCAGAATAGCAACGATAATGTTCATGTGGTTGCTCAGTCGTGTTAAAGCAAAGATGAACATCATTAGAACCTTGCTTTTTTTTGTTTTCTCATGCCAATAAAGCTCCTTTGAATTTAATTGGTTTTATAACTACCTGGCCAAGTCCAAATATAAAATGTGTTCCCCTTGAATTATATTTTCTTTGCGGGACTGCCTGTAAGAAAATGCAATGTTACCTTTTCCTAGATAAAGTCGAGGACCACAGAAATTGATAGATCGCTATTATCAATGGAACGCAAGCTACAAAGACAACACCAGTAGGTGATATAGGTGGGGGGAAAAGTACTTTTTATATATATTGTCAGAAATCTGCTTTGTGTTAATTTATGTGCTTATTCTGCTTTAACAGTTTTACTGCCAGATGTTGTTATTTATTTATTGGGTTTTGTGCCAGCAAAAGCACCTTACCTTTGCGATGTTATAGACAAAGATGTATTCATTTTTTTTTCATCATTATTATTTTCTTTTCTCCTTAAATAGGTGTACTTTCGCTATATTAGCAGTAGAGGGCATCCTCATGCAAGAATTAATGTGAAATGGCCGCGGTAGGCTACCGTCCGTCAATACAGCTCAATCGCTACGGAGCAATAGACCCAGAGAAAATAACAAGGAAGAGTGTTGTTACTCCATTGATGCTAACGTCCAGTGGGTTTTTGAGAGCACTTTTACGGGAGCTGTCTCTACGGTACACACCCGCGCGACCCCTCATCAGTTTACAGACATCAAAACAAGGTACAAAAGAACGAGCCAAAGAACGTACAATTGGCATCGCGCCGCCGGGAAAAATGGGGCGAACGGGAACGTCCAAAGCGGTAAAAGAGTTAAGTGTGAATTTGAGACATACAATGGAACTGAATGAAATACTACTGCTCCTTTATCACAGAGCACAGTAGCAATAGATAAAGATGATGGACGATACTTGGAGTTACAGCACCGTATATCATGCCCAGGTATTCATACAACCCAGTGAAAACTGCAATCCCTAAGTTTCATAATCCTTCACAGGATTTGAACCCCGATCTCCTGCGTGAGAGACCAAACTTCTAATGCCCTTTCGAGACGGAATCCCAGCTTCGGGCAGTAATACCTGTCAACCAGTAGGGGACCTACCCGACACCGGGTCTAACTTTCTCTTTTTTGTTTAAATTTTTATCCCACAATTTTGTAACCCATTTTTTCACCCAGTGCTAATTGCCTATGTAATCCTGGGCTCTGCTCTCCCTCTGCCGCGCCTGGGGAGACAACGGACTGACCTCATGCTTCCTTCTATGCATGAGGAGTCCAAGTTGCTTCTTTTCACCTGACAGTGGAGATTTCCCTGGTTTGGGCGTAGCGTGTGGAAGGAACACGTTATTCCAACCAGTTCCTTTCCCCTCCATCCATCAGGCGCCCCGGCTGGCCAGGGGGAGGCATTATTGAGACCAGGATTACATGCATGTTTTTGTGAGGGTATATACCCTAGGAGACACGGGAAGAACATGCAAACTCCACACAGAAAGGCCCTATCGCCAACCCCACCTGGGGTGTGGGCGCTGATGATGCGGAGGGAGGAACACGTCGCCAGCACCCACAGCATCCCCCGGTGGGAATCGAACCCAGGACCTTCTAGCTGTGAGGCGAAGCGCTAACCACTGCGCCAAGGCCATCGCGTGTTTGTCGAGGTCGCGGCGACAGAAAATGATATGCTCCGCCAATCATAGTAAACCACACACACCGGACATTAAGATCGAGTCCAGACGGAGCCTTTATACCATAACGTAACCATAACACATTAACATGAACGTGACATGAAGTAATACTGCCCTGTCCCTGTGATTTTTATATGCAAACTGCTATTAAAGTATTCAATCAAAAGAACGAGAGATGTACGGTATCTGGGTGACTTACAGTGCGTGCGCCACAGTGCGTGCATGAACGTTTCTTTCTGACAACCACCTAAATATTGTCTGGTTACCGTGTTAGCAGACGCAATTTATATCCGACACCAATATTGATTTAATAGACGTTTTCCTGGCCGGGACCCAAACTAGTGAAAACGGCAGATCTCGACTTGCTGTGAGCTTGTAGATTGGCTATTTTCACTAGGCCTAGCCTACTTCTTATTATTCTTTTTATATGTAATTTCTTAGATGTGTTTTCTTGTTTGAAAAACATGAATACAGGCACATAATCATGTGCGGTGTAACCCGATGCATGTAGGCCTATACTGACCACTGTAATTTGCAATCGGGGTATATTTCTTGCAAAAGTTTATAAAGACAATGTCCATGGCGCGTCAGAGCGCCACAGTCGCATATGCGTGATGTTTAATTGATAAATAGAAAGGGAGATGAGTCCCGTCCTTCTAACACATCATGTCATACAAGAAAATAAATAGAGAGTTCACAGAATAAATACAAATTTGACTAAGAGTGGCCTAATTGTTTGAGAAATGACCATATATTATAGGGTCTGGGAATTGAAGCAGCTCGGGCGATCAACATTAACCTCCAACCCACCTTTAGCCTACTCTATAGTTTTGTATTGCCTTGGTAGGCTGTCAGCCTATATTTTTCTTTATATAGACCTACTGTTACATTTCATAATGAAATGTTTGGCTATTTATAGGATATGGTTAAACCATGCGTGATCATTTGCATTCGTTGCCTAATACTAATAGCCTAATAAAACTAGACCAGGTCAACCTGGTTGTGCCAGACCCCCTGTCTGTCATCATCATTTATGACATCATGCCTTTTGTAGGCATGTCATCATCATGTCATCATCATATATACCCTTTATATAGAAAACCCGGACCGACATTTGCTTATGTAGGCCTACCCATTTCATGGGTCTGGCAAACACTATTTCTGTTAGAACCCGTTGTCATTTGATTGTTCTTTAGATTCAGGAAACATCTATGAAGTGTTTCACTAGCTCAGAAATAAATCAAATAGTCTATGAAGTGTTTTGTAGCCTTATTCTATAGGTATTATTAACCGCAAAATACTTGCGTTCTGGAGTCGCCGAAATGTCGGGCTGATGCGCTGCCGTCTCCAAATCTCTCCATGACCATGTGTCCAAAATAACAGATGTATAAGCTGTCGACACGCCATGACGCAATGCGTTGATGTCTTGTAACTCTGTTGTGACTGTGGCTGTGGCGCGCATTACGCAGGGAGCAACACCGTCTATTCAATCATGCCTTGGTCAAGTAAGTTGGTCATTATGAAGCGATTTAAACAAAACAAAAAATTCTCCTCGTTCCTTGGAAAGCAGAGCATGAACAAATGACTAAATTGTGTCCCTATTCAATCTGTAAATATTGAAACGTTGGCAATTGAAAATAGCCATCTACCAGCTCTCCAGTGTTGCGCTCCAAAAGCAAATACCCCGACATTGATTCTCAAAGCTCTGAGCTTTGCTTGCCTTTATATAAAACCATAATTGATATGATATAAATAATAACTATCATCTACAATTACATGTTATAGAAAACGTTTGTAATCGGGTCTTTATTTGCTGTGCCATGAATTAATCAAACTGAAAGAGTGAATGGCAATGCTTCGCTATAATCATTTCTTTGAATAGAATTGACACAAGGAGGAACTGACACTCTATCACTTCTGCTAATTAATTTACAGTATAGGTCTATAGGTATTCTAGGTAGGCTATTATTATTAACTGAATGAGTGGTTGGTTGGATTTATTTGTAATGAAATTGAAGGCAAAAACAAGCATTAATTAATGAATTAATCATTTAATCGTGCACCAGCCCAAATCGCGCAATAAAGGAAACCTGGCATGTGGAGTTATTAATCTATAGGCCTACATAAAGTGTTTGTGCTTCTTCTCAAACAGACTGTAGACACAAATAAAATAACTGGTGCATTTATAAGCTGCAGGAATGATTAATTACAGGGGTGATGTTTCAACCAGACAGTCAGATGCAATACGCGACATGCAGCAACATTTCCTTGTTGCAATGAACAGCCAAATGATTTCTAAATAGGTTCACGTTAAAAAACCACAGTAACTAGACCATAGAATGACAAAAGAACAAGCTGACAAAAGTGTAAAAATCTATCAAAATTAAACGTTATCTTGTATTTATTCCTTGGCTGGCTTCTGCGTCCCAGGAACGCAGAAGAATAGCTGTCTGAGTGAGTGTCTGTTGATTCTGCAGGTGAGGGGGGCTTGATTGCTGCGCAATCCCGCAGCTGGTCCGTTCTCCAGCAAAGTTCAGGAAAGCGATCGAGCCGCCGCAGATTGGCCGCTTTGTCAGACGCGCGAGAGATTTGTTTGGTCCTTTTTCTAAGACATGTCAGGGAAACGGGGACAGCGATTGGCGGCCCAACCTCGACAGAGAAGTCACAGCAGGCGCCACCGTGCCCCCGGGTCTAACTTTCTCAAGGGAAGAGTAGGGAGACCACCTCCAAGCACTGCAGATGTGCGTGTTTGTATTAACATACCTTACCATACAGATAGGTAAAAAAAAAAAGTTGAATTCATTAAAAGAAGTTCCGGATTGACATTTTAAAGGACAACTTAGTTTTTCATATTTTAGATAGTCATTAGAGAAAAAAAGAGTGTTTAAATGTTTTAATTTACTTCCTTCTATCATTTTAGTGATTTTAACAATTTTGAGTGCATGCAAGTGGCTAAATATGTATTTATAAATATGTATGTTTTAGACACAATAAGCCCATTGCCAAGATGCACCGCAATCTTTCATGGGCAGATGTGACTTACGGGGGCTGGTGTAAATAGTAACAAAGAAATTGCCTGCCTATTGCGTCTAAAAATGCATATTTAGCCACTTGTACACATGCCCCCAACCACTGAAATCAAAATACTAAGATCGCTAAAACAATAGAAAGCAGCAAATGAAAACATTTTAACACTCATCTTTTCTTTTCTCCAGTTGTGTCAATTGGGTATGGCAGGGGTATGCAGCTGCCATACCCTGGGTCCAGGGGGGAAAATAAAAGTTACTTTTAAATATAAATCCATGAATGTCTCTTTGTCTATCTGCGCTGGTTATTATGTTGTTAAATTACAGTAAAATATTATAATTATATTCTCCACTTGTATTCTCCCCAGCTTGACAAAATGGTATAGGCCTACTCCCAGGTTCTGCAGGTCAGCTGCACAGGTGCAATAAATGGTAAATGGTGCATTTATATAGCGCTTTTAATCCAAAGCGCTTTACATAGATTGTGCATTACATTCACCCATTCACACACACATTCATACACCGGTGGCAGAGGAAGCCATGCAAGGCACCAACCTACTCACCGGAGGCAATTAGGGGTTCAGAGTCTTGCCCAAGGACCCTTCGACATTAACTCAGGGGGAGCCCGGATTCGAACTGGGAACCCTTCGGGATTTATACCCTTCGTGCTCTAATACCAGTTTCTCTACCCCTGAGCTATGCCGCCCCGCAATGCATTATTGTTAATTGTGGCACGTTTACTAACATGCTAAGTTTAGCTGCACTTGAAAAACCATTCCAGGCTGCCATATCCAGCCCAAGAAACCGTAGAAACCTGTGTAAAAAAACTGACAAAGGTCGTTTTTTTTCAGACATTGTGAAAATAGCCGATCTACATGCTCACAACGTGAGCATGTAGATCTGCTATTTTCACAATAGAACCATGTTATCCAAAATGTAATGCCTCTTTTCTATGAGGACTCCCATCTTTGCCATACCCTAGCTTTTGCTGAACTGACGCCACTGCTTTTCTCTAATTACAATGTAAAATATGAACCACTTTAAAGGACAAAGTTGTCCTTTAAAGGACAAAGTTGTCCTCTAAAGTGTTTTTTTTCCCCCCAATGAACTAGATCCGTTGATACGGTTGGAAGTAAACGGTTGAAAGTAACAGTGTGAAACAAAGCCTAGCATGAGGCAACATCCCTGCGTCGTACTGTACTGCTGCTGCTGTAATAATAATAATGGTATGCAGGGCTGCATGCTGACCACCGGGTGTGTCACACAGCGGCCCCGTCCTCCCCGAGCCTCACACACAGAGTGACAATGTCAGATAGAGTACTCTGTGTGCATACCTCAGTGTCGCAGTGCCACGAGGCGGAGCCGACAGCATTGTCTCTCTCAGCCCTGCAAGGCCCAGCGTTGCTTTTTGGCAACGTTTTTTAAATCATTTTTAAAAAAATGTTATAATTAGTTTTCCTGTTCTTTTTTCACATTAAAGCCATACTGTGTAAGATGCCCAACTAGTGGTCATTAGCCCTATAGCAAACCGCGGTCGCGTCCGCGTCTTTCGGACGTTTTTCGTACCTTCAGACCCCCGCGTCTGCCTCCACCTCGCTGAGATCTATCTTTTAAGGGGTCCCTTGTTCCTGTGCGTTCAGTAATTCCAGAGATACGGACTCCTTCACCCTGCCTGGTAGGCGAAATTACCTAGAGAAGGGATGGTACAAACGGGCGACAACAAATATGGCTGCCATAGCGACCCCACTTCAAGATGCGCTGTGATTGGCCGGCAGTTGTATAACCCTCGCTGTGATTGGCCGGTAGTGTGATGACGCAATTTTGGCGCGAGATCCGGTCCACGGCAAGGATCTCAGTTTACATACAGAGAAGGCTTTACAGGCTGAAATTCACGGCGCGGATCTTCTAAAACTTTTGTGATTTAATAGTTAGGAGAATTTTAAGATTTGTTTTATAAAAAAAGTTACATAGTACAACTTTAACATCACCATTAAATCCTATTGTTTAGTATTACAATGCCATTGGCCACGATATTTGCATATAAATACCCACCACAGAGACTGACATTCACACTTCCCAGAGAACTTGAAATTCCAGCGTCTGGACGAACATCATCTCACTTTTTAACTGAAGCTATTCCTCACTAAAACATAAGTAAAATGCCTGTAATATTTTTTTTCGTGATCATTAGAATGTCTAGAACACGTGCATATGTTAATATTGTGAAAAATATCCCCAAAATGCAAATTAGAGCATGATTTATGATTTATGATAACATTACATTTTCCTGTGATTAGGACTCCTACAACACCATCTGATTTTTCTTAATTTTTTTTGGCCAGTAGAAATTAATTCGGGCCTTGCAGGGTTAGGTATGCTCTCCGTGACATGCACACATGAGATAAAAACGCTATAAGCCCGAGTTATACTTAGTTGTGCGTGGGTGGGTGCCACTCTCTGAAGAACAGCAGATCTACGAGGCTCGTGGGCTTGTAGATCTGCTATGTTCGTTGTACGACGCCGCCGGTGCGCGGATAAATATAGATTGGGTGTACCGCTACTGGAGTATATTATATCGTCATTGTCAGGCGAAAACCTTGTATGTTCAAAACCGTTTGTTTTGTATTTATCATTTTAAAAATGGTTCTAGTGAAAACAAGCCGATCTACAAGCACACAACGCCTCGCGGTGCGAGGCGTTGTGTGCTTGTAGATCTGCTGTTTTCACTACTTTTGTTCGACAGCCTTGTACGATGAAGCAGGGCTTTACTTTGCGCAAGAACAGGCACATTTGAAACTTGGAGATAGGAGGTTTCTGCCCCGACAGTGACGATATATATATAGAACCGTCATCTCACAATGATTGATATGAATAACTGTGTGAAGATGAGCCATAAAGCCAGGAATAAGGAATGCCACTATCAATACAACAGGGAGGGATAAAGTGAATAAGACTGTAGGCATCGTCACAAAGGCTTTGTTGGGGACCCAGAGGACTTCATTAGAAGCAAGATGAGACTGACTATTCTACTTCACAGAAGGAACACCACATGCTGTCACCTGTTTGAAAAACAAAAACAGATCAACTGTATTTCAACAACTGAATCCACCACTGAAATAACTCAAAATATAGAGCCAGAGTTGAGTCCACCTTCTCTAGCAGACAAACAGAGCTTACAGTTTGGACCCATATGACTGCAATTATACAAAATAGATCGCTGGAAGCAGCATGTATTGTCTCCACCAGGCAGAAAAGCATGGCCAAGAATGTTTTGCACCCTGTCCGTCTAAATTGTTCAGATCGGCCTGTTATTTTTTTTCTGCCTTTATAGTGTGTGCCAGCGGTGACGCAATTGTAGTCCTTAGCGGCCATTTCTTGGGTCAAAACACAGGTGTTTCAATTGTTTGATTGCATAGAACTAATGCTCTAGTCCAATCAGAACACCTGTGTAAGGCTGTGTTGACCCAAGAAATGGCCGCTCTTAGAACTACATTTGGCACACCCTATAGCACCACCAGGAGGCCAACTCACTTTTTTTGTATTATTATTTTTTTTATTCTCCCCAGCTTGACAAAAATGGTATATTCCCAGGTTCCGCAGGTCAGTGTACAGGTGCAATGCATTATTGTTACAGTAATTGTGGCACGTTTACTAACATGCTAAGTTTAGCTGCACTTGAAAAACCATTCCAGGCTGCCATATCCAGCCCAAGAAACCGTAGAAACCTGTGTAAAAGAACTAGCCGATCTACATGCTTTGTGAGAATGTAGATCTGCTATTTTCACAATAGAACCGTGCTATCCAAAATGTAATGCCTATTTTCCATGAGGACTCCCATCTTTGCCATACCCTAGCTTTTGCTGAACTGACGCCACTGGCCTTTGACATCAGCACGGGGAGCAGAAAGACAACAGGAGCCTGGATCTTACATGATGGACAGCAGCAAGACTGAACAGAAAGCCAAGCTCTCAGTTCACAAGGTGCCTTTTAGCAAGGCAGCAGCATCACTACTGTAAACATGATGCAAGAGTAAAATGGTCTTATAATAAACTTCGGAGGGAGTGAAATCCAATCACAACTGAGTGGTGCCAGTTGAACTCAAGTCTCCATGGCGTGAGTAGTCAATAGAAAAAAAGTACTCCTTTAAGCAACCCGCTCATATTGAACCTATAAGTAAATCGTTCACAAGTAAATCATTTATGAACAGCTACGGTAAATCTACGGTAAACCGCTGGACACCAAGAACATTGATAGTCCATTGCTCATGAGAAGGTTATTATATATATCGTCATTGTCGGGTGGAAACCTTGTATCTCCAAGTTTCAAATTTGTATGTTCTTTCGCAAAGTAAAGCCCCGCTTCATTGTACAAGGCCGTCGCACTAAAGTAGTGAAAACAGCAGATCTACAAGCACACAACGCCTCGCGGTGCGAGGCGTTGTGTGCTTGTAGATCGGCTGTTTTCACTAGTTTAAATCATTTTTAAAATGAAAAATGCAAAAGGAACAGTTTTGGACATACAAGGTTTTCCACCCGACAACGACGATATACTGCAAATACTTTACAAGCCACGTCTCCGGAAGGCTGGAATCAAGAAAGGTTAATGAGACACTTCTTGTATGTTAATTCTATCCTAGATTAATACTAGGGTTAATACAGTATATATATAAAGGTTAACACTCCTTCAGGCATGTAAACCCCTAATTAATAATAGTCCTTATATACAGTATCTAATTAAATAATTACCGTCTCAGTCTTGGAAAAGCATCATACATGTAGCACTGTAGCAGCCTGTATATGGAAGGACTGAACAGGTGTTTCGTTGACCTGACATGGATAAAAAAAAAGAACATTATGGTTTGAATAAAGTCTAAGCTTGTGTTCTGCTTTTAACCCACCATGCCCCCACCGTCTGTAGATTATAATCGTCAATCAACACCCAGTCTATGTGTAAACACACACCAGACGTGGACGCGGTGCGTCAAAACATACGCCTCCATTATTTTCAATGAACTACTAACCCACACCGGCGGCGTCAGCCGCCCCGCCCGCCGCACCGATACAGCGCTGTTCTATTTTTCCAGCGCTGCCGCTGGGTGAACATGTTCTCCCCAACCGGGGGAAATGGATGAGCCACACACGGCACCGCGCCGCATCCAGTTGGTGTTACCACGCGGCACTTCACGTGTGTCAATAGCGAGTTTAAGCTAGATGGTTTTCAATACGGCAACGCCAGGCGGACTACGGCTGCTATGACGTAATCGCCGTAGCGATCAAAATGGTTAAGCAAAGCCTCGGCGGCGACGGGTTCCCACCCCTTTCACTGAACGCTTTGGTTCCCATGGCGACGCGTACGAGCAGCAGACGGAATAGGCGCTACGTGGGAAGGGACCTTCTGCCGTAGTAGAGGCGGCCGCAGCGACGGCAGGTTTATCTATCGAGCGTGGATCATTTCCGATTACCGTTGTCATCTGCCGTTGCCGTAGCGAGCTTAAACTCGCTAATACCGCAACGCGACGGTGTGTGTTCCCCTTTAGTGTCCCTTTAGAGTAAGACACTTGCCCAAACTGATCCCCAGGTTCCGTATTAATGGCAGCCACGGATCCTGATAGTTAGAATGGGTAAATGCAGAGGACAAATTCTACAAATGTAATCGAGGTTAAAGGCCAAACAAACCACAATATGCTTTGGAAAACAGTTGACAGTCGTGTAAGAGGTATATTACAGTGAGTTACAGTCAATAAGATAAACATGGCAGACCACTATTGTCCTTTAATGCAGGGGTCTTCAACGTTTTTAAGGCCCAGGACCCCTTAGCTGAGAGACAGATGAAGCAGGGACCCCGCACTACATATTGTAAAACAATATGTTGCAGATAAACCTTTTCCTGGATTTCCTAGATAGCTTCATAGACCTGTCTGACAGCACTGTGTCATCAGTGTTGGATCCCCCCCCCCCCCCCCCCACACCAAACCTCTTTTATCGAAAATAGCCAATAGCTCACAACTAGTGAGCTAGTAGATCTGCCATTGTCAGCCATAAACATTTGGTGGCCCCCATTGCGTTAACTCTGAGGACCCCATAGACCCCCTGTTGAAGACCCCTGCTTTAATGAAAGCAAGAACAATGCTGGGCATACCACACATAGCCACCCACACACGGCCATAGTATGACAAACACTCAAGCCTAATTTATACATTGTTGCACAGCAGTTTTCAGACCAGTTCTTTTTTGGCAAGCGACTGTCACACAAAGTATAGAAATCAGAGTTATCTCTAGGCCTCTAGTCTAGAGATAGACCTACTATGGTCCAAGATACCTTTAAAAAGTACAGTGTGCTTCAGTCAAAGAACAAGGATCAGAGTGATGGGCACATGGCGAGCAAAGACCAAATAATAAGGGCCATGGGGGTCTCACTCCTAAGGCCTTGAGAGGCCCTGTGTGCCCACCCAGGGGCAGCTAATGGTCTCTCACTGTTGCTGTCTTTGTGGTTGTTCGGTTCAACTCCAATAATAATAGGATGGCGATCATGCATGTGCGTGTTGAGGCCAGGCAATGGATCAATAGAGCTGTGCAACCAGCACACCCCCCCCCCCCCCCAACCACACTGAAGACTGGAAGACAACCCAAGGAAACCCTTCTATTCAAACTCAACTAATGGTAACACACGCTGTTAGGAGAGCTACTTTCAAGATGTAAGAGTCTACTTAGCCCTGCAAGGCCCAGCGTTGCTTTTTGGCAACATTTTTTAAATCATTTTTAAAAAAATGTTTAATTAGCTTTCCTGTTCTTTTTTCACATTAACATCACCATTAAATCCTATTGTTTAGTATTACAATGCCATTGGCCACGATATTTGCATATAAATACCCCCCACAGAGGCTGACATTCACACCTCCCAGAGAAGTTGAAATTCCAGCGTCTGGACGAACAACATCTCACTTTTTAACTGAAGCTATTCCTCACTAAAACATAAGTAAAATGCCTGTAATATTGTTTTTCGTGATCATTAGAATGTCTAGAACATGTACATATGTTAATATTGTGAAAAATATCCCCAAAATGCAAATTAGAGCATGATTTATGATTTATGATTTATGGTTATAAAACCTTACAAAAACATTATTATTTTTTTTAAATTACATTTTCCTGTGATTAGGACTCCTACAACACCATATGATTTAAAAAAAGAAAAAATTGGCCAGTAGAAATTAATTTGGGTCTTGCAGGGTTAGAGTTAGAGTAGACTCTACTCCAGGGTTCCCCAATTAGTTTTCCCCAAGGGCCGAACTATGTCTAAGGTAGCAAGCCGAGGGCCACAGCATTGAACTATGTCTAAGGTAGCAAGCCGAGGGCCACAGCATTGAACTATGTCTAAGGTAGCAAGCCGAGGGCCACAGCATTGAACTATGTCTAAGGTAGCAAGCCGAGGGCCACAGCATTGAACTATGTCTAAGATAGCAAGCCGAGGGCCACAGCATTGAACTATGTCTAAGGTAGCAAGCCGAGGGCCACAGCATTGAACTATGTCTAAGGTAGCAAGCCGAGGGCCACAGCATTGAACTATGTCTAAGGTAGCAAGCCGAGGGCCACAGCATTGAACTATGTCTAAGGTAGCAAGCCGAGGGCCACAGCATTGAACTATGTCTAAGGTAGCAAGCCGAGGGCCACAGCATTGAACTATGTCTAAGATAGCAAGCCGAGGGCCACAGCATTGAACTATGTCTAAGGTAGCAAGCCGAGGGCCACAGCATTGAACTATGTCTAAGGTAGCAAGCCGAGGGCCACAGCATTGAACTATGTCTAAGGTAGCAAGCCGAGGGCCACAGCATTGAACTATGTCTAAGGTAGCAAGCCGAGGGCCACAGCATTGAACTATGTCTAAGGTAGCAAGCCGAGGGCCACAGCATTGAACTATGTCTAAGGTAGCAAGCCGAGGGCCACAGCATTGAACTATGTCTAAGGTAGCAAGCCGAGGGCCACAGCATTGAACTATGTCTAAGGTAGCAAGCCGAGGGCCACAGCATTGAACTATGTCTAAGGTAGCAAGCCGAGGGCCACAGCATTGAACTATGTCTAAGATAGCAAGCCGAGGGCCACAGCATTGAACTATGTCTAAGGTAGCAAGCCGAGGGCCACAGCATTGAACTATGTCTAAGGTAGCAAGCCGAGGGCCACAGCATTGAACTATGTCTAAGGTAGCAAGCCGAGGGCCACAGCATTGAACTATGTCTAAGCTAGCAAGCCG
Organism: Nannobrachium achirus; assembly: GCF_963921795.1. Classification (NCBI taxonomy): domain Eukaryota; kingdom Metazoa; phylum Chordata; class Actinopteri; order Myctophiformes; family Myctophidae; genus Nannobrachium; species Nannobrachium achirus. The sequence goes on along the minus strand of NC_137833.1, from coordinate 4,240,470 downwards.
AGGGCCACAGCATTGAACTATGTCTAAGCTAGCAAGCCGAGGGCCACAGCATTGAACTATGTCTAAGGTAGCAAGCCGAGGGCCACAGCATTGAACTATGTCTAAGCTAGCAAGCCGAGGGCCACAGCATTGAACTATGTCTAAGCTAGCAAGCCGAGGGCCACAGCATTGCGGGAGGCAGCGGCGGCGTTCCAGCTACTCCAGCGACAGTTAAGATATACTAGTGTCTTTGCTGGTCTTATACCAACATTATTATAATTAATAGTGGTTGTGGCACTAATAGTTTAGCCCTGGGATTCTTAAATCCTGTGGTGAGTGTCACACAAGAAATGCACTCCTTAAAGTTAAAACAAAATAAGTAAAAAAAACTATTAAGCAGTCTGCTTGAAAAGAGACATAATTGCCTTCCTTTGATGCGTTAACGAGCAGTGCAGTGCTCTGAAAGTGACTGGAGTCTGTCTTATTTCTCTCCAAAAGCCCTTGAATATGACTGAAAATGATTAAGGATTACTGTGGTTATGGTAAGCTTACGTTTCATATCACATATCCCCCCCCCCCCCAAAAAAAAAAAAATGGTCTACTCTAAGCCCATTTACCTCCCCTTTTCCACTGTACGAAAATACTGTACGAAAATATATTCTTCTTTTTGAATGCTTTTTCCCCTTTTGATATTGATGATATCCTACATTCAAGGTACTGTGTTCTATCCGTCTGTCTTTCAATGTTACAGTATATGAGATACTGTACATAAAGTGGCTCCAGTGTAAATAAGCCAAAAAGCTTACTAGGATCTCCTTTTAGTTGACCTTGTACCATGTGATTTACACTGCCATGAAACTGTACTTTTTCCTATGCAACCTTCTAATACATTCTTCAATCAATCAATCAATCAATCAATCAATCAAACAATCAATCAATCAAAAAGCAACTACAGTGTTTTTCAAATGGGTACATGTACCCCTAGGGGTACGCAGAGATACTTTAGGGGGTAGGCAGAAAATGTCCCCCAAAAAGAAAAATATAAGTAGGAGGGAGAAACATGTACTGTTATGTTTAATGATGACACATGGAGAAACACATGATAATTGTTAAACCAAATTACACGGTACCAGGCAACTGGGATGTGTTTGAAAGTTGGCATTGTTTGAAACTATTTTTCCATTTCTTATTTGTGATTTTATATTCTTGAAATGGGGGTTATTATAATGTTGTTGGGTAAAGGGAAAATCAGGGAAAGGGGGTACTCAAGTCAAAATAGATATTGTGATATGGCATAACTGTCGTCTTTTCTATTGCACACTTTCCAAAACAGCTGTTTTTTCCTATGCAACTTTCTAATAAATTCTTCATTCAATCAATCAAAAAGTAACTACTCATTACATTACATGATATTGTGATATGGCATACAGTAACTGTCATCTTTTCTATTGCACACTTTCCAAAACAGCTGTTCTCATAACACGTGACGCATTGTTGTGAAATTGATATGGAACACTTTCTCAAGAGTTTACAAGAGTTGAGTAGGTTGTTTTATTTCTTTTCAAGTGCTACAGTATGTACTATCTGGGCATTAAATAAGGGATGACTACATTTGGGCTTATGAAGCATTTTTATGGCTGACACAGTAAGCTGCATTAGTCTTTGGATAGCGATACAGTCAGTGTTGGAGTGCTCTGTACCGCAGTCTGACAATAAGGTAAGGCCCAGACAGTGGCCTGATGCAAGTACAATCATGCTGTGCTGGGGCAGCAAACTAGTCAGTCATTGCTGCACCCATCAGGCCAGTGCCTCGCAAATCTCTCAAGCCAGACCACTACTTCACACTCTTCAAATGCTAAAAGTCTGTACAACTCCTGAAAGCCATGAACAGGAGCTCTGGTCTGTTCAAGCAGCAAGCTGTAGAGCCTATATGCTTTGACTAAAATTACATTTTTACAGTATAGGACAAATGTATGCGCATGAAAAGGCTGGAGCACCACTGACATAGAAACAGGTTTTTCAAAAAAAAGAAGATTTTTATCCATCCAACGTCCCATCGTGCATTAATTGCGCAGAAGGTGTGCGGCGGTTTCCGGCGTCGCAGCCGAGAGTGATCTACAAGCTCACAACGGTTGCATCTGCGACGCAACGTGAGCTTGTATGTCAGCTGTTCTCCGGAAGTGTCCCCCAAATAATTCTACAGTAAATTATCGCGGGAAACAGGTGGATAGAATCGTGTCAGAAACATTCAAAGACCTGCTGAAATAGCAGATCTACAAGTTGAGCTGTTAGAACTTCTATTACACTGATAAAACAAAATCTCCACAGTGTTCATTGTGTGGCCATGTCAGCAATGGTAAATGGTGCATTTCTATAGCGCCTTTAACCGAGGCGCTTTACATAGATTGTGCATTACATTCACCCATTCACACACACACATTCACACACCGATGGCAGAGGAAACCATGCAAGGCACCAACCTGCTCACCGGGAGCAACTAGGGGTCCAGAGTCTTGCTCAAGGACTCTTCCACACCAACTCTGGGGGAGCCCGGACTCGAACTGGGAACGTTTTTGGAACCCTCCCGTGTTCTAATGACGGTTTCTCTACCCCTGAGCCACTGCTGCCCCTCTGACGCAATGCTCCACTGATTAATGCATCTAACAAATGAATATTACATCCCTCTTCCCTTTATTTCCAAAGCCATGCAGACTGGCTAGCATGCACACAATGAAAATAAAATTACATAGAATGAGATGTTTTTTTTTAAAAAAGCCTGTCTTCTTTTGTCTCTTTCATTACGATCATCTTTTTAGTCTGTTAAGTGTCAAACGTACCGAGTCACCTGCTGTGTGTCAAACTCGGGAACCCATCAATTGCGCGGGCGATGAAAAATGAAGGTACTAGCCTTCAAACTAGAGGTCACTACCAACAACAGGGACAGGGATTTTTGCAGAGGAAAGTTGACAAGAGACACCCTCGACATGATTTCAAAAGCTGGCTGAGTTTAATAATTGCAGCACAAGCGTGCCATCAGATGTCTCTAGTTCATCAACCGCCTACGTCAATATGTTTTTCTTCATTCTTACTTGGGGATTTTGGAAAGGGAAAATCAATAAGACTGCGATAATGACAGCATTTAGCCGGGGAGTTTGGGTTTCTGTGTGGCGTGCCTGCCAAGCTGAAATGGGTTATAACAATCCATTTTATAATTCTGGTCATCACCTCGGCATTCCAATCCCTTCTCCACCACCACCGCATAATCTCTTCACTGCACTACACAGATGAATTAGTTTTTGTTTCTAGACAGGTTTACACAAGAGGCCATGGAATAGAGATACAGAAATCTATGTTTGAGTATTAGCAAATATAAAGTTGTGAACAGATCGATTAACTAGGGTCATAGGGCATCTATCTACACACAGACTAGGAATCATGTGCGTGGGATTCATTTCAGAAATTGGCTCGCAGACACGAGAGGGAAATCTAAGAGGTTTGATTTTGTAAAGTGTTTAAGCGCTGTTTACACCACTTGTGACTACGGTCTGACTGAATCAGTCAGTCATCACAGTGCTTCGCTTCATTTTCATGTTAAGGACCCTCAAATTGATGTGTATTTGGCTATAAACCCCCATCTGAAAGGATTGTGTGTAGGGATCCCGATACCACGTTTTTGCTGACCGAGTACAAGTACGAGTACTTCATTTTGAGTATTCGCCGATACCGAGTACCGATACGAGTACAATTAATAATACAAAATGTCTTTAAATTACCTTTTTTTTCTTTTTTTTTTATCAGATGTTCCTCACTTTCTGGCTGTATATAACACATTTAATTGCATTGCTTTCCCAGAACATGGCACAACTGCCACACATTCAGAGATGGGAAGTAACGAAGTACAAATACTTCGTTACTGTAACGAAGTACATTTTTCAGTACTTTGTACTTTACTGAGTAATTATTTTTCTGAGTACTTTTTACTTTTATCCGTTACATTTTAACACAAGTATCTGTACTTTTACTCCGCTACATTTTCAAAACAGGCTCGCTACTTTGGTTTTATACCGGTATGTTAATGTTGCGCCGATGCGTGGCAGATCAAACAAAATGATTAGGGCGCTTGATCATCATGCATACAGGCTGCAATGACTGAGATTCACACTGTGTCAAGTAGGCAAGGGAGGGCAAGCACCGGTCTATTTATTTCCTGTAAATAGACTAACAAATAAAACTAATCATATAGGCTACATAATAGCCTCATACCTTGTGCTCTTATTTTGAAATCCGAGGTTTTCAGAGTCTGGTTTAATTCTACCATCATGACAATGCTGTGTAAACCATTCATCTAGTCGTGGCTTTCAAACATGTCAACACGATTCACGTGGATTCTATAACTCTGGATTATGAACACACGACTTTGGCCATGTAATGTTGGAAATGCGTTCTTTTTGAAGCTCCGAAGTTTAGGTGAGTCAGTGGCAGTGCTTTTTAACTCATGCTGGATAAAGTGTAGCCTTGAAACGGGCAACTTGGCAAGCTAGATAAAGTAGAAGTGCTTCTGTCAAGTTCTGTGTGGAAAAAATGGTCTGCAGTCTGCACAACTGTAGCTTCGGTCATCTTTGCCTCGCAAAAGCCTTTAGTGTGTGTGTGTGTGTGTGTGTGTGTGTGTGTGTGTGTGTGTGCGTGCGCGGCACACGCGCGCGTGCCCTCATGCGCTTGCATGCATGCGTGTGTTTGAATTGATTGATTGAATACTTGATTAGCAGTTCGCATAGCAAAAGCACGACTACAGTATGGCTTATTTACATTGGGGTCCAGTGACAGACATGCAAACCATCTTACAGTAACAGTCAGAAATCTGTCTGTCTGTGGATGTGAGATGTATTATAATTATAATTGACCAACGAAAACGACATTCTTATTAGGAAACCTTATCTGTATTTTAACATCAGTCATAATGGTGTAGGACTACTTGGTGGTCAATTGACACTTAAAAAAAGGGTTACACAATTGTGGGTTATACATTTATTTTTTTATAATAATAATGATTGTACTATATTATCTGACTATAACTGGTACTCAGTCTAAAAAAAACACTGCTGCATTTAGATTTCAAATCATAGACGTGTGTTTGGTGGGGATCTTTTAATTTTAATATCCTTCAAATTCTAGAAATATACGGTAAAAATACTTTTACTTTTACTTTAAAAGTACTTTTCAAAGCACATACTTTTTACTTTTTACTTGAGTAATTATTTGGAATGAGTACTTTTACTTTTACCAAAGTCGTTTTTTTCACAAGTACTTTTACTTTTACTTAAGTACAGAATGTGAGTACTTTTCCCATCTCTGCACACATTTCACTTTTTTTTTTTCAGGTTTAGCTCATGGAAATTCCTGTACTGTGCATGATCTTCTAGATCTGCTATGCTCAAACATTTTGTATTTTTACTTTTGATACTTTAAGAGAGAAAGGCGAAGTGGCAGAACACACAGGGTACTCGGGCGCTTTGTGAGCAGTATCGGACGAGTACCGATACCGCAAAATAGGCCGGTATCGGGGCGAGTACCGATACCACGAGTACCGATACCGCATCCCTAATTGTGTGCTCAGGCCAGGAACCCCATAGAAGAATTGTGTTGTTAAATGTATCAAGAAATTGACAAATAATAATAGGTTCAATACAATTAAAATAAATCACAATGTGCCACATCGCAACGTGTTGTGATCTTGTAGATTTGCTATTTACAAATTGCCAAAGTGAACGCATAAAAGAGGGTCCTCGTATGGCTGTGAACCCATTGGAACGCCCTCAAGGACACCTGGGGTTCCCCAGACCCCACTTTGAGAACCACTAGAAGCCAAAGCCACCAGAAGACAAGTTCTTCAAGAACCCCATCTACAGATCCTTACACAAACCACTCCAAACCTATATGCCTATAAACCTGACCATAACAGTTTAACGTAAATTAAAGTTAGGCTAATTAATTAAACACATTAATGGCCTGAACTTGTGAACTTGTAGAACTATTTTTGAATAGCCGATAACATACTCAAATCTTCAAACTGATTTTGATGCTAACACATTTTCCTGGGGCCATCTGTCATTTCTAGGGTGACAATCCAGTGTCCACAGAGTGTTGCCGGGAGTGACATTTTCATGTCAAGGACCCCCAAATGTATAGCTATTTGGACCCCCATTTGGAAATATTATTTTGCAAGATATATCTATTCTTTTTTTAAGTATAGCCTACAAGTCAAGATGCAACGTGTTGTGAGCTTGAAGATCAACCATCTTCCAAAAGAAGTGTGAACAGTGTTTTAAACTGTTCCTAATGGGTGTCGCTCTCCATTCCGACATGTCGCCACTCCGAAATTGACTTCTTATTGTCAGAGTCGCGACACTTCCATAGAGGTTAAGTTTAGGGTAAGGGCTAGAGATAGGGTTAGTGTCGGAATGGAGACATGTCGGAAAGGAGACATGTCGGAGTGGCGGGGTGTAACCGTTCCTAATATTGCTCAAGGACCCCTGGGGGTGAAAATCTATGCACAACTGTGCACTGCAGTGCACAACATGTGATATGCCAAAAACGGCAAACTTTTGTAAGGACATGTAAAACTCGGCTAAGATTTGAAGGTAATGTTAAGTCAAGTCATGTACAACAAACAGTGTTTGGCAACACACCTCGTGGGCTGCTGGCTGGCTAGTGTTGGTGGACCACTCATTCTGTTCTCTCTGCTCGTTATCTGAAACAACACAACTGTTCTAACGAGACTCTGTCTGCACCACTGAACCTCAGCCCCCACATCCATCTCCTCTTAGATATCTGAGCCCTTCTTTTTTAATTTAAAACCCTTATGAGAACCACTGATGTGCATGTACTGTTAACAGGACAGGAAAGCATAACATTTTTACATAACCCATTAAGACCTGAGGCTGATTCTAGAAACGCCTTCTAAATCAGTAGTTCTCATACTTTTTCTTGTCAAAATGATCAAAATGATATGCATGAAGAGTGTCCACCAGCCCTCTAGCCTGGTTTAGGCTGGTCCGGCGCATCTCAGGAGCGGGACTTGAATATGTAAAAAAAAGTAACTTTTGCCTGCACCCTGTAAACAATAATAATAATAAAAAAGCTTAAACAGTCCGTGTTTGCTCCAGTGCCTTCCTCCTACATCAAAATGATACGTAGGCCTATTTGGCCGCGGACCCCCGCGGACCCCCATCTGAAGATGTTTTGTGCCAGGGATCCCCGGAAGAGAAGATTTGTGTGTGTGTGTGTGTGTGTGTCTCCCACCCCCTAGGACAGCCCCAAAGGAATTCCAAAGGTGGGGACCGTACTTCAAAGCATGGGTTAACCTGGGCCTAGTCTCGCGTAGCCAGACAACTATTCCACAATCTCCGAATGCTATAGAGTCTGGAACGACAGCTCCCGAACGGCGAGTAACGGAAGTAGTCGCTGCTGCATGGAACTGTAGTCCCATTAGAAACATCAACAGAAAACACACTAGCACAGACAGTCATTCGAGCGGCATATTCTTGTTGTGGGTGTATAGTTTAAGACAACATTTGAAAACATCATGGAGGTAACACCAACAACACCAGAGAAAGACAAAATAACGGCCCCAAAAATATTGAAAGACAACACTTCCAGTAGGACTTGTTATCGCTACTGCACCAAGGGAGCGGGTGCGTCACATCTGCTTTATCTCGCGCTCATCGTTATCATTTCCGTCTCTGAGACTGTACGCCGGGAGCATTTGCAAATCGCGTTAGGCAACAGTCTGGCCACGCGAGACTAAACTGGGCCAGTCAGTCAGAGTCAGAAGGACCACAGCTCCGGTTCAGAGCCGTGAATCACTCATTTCCCTGTGAGGCAATACAGTAGTACACCACCAGCAGCCTATGGCCTTTCTGCTGTGTTCATGAACGGGAATTAATTAAATTATAGTAGCCTCTAGCCTAGAGCAATGCTTCACAAATTAGGGTCCAGGGACCCCCAGGGCTCCTTGGGGGGAGAGGGTTCCAGGGTGTCCCAAGGAAAATGTGTTAACATGGCATCAAAATCAGTTAGGAGATTTTGATCCTTGAGTACTTTATAGTTCAGCTATTCGAAAAATAAACAAGTTCACAAGAACACGCCTCGTGAACTTGCATTGTAGATCGGCTACTATTTTCAAAACATTGGGGAAAATGTTGAAGGTTGAAAAATGTTGAAAATGTTGAATTTTAAACATTTTAACAACACAAGTCTTCCCTTATGGGAGTGCCTGGCTGGCACAGCATATTTTCAGATGGGGGTACGGCTACGCGTAGCCAAATTATACAAATCTGTGCGTCCTGTGGGACATGAAAATGTTTGTGGCATGTTTTCACAGACAGCACCTTACGATCCATGCATACAGGTTCGCAACATATGGAGAACAGACCAAGAAGAAGAGATATTACTTTAAAGCCAATTTAAATTGCTTTAAAGAGGGTCTGTAAAAAAATCTTATAATGTAGATCAGGGGTGGGCAACTTTGATGATGGCGAGGGCCACTATATTTCCACCTTCACTCCAGAGGGCCACATAGCATATTGCTACGTCCTACTTTGTCACTTTCTAGTATCTCATACAAAAGAAGCAAAAATAGCAGATCTACAAGCTCAAAACGCATCGCGCTGCGATGCGTTTTGAGCTTGTAGATCGGCTATTTTAGCTTGGAATCCTGAATTATGTGTTGTTATTTTTAATTGGAATCCTGAAATGTAACATTTTGATTTAATTTAAAAAACATTTAGTTATATACTCATGTTAACTTGATGAACCTAAATACAAATACCTACATTGGACATAGAATAAATACATTTTAATACTACTAGTAATTAAGCTGCTAATATAGACAGAATTAAAGCAGGTCATGTTTGGAATTGTAACTGAAATCAATAATATATTCAGTATTCCAGTATTAACCAGCGGGCCGCATTAAGTGAAGGTGGGGGCCGCATGTGGCCCCCGGGCTGCTAGTTGCCCATGTATGCTGTAGATAGATACACCTGTAACCTCACTGTTAAAACTGTACTTTCTCACATGGCTCTAGCTGGCTCATGTGGTATGACGCTATCCAACAGTTACAGCAGACTATGAAAACTCGATCTATATAGCCTACTATTCTAGGCCTATATTCTGCACACAAAAACAATGTTTACAATCATGGTCGACAAAGATATTGATATAATGAGGAACACCCACAAATCCGTGGGATGATCTCTGTTATGGTCTGAAAGTAGTGGTGGAAAGTAACTAAAAAAAATACTGTAGCCTATACTTAAGTACAATTCTGAGGTATTTGTACTTTGAGTATTTCCAGTTTTTCAGTACTTTTACTTCTACTCCACTACATCTCGGATCCAAATATTGTACTTTTACTCCGCTACAATTATTTGAAAACTTTTAGTTACTATTTACTTTGCAGACATAAAATGATCATATTATAAAACATACATTAATTCACTTAGCCCTATTCTATACCTTGGCTATTTGAAAATAGCTGATCTACAAGCTCGCACACTTGTAGATCTGCTATTTTCAAACATTTTTGCTTTTGGTATAGGCTACTTTAAGTACATTTTGATGCCAATACTTTCATACTTTTACTCAAGTACATTTTGAATTTGACTTTTACTTAGTACATCTACAATATTGCAGTATTGATACTTTTCTAAAGTAAAATATGTGAGTACTTTTTCCACCACTTGTCTGAAAGCATCCTCATTCATTCCTCTTCCTTTCAGTAACCTCGCGATAATAAGCTACAACAGTAAAGCTCAAAACATGAAAGGGGACAGTCAGTCAGTCAGTTATCATCACACAGCGCACTGAGGCAGCACAATAGGAGCGTCTAATTTAAATGTGCAGCCAAAGAGGCCATGCAGCCAAGCCCACTACTTTTGTCCATTTAATAATTATTCTTGCAATGCAAAGTCGTCAAAGTCTCATCATTTTGTTTCTGCATTCATTCATTGTGAGTTTCTCTTCTCTCCCCCCATGCACAGGGCTTTATATCCTAGCAGCGGTAATCTGACTAGGACGCATGGGGACCATCTGTCGCTGCGCACAAAGGCGCACAGCGTCTACAGCTGACAATCACACAATGCACGTGTGTGAAAGAGAGTCAATAATAATGCTCACCTGCGCAACTTGAAAAGGCTTTTCGGCGGCGGGTCGGCGCGTTCTAACATCATATACGGTAGATAATAAAGGGCTTTCTCATTCAGTGTCTTGTTTGAACGTTTTGTTTCTCCTTGGAACTATAAGGCAGCACATCACTAGAATGGACCTGTTGCTAGGGAAATCTGATCAGACTGCTTACAGACTGAGCTCAAGCGGTGGTGTGTATTTAGGGGGTAGCTTATGCTCACTGACAGGCAGGCAGGCCTTCTGTCTGTCACAGCACTGGGGCGGGGATACATTGGGTCATTGACTGATTTAATTGGCCTCTATAGCTGAATTAAATATTGATTAGGCGAGGTGGAAATAATGGGCAAACAATTTAAGGTGTGATATGGATTAAGTGGCAAAAGCATCCAAAAAGTTAAAATTACATTTAGGTTGTCTTTACTGCCCACTTTTATATATTTTTCTTTTCTTTTTATCATTAGGCTACTTTTGATATTAAATAATTAACTATCTAATAAAATAATTAACGAGTGGCTTAAAACATTTAGGATAGCTAGAGCTACCCCCAAAATGACTTTTTTTTCTATTGATTACTATTACTTACTATGGAGACTTGAGTTCAATGATATTATTATTTTTAGTTTCTTGTCGCATTCCAAGACAACAATTTGATTACAAGAAATGTACCCCCATTGATTCCGGATGGGGGTAAATCCTTTGTTTTAGGGATGCAACAAATATAAAACAATATTATTGAACTCAAGTCTCCATGGCATGACTAATCAATAAAAAAATAATGATCTACACTACAGTATCAGCCTTTATTAAGCTTAAGCATTTATGAATAGATCGGCATCTGTTCATGTCATGGCCTATGTAACATATTATGTTAGGCCTAAATATGATTACACAATCTAATACACATGTACATGCATATAATTTACCTGACTGTTCCAGTAGGCTGCTGCTGCTATGTACAGTAACTGTATGCCTAACTGAGGCTTTTCCAGTTTAGTTCAATCTGTGGTCTACACTCTGATGGAAATGGATGTGCGTAGGCTACCCCAAAGTGGGCGCCTTTTTGGCTCTGTACGGGCGTCCCGAGTGATGATGGCAGATTTTGCAAGAGCGATAAGCAATTGGTCTACAAATACAATGTTGAGTTGAGACTGATCTCAACTCTTGTTGTTACTGTTTTATTTATATTGTTTATTATTTGCTTGTCAGACTTTTTGCCCCCACAATCAGGGCAGGAATTTCAGGGAGGCCATGAAGGCCATGGCCGTCGTTGCCACTAAGTTTGGCCTTGTGCCCCTCAAAGAAATGGCATGCCCTGAGGCCACAGTAGCCTTAATGCCCCATGCAGCTGACTGTAACCACTGTCTCTCTCTTGTCAATATGGATATATCAATGTCTCTTCCTTGTCAGGTAGACACCAGTGTCTCACTGCAGATAGTCTACATTACATTTAAAAAAATCATCTTACACTTAAATTCAATTATTTATTCATGGACTAAGATGTGATGGCCTTCCAGCCCTGGCATTTAGCATTTTGTGCCCCCCAAAAATGGCCAACACCAAAGGCCAAGTGGCCTTGCCCCTAAAATGACGAAATTCCAGACCTGCCCACAATAAAGTTGCATATTATTTGCTTGTAGAACAGCTATTGAAAAAAAATTAATATTTGGAATATAAAACTTAAGGACCCCCAAATGAATATGTATTTGGCAACAGACCCCCATATTTTGTGTCAGGGACACCACAAGATTGTTGTTAAAATATTTTCAGACGAGATAAAATTTCTGGATCTTGGGTTCCTACAAGCCAAAAGGGTTATCGCCCTTTCATGGAAAAAAACAGGGAAACCTAGCATCACTCAGTGGTTTAAGGAACTGTCTTTGTGCCTTCCATTAGAAAGAATCACATACACTCTCAAAAACAAACAAGAGCTGTTTGAGAAAATATGGGGGAACTTTATTCAGTATATAAAGGGCAATGACCTTTCTCACTTGATGGAGGAATCGGAAGTGGGGTAATTGCACTCTCTGCAGGCACTTGTTCGGCCTTGTGGCTTGGGACTATATAAGTGTTAATGGTATATGTGCTCATTTTTGTTTGTTTTTATTTTTGTAAGCTGATGTTTTTGTTTTTGTTTTTGTTTCTCGTATGTAGTGTCATTCAAGTTATTTTATTGCAGTTTGTATTTTCATTTTCATTGTCATGTATTTGTATTTGTTATGTGTGTCTTTAAAAAAGAAAGAAAAAGAAAATAAACATATTGTTTTAAAAAAAATATATATATATTTTCAGACATTGTGCCGTGATTTCTTTCCCCATACAACATAATCATCAGGTATTATGATTATACTTGGAGGAATATTTTTGTCTACAGAAAGTGTTAAAATTAGGTTTTTATGTGGCCACACCCACCTGCTCATTAAGTATGCCTGGTTATCAGGTGGGTGGTGACCCAGCCGAAGTTAGCCACACCCACAGCTGCAGTTGAATGGTAAAAAAGGGGAGGGGATGATATTATGATGTCATTATATCAGTGTATTTCAACTGGGTCTTTTGACTCAGAGGCTCTCAGGAAGTATAAGGGAAGACATATTTGCATATCATAACCACACCTGGGGGTCTAGTAGAGTAATGTTAACTCCATAGTCTAGTAGAGTAATGTTAACTCCATAGTCTAGTAGAGTAATGTTAACTCCATAGTCTAGTAGAGTAATGTTAACTCCATAGTCTAGTAGAGTAATGTTAACTCCATAGTCTAGTAGAGTAATGTTAACTCCATAGTCTAGTAGAGTAATGTTAACTCCATAGTCTAGTAGAGTAATGTTAACTCCATAGTCTAGTAGAGTAATGTTAACTCCATAGTCTAGTAGAGTAATGTTAACTCCATAGTCTAGTAGAGTAATGTTAACTCCATAGTCTAGTAGAGTAATGTTAACTCCATAGTCTAGTAGAGTAATGTTAACTCCATAGACATATTATACAAAACATATCATAACCACATGGGGGTCTAGTAGAGTAATGTTAACTCCATAGACATATTATACAAAACATATCATAACCACACCTGGGGGTCTAGTAGAGTAATGTTAACTCCATAGACATATTATACAAAACATATCATAACCACACCTGGGGGTCTAGTAGAGTAATGTTAACTCCATAGACATATTATACAAAACATATCATAACCACACCTGGGGGTCTAGTAGAGTAATGTTAACTCCATAGACATATTATACAAAACATATCATAACCACACCTGGGGGTCTAGTAGAGTAATGTTAACTCCATAGACATATTATACAAAACATATCATAACCACACCTGGGGGTCTAGTAGAGTAATGTTAACTCCATAGACATATTATACAAAACATATCATAACCACACCTGGGGGTCTAGTAGAGTAATGTTAACTCCATAGACATATTATACAAAACATATCATAACCACACCTGGGGGTCTAGTAGAGTAATGTTAACTCCATAGACATATTATACAAAACATATCATAACCACACCTGGGGGTCTAGTAGAGTAATGTTAACTCCATAGACATATTATACAAAACATATCATAACCACACCTGGGGGTCTAGTAGAGTAATGTTAACTCCATAGACATATTATACAAAACATATCATAACCACACCTGGGGGTCTAGTAGAGTAATGTTAACTCCATAGACATATTATACAAAACATATCATAACCACACCTGGGGGTCTAGTAGAGTAATGTTAACGCCATAGACATATTTAACAAAACATATCATAACCACACCTGGGGGTCTAGTAGAGTAATGTTAACTCCATAATCATATTATACAAAACATATCATAACCACACCTGGGGGTCTAGTAGAGTAATGTTAACTCCATAATCATATTATACAAAACATATCATAACCACACCTGGGGGTCTAGTAGAGTAATGTTAACTCCATAATCATATTATACAAAACATATCATAACCACACCTGGGGGTCTAGTAGAGTAATGTTAACTCCATAATCATATTATACAAAACATATCATAACCACACCTGGGGGTCTAGTAGAGTAATGTTAACTCCATAATCATATTATACAAAACATATCATAGCCACACCTGGGGGTCTAGTAGAGTAATGTTAACTCCATAATCATATTATACAAAACATATCATAACCACACCTGGGGGTCTAGTAGAGTAATGTTAACTCCATAATCATATTATACAAAACATATCATAACCACACCTGGGGGTCTAGTAGAGTAATGTTAACTCCATAATCATATTATACAAAACATATCATAACCACACCTGGGGGTCTAGTAGAGTAATGTTAACTCCATAATCATATTATACAAAACATATCATAACCACACCTGGGGGTCTAGTAGAGTAATGTTAACTCCATAATCATATTATACAAAACATATCATAACCACACCTGGGGGTCTAGTAGAGTAATGTTAACTCCATAATCATATTATACAAAACATATCATAACCACACCTGGGGGTCTAGTAGAGTAATGTTAACTCCATAGACATATTATACAAAACATATCATAACCACACCTGGGGGTCTAGTAGAGTAATGTTAACTCCATAGACATATTATACAAAACATATCATAACCACACCTGGGGGTCTAGTAGAGTAATGTTAACTCCATAGACATATTATACAAAACATATCATAACCACACCTGGGGGTCTAGTAGAGTAATGTTAACTCCATAGACATATTATACAAAACATATCATAACCACACCTGGGGGTCTAGTAGAGTAATGTTAACTCCATAGACATATTATACAAAACATATCATAACCACACCTGGGGGTCTAGTAGAGTAATGTTAACTCCATAGACATATTATACAAAACATATCATAACCACACCTGGGGGTCTAGTAGAGTAATGTTAACTCCATAATCATATTATACAAAACATATCATAACCACACCTGGGGGTCTAGTAGAGTAATGTTAACTCCATAATCATATTATACAAAACATATCATAACCACACCTGGGGGTCTAGTAGAGTAATGTTAACTCCATAATCATATTATACAAAACATATCATAACCACACCTGGGGGTCTAGTAGAGTAATGTTAACTCCATAATCATATTATACAAAACATATCATAACCACACCTGGGGGTCTAGTAGAGTAATGTTAACTCCATAATCATATTATACAAAACATATCATAACCACACCTGGGGGTCTAGTAGAGTAATGTTAACTCCATAATCATATTATACAAAACATATCATAACCACACCTGGGGGTCTAGTAGAGTAATGTTAACTCCATAGACATTATGGGGCGGCCATAGCTGAATGGTTAGGGAGCCTGCCTGGGGAATCAGAGCCCCTGGTTGTCCCTGGTTCGATTCCCGGCCAGGATAGCAATGTCGATGTGTGTCCCTGAGCAAGACTCTTAACCCCTAATTGCTCACGCGCTCCTTGTGGGAATTTCCCTCGAGGGAGGAGTAGGTAACTATTATTATTAAGTACAAAACTACGGCACCATCTCTGTAAAATACCTCACTTTGGACCATATCTTTATATGTGTACGCACGCACGCACGCACGCACGCACGCACGCACGCACGCACGGTCGCACGCACGCACGCACGCACGCACACACACACACACACACACACACACACACACACACACACACTATTTTAGACAGATTATCATCGTCTGGGCATTTGCCATTGCCCAAATTAAATTGCATGGCCGGTGTTGAATCTAACACGTTGGCTGCAATCATTTAGATGAACAAGAATAGTATTGTCCTTTGACACGGAACAGATGGAACACCATATTAATTTATAAAGCACTTGGTTTCTCTCCTTCTGGAGAGAACCAGGAGTACACGAGGACCACTGCCCCGTGTGCCTGATGTATTTCTCCTGTGAGCTTCATGCAATAAACTTCCAACCCTAGAAATACACCCAAGTGTCTCCAACTCCACCTGCCTCAATAATATGATTGCTCCCCAATTCCTAGACAATTACTTGGTGTCAGAAGTGCTGTACGTATACCTGTGAACAATATCAACCCACAGCTCCTGTACTGTACAGAGGATGGACCCACAGTACAGTAGGCTTATACTGCACAACCACAATCAAGGCTAAGGCTTCGCCTCCTCCTGTCTTGGCTGATAGGGTTTCAGACGGTATAGGTTAAAGCAGGGGTATTTAACAGGGGGTAAGGGACCCCTAGGGGGTCCTCAGAGTTACTACAGGGGGTCCTCCAAATATTTGTGTGATAGAAACCTTTTTTTCTCCTTTTTTTATATTAACCATTTGAACCCTATATAGAGCGTCCATATTTTGAGAACTTTAGCCAAATATAGCAGATCTACAAGCTCATAACGCACTGCGAGGCGTTGTGAGCTTGTAGGTCGGCTATTCTCTGCAAAGAGCTTTGGTGTAGAGGGGAAAAAGAACAGACTAAGTACAGAGTGAAAGGTCAAGTTTATTAAGTATTGACGGTTCATGAATCCAAAATACACTGGTGATTGTGCTGTCATTGTGATGACAAAATATGAAACTATAAGTAATCTACAGTATTAAGTTCAGGTTCATCTCTCTTTCAACGAAGGGGTCCTTGGACTGAAAACGTTGAAGACCCCTGGGATAAAGGATTGTTCTAATAGGCTCTGTGCAAAACACACCTTTGTAAAACAGAATTCATTCTTTTTCTGGTCCAAACATTCCCTCAGTAAGGTAAAAGCATGATTTCAAGGTCAGAGTTGATGACATACTGTAGTAATTTCTAGTAGAAGAACCATATTGGGGTTCACCCATATTTCTGACGGGCCGTTGGTCCGATCAGGTTAACATTCACCAGGTTAGCATTCGCCAGCGTCGGCAGGTTAGCATTTCACCAGGTTAGCATTCACCAGTGTTAGTTTAACTGAGGTTAAGGTTAGAGTTAAGGTTAGGTTTAGGTGGTCAGACACCTGCCCGTCGGCATATTGACGTGGACCCACTTATATTTGACAGGTGAAAGCATGGCAACAAAGGTGAAATAGCAAATCAAAGGACAAGATTTTGGGGCAGAATTGCCAGAGCCCTCTCATCCAATGCCACTTTGACTATGCTTGCAGCTCCTGGGTCTCTGACATCTCAATGTCACTAAAGACTAAAGCCCGGATCAGAGTCTACAGTGGAGAGCTATCCACCGCAAATTTGAGGTGGAAAGCTTTCCACCAAAATAAGTGCAGGCCATCATAGTCACGGCCCACGGTGAAGTCCTTTACCCCGTCTAGACCGGTTCAGGTCGACCAATCAGTGAACGGGGTGTAGAGCCTGTCTGTCTGATAGTAAAAACAGAGAGATGTGTTGGGACTCGCGGTGGAAAGCTCTCCACCGCGAGGAATGATGTAACGTTGTAGTTTCATGACTCAAAAAGACTCGAAAAGACTACACCGCGGTGGATAGCCTTCCACTGCGGACCCGACTATGATCCGGGCTTAAGCTCAAAACCTCTCGAACTAATTTGACTATTTCTCGGCCTGGGGCCCATGATGACCCACCATTATCCAATCCATTTTGTTAGCCTAGGATGGCTCAGGGTAAAGGACAGGGTTAAGCAATTAAAGATGGGATCGGCTTTCAAAAAAAGTCAATGCGACTTTGCCCTCAATGCCCTCAATACCCGCCCGCATAACTGACTAAATACCCAAAAAAAGAAGAGCAACACCCACAGCCACAATACTAGAGGGAGTGACAACAAATGTCTGACACCATCCACCCACAAAACAAACATGGGTAAATTCTCCTTCTACAGCACGGCCACCCATACCAGGGACGTGCTGGGCCCCTGATTCAGCCCGGGAAAAAGAGTTGGAGAGGCCCTCATTGCGCGCTATAGAGAGAGATCTCTCTCTATAGCGCTGCTGCTACTCAAAGATTTGCCATTTCAGATCATTACAAGTGACAAGCCAGTGGGCCAATTAGTACTGCACATGAGTTATATTTTGTCGTTGTCGGGTGGAAACCTTGTATGTCCAAAACCGTTTGTTTTGTATTTATCATTTTAAAAATGATTTAAACTAGTGAAAACAGCCGATCTACAAGCACACAACGCCTCGCGGTGCGAGGCGTTGTGTGCTTGTAGATCTGCTGTTTTCACTACTTTTGTGCGACGGCCTTGTATGATGAAGCAGGGCTTTGCTTTGCGAAAAAATTTACACATTTGAAACTTGGAGATACAAGGTTTCTGCCCGACAGTGACGATTTACTTTGTTGGCCGCCCAGCCCCCAAAATGGAACAAAGGCAGACATTTTTACCGGCCGTTCAGGAATTTTCCCGCTTTTCCCAATGGCCAGCACGTCCCTGCCTGACCCCATCCTTTAAACAAATGTAGATCACTGGCTTCCTACAAAAATAAACAGAGCGGCGACGTCATCGTTTTCTACACAGATCCGCTGAAATCAGATATTTTGGTGAACCTTCACTTATTTTTATCAGTTTACAAAAAATATCTCTTTTAGCAGCCGAAATCATCGTTTGCGTGTGGCTGAAAGCCCCGCACACTCACACAAAGAAAATGCTTTTAGAAAAAGATCCATACACGACGTGTGTAGGCGGCCTCTAAAACGGGCCTAAATATCCACCTTCCAGGAGGTCAAAAGTGGGAGGTAATTATCACATGGTAATTATCACAAGGAAATGTTTCTGGACACCTTCCGGAAAGGTCTATTGAGGTATTTTAATTTAATGAGGTCACTGACACATATCTTCTAAATAAATGTGTGTTGGTTTTTTATGTGTGTGGAGGAGTATTGAGAAAGTACAGTCATCCACCACAAGTGCTGTTATATCAGGGCCAGGCACGAGCACACATAGACATCAAAGGGGGCTTGAGCCCCTGCCCTTTTATCCATCATCAGTAAAAAGTGCCCTCTCCAGACCATGAATGCAGTTTTTACTATGGTAAAAAAAATATACAAATGGACCTGGGCCACAGGCTCCAGGCTGGTAATCCAGCACTTGCAGTGTCGCAGGTTTGAGTCCCGATCCTGACGACATTTGCTGTGTGTCACCCCCTCCCATCTCTATCCCCATTTCCTGTCAGAATACTGTACACCTATCAATAAAGGCAGAAAAAGCCCCAAAACATATATTTGAAAAAAAAAACAAAAAAACATACCCGAAGGCAGCATTCAAGAGAATTCCCTTGTTCAAACTATGTTGAGAGCAATGCCCTCACTGTCCAGAAATCCACACCACATCTCCAGTATTGCCTTTTTTATGCTTAGTTTAGTGTGTTATGAAGCACCGAAAATAGCCGACCTCGAAGCTTGCTTGTGAGCTTGGAGGTCTGCTATTTTCAATATTTTCACCACAAGGCCCTTTTAGAAATGTCAGCCCCTGCCTCTCTAACATTCTCTGCACGTCCCTGATCAGGGCAAGGCCTGCATGCAGTACCCAAGATTGGATAATGAGGACAATGATGAATGCAATAATAATAATAATAATAATCACACATACTGTACCCACAGCCTTATGCATTAACAGAAAGAAAGAAAATAGCATTTTGATCATCATTTTTAATTTAATAAGTAGATTATAACTTGATTGTTAGTGAGGAACTTCCCCGGCAAGCAAAAATTACTGTCCCAGCGGAATTTTCCTGACAGTGTGCAGAGAGAGGGAGTTAATTGAACGCACAGTTGGTGCTGCTGGCTGCCAGCCTCACCATTAGAAAGCTATTCTGAACTGTTGAAGGTCACTGTTCTTCCGCTCTGTGTTTTGGTTCCATTGCACCAGGGGCGTCAATTGGGTATGGCAGGGGTATGCAGCTGCCATAGCCTGGGTCCAGGGGGGGGGGGAAATTAAAGTCACTTTTGAATATAAACCCATGAATGTGTCTTTGTCTGTGCTGGTTATTATGTTGTTAAATTACAGTAAAATGTCAAGATGTATTCTCCCCAGCTTGACAACATGGTATATTCCCAGGTTCCGCAGGTCAGCTGCACCGGTGCAATGCATTATTGTTAATTGTGGCACGTTTACTAACATGCCAAGTTTAGCTGCACTTGAACGACCGTTCCAGGCTGCCATATCCAGCCCAAGAAACAATAGAAACCTGTGTAAAAAAAACTGACAAAACTCGTTTTTTTTAGACATTGTGAAAATAGCCGATCTACATGCTCACAACGCCTCGCAGCGCGAGGCGTTGTGAGCATGTAGATCGGCTATTTTCACAATAGAACTGTGTTATACAAAATGTAATACCTCTTTTCCATAGGACTCCCATCTTTGCCATACCCTAGCTTTTGCTGAACTGACGCCACTGCATTGCACCTCCATAAACTTCAGTGTCTCCTCAGGGGAAAGTGTTTTTTTTCTCTTTTTGCAGGTCTTTCGGTCCGAGCGTATCAAAAAAGCAACTGGGTTAAAGGACAACTCCGCCCTAAATCATTTCTAGGCACATTTCCGACTTATATTGATCCCAAAAGACTGTCCATGGGGTCTGTTAGGCATAAATGCCCCTGTTGTCCAGTTTCCCCATGCAGCAGAACGCAGCAGCTGTCATAGCATAGAGTGGCGCCTACTGTATAAGCCTATCACTTTTACACTATTTGTTGTGTTCAAAAGTGATTTTATTTTTCATGAATGTGTTACTAGTTGTCATTACTAATACATCCATGCCTTGGTTGTCCCACACAAGCCAACACAATCTCATAAATCATGTTTTGGGCTGAGCATTCGGCACAAGTGCCAATCAAAGTGACTGTACTGGCCAATAGCCGATATCTTTCAGGGACTTGGCAAAACACATACAATCATAACATCTGTTGAGCTGAGTGTGATGGCTTGTGTGGGACAACGATGACATGTGTTTGTAATGACAACTAGTAACACATTCATGAAAAATAAAAACACTTTTGACCACAATAAATTGTGTTAAAGCGTTAGGCTGGGTTCTGCTGGGGAAACTGCTGGACAAAAGGGTCATTTCTGCCTAATAGACCCCATGGACAGTCTTTTTGGATCAATATAAGTAGGACAATGAGACTAGAAGTGAGTCCTTTAACACCCAGCACGCCAAACTCGTTCAGTAACGAGATACGGCCACTAGATGTCACCCTGCCAAAAGGAGTTGTCTCGTCCCTGAACGAGTCAACAATGGGTTAACTGGGACAGGTCAGCGTGCATGCTGCATGCCCTCTGAATGACGCTGGTCCATACGTCACCCCGTAGCTGAGAGAGAGAGAGAAAATGGCGGAGGCTGGTTGCATTGATTTCCATTCTAGGCTCAACCATAAAAGGGGCTTTATCTCTGAATGAGGTGAAAAGAACGCCAGGGAAGCAGAGATCTGATTGTTTTCACGGCGACACTATAACGCGATGGTCGGCCCCCGTTTGGATTTTAGTTTCGCGAGCGTTTATAAACAAAGGGATTATCCTCCTCAATCGTCAGTGGACACCCACGTGCACACGCACAAAGCTTCCGAGGCTCTTCACAATAAAGCGTGAGTGAACGGCGGCAGCAGCAACAGCTAGAAATGTTAGAAACCTGAGCAGCCCATGTGTTAAGCACTGTTGGTCCGACCAGTTTAACATTCACCAGGTTAGCATTCACCAGCGTCGGCAGGTTAGCATTTCACCGGGTTAGCATACACCAGCGTTAAGGACGGGTTAGGGTTAAGTTAAGGTTAGGTTTAGGTGCATCTCCGTCCCCCCCGACTTTTGTGACCTCCGCGCAGCCAATCACAAGCTTCCGCTGCCTTAACCCAGTTGCCTTTTTGATACACTCGGACTGAAAGACCTGCAAAAAAAAAACTCTCTCCCGTCTCCTCGGCTGAGAATTCTACCACACTATCTCCCCAAAAAATGGACAGGTTTCTTTCATGAATGAGTGAACGAGCGAGCAGAGAGGTCGTATGGCCCCTAAGGCAGCTTTGACTTGAGTTGAGTAGTAAAGCTGCAGCAGTATCCGCCCTAGGGCTTGTACAGCAGCTGACCAATCGGCACAAACTTATACCACCCTCTCTCTCTCTCTCACCTCTGGCAAAACAAAGAATGAGTTGAGTACACAGGGGCGTCACGCCAAATTCTGGGCCCTGGGTACAAGGATTCACTGCGGGCCCCCCATGAATGTTAACTATTGAAAAATAGCAGATATACAAGCTTGCGAGCTTGTATATCTGCTATTTTTGAAAAATCGTGAAAATGTGTGCAAGAAACCTATGTCAAGGACCCCCAAGATGATATGTATTTGGCCACGGACCCCGATCTCAAAATATTTAGTTCCAGGGACCCCCAGAAGCAAAATTTGAGTTAAAAATGTTCGCTTAAAAAAAAACATAATAAGATTATTATGAGAAGATTATTAAGATTATCAAAAATAGCAGATCTACAAGCTCGCAGCGCGGCACTCGGTGCCGCGCTGTGAGCTTGTATATCTGCTATTTTTCAATAGCTAAAGTTACTAGGGCCCCTCCACCTTGGGCCCTGGTAACTCAGTCCCACTTTCCTACCCCTTGTGACGCCCCTGTGAGTACATGTGATAAATTCATCCACTGCTGAGGGTCAGTGTGCTTTCCCAGCCTCCAGCGGTGGTCCCTCACAATGTTTTTTTTCTTTTCTTGGCTCCCAACATCTGAGAGCGCGCACACATGAACACACACACACACACACATGCACACGCACGCGTACATCTTTCTCAGTCATGTCTACATTTCACACCTTTATTACTGTCTGTGAGACAGGAGGATGCTACACGTGGGAGTAGAGGGTTGCAACCACAGGATCATGTGTTCTCATTGAGAGGTAGAGAGAGACAATGGGTGAAAAACACTACCTCTGGCACAGGTCACAACAGGGACGTGCACGGAATGTTAGAGAGGCAGGGGCTGGCTGACATTTCTAAAAAGGGCCTTTTGGTGGAAACATCAAAAATTGCAGACCTCCAAGCTCAGTTGTGAGCTCGGAGGTCGGCTATTTTCAGTGCTTGATACCACACTGAACTAAGCATAATCAAGTCAATACTGGAGATGTGGCGTACAGAATGAATTTCTACACAGAGAGAGCAATTCTTTCAACATAAGATGCTGCATTCAAGTTTCAAGTTCAGGAGAGTTTGGCCTTCAGGTGTGGCCGGGAAAGAGGGGCATTTGCGTTTCTTTTGCCATGCAGTTTTTACTGCATTACAGACGGGTAAAAGGGCAGGGGCTCAAGCCCCCTTTTACTGTATGTCTATGTGTGCACGTGCCTGGGTCAGGAAAGCACTGTAAAGTCCTCAGTCTTAATTTAACTCTGTACAAATGTAACCAAAGGATCCATTTGGTTCATTTTGTACACTCCCAGAGATATGGATACATTATTATAATGACACATTCGTACGTACTTGTAGATAATGATTTCTTTACAAATGGTCTGGATTATGAGTTATTATTGTAATCCTGTGAAGGACAAACGTCCCAGTAATGGACTGTTGGTGAGGATACAGAGTTGTGTAAGTGCCGGAGGTGAGTCACAACCCTGGGCTCAAGGCTAAGAAAGCAACCCTGCCTGCGGCAGGTCAAAAACACAATAACAAAAGAACAAAAAGCTAAAAATCGAAACAAAAATGAATATAAAAGTTCATTCATGCTTGCACCTATAGTACTTAACAGTAGAGACAAGTGAAATTGACTAGTATAACTGTATGGATGCTTTCTGCCTTCTTGCACATTAATGCCCATTGCTGCTAATGATATCATACTAGCAAGAGGTTTAGCTGCTGTTCAAACCATACTTGTTATCCATAATATTCTTATTTAAAAATTTTTTACATCCAGTATTATACTTTTTATGTGTAAATGTTCTGTCCTTGATAAGTGAGCTATAAGAATAGAGCAGTACCGCATGTACTGATGCTTTAGATAGTATTCTAATGTCACTGTATCTGCTCTATTCCCAGTATTTATTCAGCCATCTACTGTATGTCCACGAGCAGATCAGTGATTTCCTTTTGTCTGTTTATCAGAATAAATCCACTGAGAATCCTGGTCTGTGGTGCATTCTACACAACGCACGATCACATCTGTTACATATACATGCATAACAAGAATATGCCGCTCGAATGACTCTGTCTGTGCTAGTGTGCTTCTGTTACGTTTCCAATGGGACGACAGTTCATTATAATGACTATCTGTGCTAGTGTGCTTCTGTTACGTTTCCAATGGGACTACAGTTCATTATAATGACTATCTGTGCTAGTGTGCTTCTGTTATGTTTCCAATGGGACTACAGTTCATTATAATGACTATCTGTGCTAGTGTGCTTCTGTTATGTTTCCAATGGGACTACAGTTCATTATAATGCCTATCTGTGCTAGTGTGCTTCTGTTATGTTTCCAATGGGACTACAGTTCCGTGCAGCAGTGACTACTTCCGATACTCGCCGTTCGGGAGCTGTCGTTCCAGACTCTAGTCTATATACTAGCATTCAGAGACTGTGGAATAGTTGTCTGGCTATACGTGAGACTACCAGGTTGGGGACCACGCCGCCTGCCGTTTCCTGTCTGTTTGTATTTGTCTTTCTTTGTGGGAGCTGGTGATTCACCAACAGATGGGGTCAGGTACACCGTCAGCGTCAGGTGGGGGAGCTCGGAGCTCAGAAATAATTGGGGCGAGCGGGCGAACGGGCAGCTGAAGAGCATCAAACAAAACCCTCGCAGAGGACCCCGGGCGCGCAGTCACCGACGTATACCGGAACATACCGTTGTTGTCGGGTGGAAACCTTGTATGTCCAAAAATGTATTCATCATTTTAAAAATGACTTAGAATAGTGAAAACAGACGATCTACAAGCACACAACGCCTCGCGGTGCGAGGCGTTGTGTGCTTGTAGATCTGCTATTCTCACTAGTTTTGTGCGACAGTCATATGATGAAGCAGGGCTTTACCTTACGAAAAAAAAACATAAAAATGTTAAACTTGGAGATACAAGGTTTCTGCCCGACAGTGACGACATGCAGGGCAGGCCTCTCCAACGTTGACCTCTAGCGTCGTGGCGCGGACCTGTTGAGCCGCGGGACCCTCCAGCGACGGGCGGGGGGGGGGGGGGGGGGGGGGGGGTCTGCTAGCTGTGGCGGTTTCTCTGCGGTGGGGGGCCGGGTGACGCGGGGCCTAATGAGGTCAGGGCGACACGGCCTGCAGTCCTTGATGCCCTGATCCTGGTGCTTCTCTGGGACAGGAGCTGTGGTGTTTTTTTTTTTTTTTAAGGCACACATGAGCAGTGCATTGATCCAGTGGCTGGGTGGATGTGTGAGTGTGCGAGCGGCGGTCAAGGGCGTCACAAGGGGGGGAAAAGTGCATGGGACTGAGTTACTAGGGCCCAAGGTGGAGGGGCCTTAATTATTTTATACTTTAGCTATTGGAAAATAGCAGATATACAAGCTCACAGCTCGGCACTCGGTGCCGCGCTGTGAGCTTGTAGATCTGCTAAAAAATGTGTGCAAATCTTTGAATATGTATTTTTTTAAGGGAACATTTGTAACTCAAATTTTGCTTCTATTGTATTTGGCCCCGGGGTCCGTGGCCAAATACAATATTTTGGGGGTCCTTTATGAAAAGCACCACTGACAAAAATAAAATCTGCTATTTCTCAATAGTTAAAGCACAAAATAACGCATAATAATGCGTTCCCAGTCTAAATTGGTTAAACCCCCCTACCCCTATGAAGAACATTCATGGGGGGCCCCGCAGTGAATCCTTGTACCCAGGGCCCAGAATGTGGTTGCGACACCCCTGGATGTGTGTGTATGTGTGTGTGTGTGTGTGTGTGTGTGTGTGTGTGTGTGTGTGTGTGTGTGGTTGGTGGTGGGTGGGGGGGGGGGGAACAGCAGCGCTTCAGGGAGCGCAGAGTGACAGACACGAGGCCATGGGCTGTCCTGATTGGTGCTCTGGAGAATTGCCTGTTGACATGTGCCTTGTTGGTTGTCAGTGAGGGAGATGGGGGGGAGGGGGGGGTTGGCTGGCTAGAGGAAGGAGAGGCTGGCCAGTCGGGAATGTGTGTGTATGTGTGTGTGTGTATGTGTGTCGGTGTGTGCATGTGTGTGTGTGTGTGTGTGTGTGTGCACGTGCATGTGTGCGTGTGCGTGTGTGTGCATTTGCATGCATAGGCCCACCTGTGTTGAGGGGGAGATTCCTATCAAAATCTACAGTAAAACTTAATGAGCTTGTCGGCCAGTGTGAGGTTTGTCTGTCTGCCATGTGTGATTGTGTGTGTGTGTGTGTGTGTGTGTGCGTGCGTGCGTGCGTGTGTGCGTGCGTGCGTGCATGCGTGCGTGCGTGCGTGTGTGTGTGTGTGCGTGTGTGTATGCGCGCATACATGGGAGGGGTCCTAAGTAACGCAATGCACATTTTCTCTCTTCCTTCGTGCTTTGTCTCTCTCCTCTCTCTCTTTCTATCTCTCTCCCTCTCTCTCTCTCTCTCTCTCACACACACACACACACACACACACACACACACACATTCGGAGCTCTATGGGCTGTCTTTACCGTTATTGTACCCAGCGGTTGTTTTGCAGAACATTCCGCTAACAGCTTGTATCACATTTTAAATGTTTTATACGTGAGCGTTAAGGTAAGGCACAACAAGCCAGCCTAGTAGCACCTATAGCCAACCCTCCAGCCTAGTAGCACCTATAGCCACCCCTCCAGCAGCACCTTGGTCTGCTAGAGAAGACCTTCCATCTGATATGACAGCCACTTCACCCTCCACAGCAACAGAGGCGTCAGTTGGGTATGGCAAGCTATGGCGGCTGCCAGGGGCGTCACACCAAATTCTGGGCCCTGGGTACAAGGATTCACTGCGGGCCCCCCATAAATGTTAACTATTGAAAAATAGCAGATCTACAAGCTCACAGCGCGGCACCGAGTGCCGCGCTGCGAGCTTGTATATCTGCTATTTTTGATCAGGGAAATGTGTGCAAGAAAAAAAGAAATCAGGAAAATGTGTGCAAGAAACGTCAAGGACCCCCAAGATGATATGTATTTGGCCACGGACCCCGGTCTCAAAATATTTAGTTCCAGGGACCCCCATAAGCAAAATTTGAGTTAGTTCAAAAATAGCAGATATACAAGCTCACAGCGCGGCACCGAGTGC
Source organism: Nannobrachium achirus (assembly GCF_963921795.1). Taxonomy (NCBI): domain Eukaryota; kingdom Metazoa; phylum Chordata; class Actinopteri; order Myctophiformes; family Myctophidae; genus Nannobrachium; species Nannobrachium achirus. The sequence continues at coordinate 4,213,196 of NC_137833.1, read as the reverse complement.
CACACTGTGAGCTTGTAGATCTGCTATTTTTCCATTATGCCTAACCCTAACCCAAACCCTAACTATCTCTTAACCCATTTAGAACGGGTACATTATTGTGTATCATGATTTTATGCTTTAACTATTGAAAAATAGCAGATCTACAAGCTCACAGCGCGGCACCGAGTGCCGCGCTGTGAGCTTGTAGATTGTGAAAATTAGAATTTTGACCCGATTCTATAAGTGTCTTTTGAATCCTTCTAAGGTTTTTTGAAAACCCTACGTTTCTATGTCAGCAATCTGGCCAGCCATCGTCAAAGAAAAGGTCCTTTTCACTTAAATGGAGCTCAGTTAGTCTGTTCTTGAGAGACTACTATGTCAGTGGTTCTCATACTTTTCCATGTGAAGGACCCCCAAAATGATATGTATTTGGCCACGGACCCCCATCTCAAAATATTTAATTCCAGGGACCACCCAGAAGCAAAATTTTGTATGTCTGTGTCTGTGGCAAAAAATATATATATATTTTGAAAAAAATGTCCACCACAAGCCAACATGGCGATGTCCCCTGCGTAGAAGGTACCACGTGAATGCTGGCCAGGGATGATGAGATCGCACAGGAATAGGACAGCGTCCTCGGGTGAGGAGACTGTACAAGACATAGCAATCAATATTTTGTCGACACGACTGACTAACGACCCAATGAACCTTTTGTCTAAGGGCCTCTGTCGTTTGCCCCAAGAAGAGACGTCAACGCCTTTGGTTTAAAAGTAGATTTATGTATGTGTTTATGACAGATTAACCTGAAATAGTTATCTGACCCCATAACATTGAAGCTGCGATTCTCACTCTTTAAAAGGGCCCCAACATGCTTTTCAAAATATATATTTTGTATAAATATTGGTCCGTAATACGGTTCTATACAGGTTTTAGCCTAAACAACCACTCGGATATTTAAATTTCATGTTCTGTTTGTCTCTAATTCCGAGCAGTTTCAGATGCAATACCAAAATGCCCTTTGTTGGCAACGGGGCGCTGTCTTTGGGCTAAAATTGGAACGATACAGAGAAGATTAGCATGGTACCACGACGAGAACCATGTAGAGACAATCCAATTCAAGCCAATTTTAGTCCCACTTAACCTCTTGGTTCCACCTCATATAAGTAAGTACCGCCCCCTTCTCGAGGGGGCCCAATAGGAAATGAGCCCCCTTGTGACATAAGCAAGGGGCCGATTTCAAAAGAGTACCATTCAGACAAGCCCATTCAGAAAATCACTGAAATGAAAGGCAAGGCTTAGAGTTAATGAATGGGTTTTTTGGGGAGGCTGGAAGAGACACTGGGAAGACCAAAAAACAAGAAAAAAATTAAAAGTTTGAAATTCATGGTGGGGCCCCTTTAACTCCAACAACTTCTCCCTTTAGGCCTAAGCAGGTTTTCCGTTAATACCTTTTGTCAGATAGTAGAACATGAGCATAATGAAAACCACTATTCAACCTCCTCCTGTGGCAGCTAAATTCTAAAGACGAGGTAATCAAACCTGCTGATATCTTTGTCCAAGATGCAGATAAATATCAAGCTGAAATCCTCTCCATCAAATAGCAAATGAGAAATTCGATAAGAAGTTGGAAGTATCTGGCCGAATGATTAATTGGTAAAAAAAGAAGAAGAAAAGTTTTCCTAACTGAAAGAAGTTAATTAGAATTTGACTTTTTATACAGCCAACATCCTCTACCTATATTTTTCAAGATGCATGAATCATTAATGAATCCCCCAGGTTATCCTATATAGACCGTGGGCCAGGACCCCAGATATGGGGTCATCGGTACCATCTGAGGGCAATAATTCTCATAGTGATTTTTGGGAAGGTATATATCCCTAGTACTTAGAAACATGTGATAGCATTGCAGTGGTGGTAGCTGTCTGTGTGTTATCACTCCTTTTATAACAACATGCTAAAAAACAGTTTTCAAAATCCGAATGGAACAGTGTACTTCAAACTGATGGTTCTCTCTTATTATTGATCCAATCTCTTTGAAAAATGGTTTGGATAAAGCTCAGACTATATATAGTTCAGTAAAGTTGTAAAAATTAGCATATCTAGAATTGTTCTTTATTACAGGCAGTGACAACATAGTGACTATATAATTATGACATAATACTCTGTGAGCAAGGGCCCCAAATTTGGGGTCATCTGTACCTTCTGGTTGCAATGATTCTCATAGTGATTTTTGGGAAGGTATACATCCCTAGTACTAGGAAATATGTGATAGCCTTGCATCTGTGGTAGCTGTATGTGTGTTATCACTCCATTAATGACCCCATGTCAAAACACAGTTTTCAAAATCCGAATGAAGCATTATACTTTAAACTGGTGGTTCTCTCCTATTATTGACCCTCTTTCTTAAAAAAATGGCGAGGATATAGCTCAGACTATATATTGTTCAGAAAATGTGTTAAAATTAGCATCTCCTGGAATGTCATCTATTACAGACAGTGACAACATAGTGACAATTTATTACCTTAGATGTACATCCGTTTTAATTAAAAATGTAACACAAAGGTTTCCTCATTTACAATTTTGGGTTATGTATAGACAAAACTTTTGTTGTTTACATACATAGACTCTAGGGAAATGTATTATAAAACCCAATTAACAAAATAAAGTGTAAGCAATAGTCTAACCACAGTATTTTACCCTACATGAAAATCACTGTGGGATGGGGCATTGTTGATAGGGCATTGCTGATTTAAGTCATCACACCTGACCTCAGTCAAACTAACTAGTGGACTAGGTGTGACTAAACACCTGTTGTGCATTGGGTTGATTAATGCTCACAATATAAAAAGGCCAGTCAGTGGGGTGGAGGTTGTTCAGTCTGCACAACTAAGCTGAGAGAGAGGAGTGAAGTGTTAGTTTGTTCTGCACAACCAAGAGAGGAGAGAGGAGAGGAGAGGAGAGGAGAGGAGAGGAGAGGAGAGGAGAGGAGAGGAGAGTTAGATTGTTCTGCACAACCCAGAAAAGAGAGCAGTGGAAAGAGAGAGGAGTGAAGTGTTAGTTTGTTCTGCACAACCAGGAGAGGAGAGGAGAGGAGAGGAGTGTTAGATTGTTCTGCACAACCCAGGAAAGTGAGCAGTGGAAAGAGAGGAGTGCAGTGTTAATATCTTATAGCTGAAATAGCAACAGTAAATTATAATTCAACAGTATATTCCAGGTGACAGTCAAAACACCCAGTAAACGTACTGTTCACTGGGTGAATAAATACATCTGCCCATAGTTCCCCATTTGTCCCTTGTTTCACTCAGTGCACTTTGCTTCATAATGGAGAGTCATAGCAAGACAACATCTATTAATGTTCGGCTTCCCTGTGAGATCCCAGGGAAATATGGGTCTCGTGCTTAGTCTTGTTATATGAGCAGACAGCATGTAACCTGTATTTAGGGTGAGGGTGTGCCCTAGTGTTGGATGCGGGGATGTACAGGGGCTATTACAATTGTGTATTTACTACTTCTAAGATGCGCAGAGTACGTTGTACGCATGTGTGGAATTGATATGCGCTCAGTTCTCCGTTGGTTCTGGGACATGTCAGTCGTAAAATTACCTACCGCATTTACCTACTGCTGCAATTGTAACAAAGAAAGATTGTTAGCATACGCCGAGCAGGCTGGTTGGCCATTATAGAAAGTTTAGTCAGTGGTATGTTTGTACGTGTGTGAGTGTGACTTATAAACAACAAAGACAATTTTCGTTGTGGTCTGGTTTATTTATGTTGTTGTGCAAAGGTTGAGTGATTGCAACTGTTTCGTCCATACCAACGGTCCCTGTCAGAGGGTGATTCGTGTTAATAACCGTGTTATTGAACACTATTCTGAACAGTAATTTTACGACGGTACCCTGTGATCGGCGATCACAGTGAAAGTAAAATAGTTTAGCATCAACCAGCCTAGCAGCGTTTGTGTAGGCCTACCGTGTGCTAGTTAGCCGTTTGAAGAAGAGGAGAGTAGAACTGGACATCGCCTAAGTGCCGTGTGGATCGGGCTGTTGAAGGGGTTTCCAGGCTCTGCTAACCTGAAGCAAGGGCAACCGTTGCGCCGTTGTGTGTTTGAGGACGCCGCCGAGTCTATCCACGGGAAGTGAGGACGGCCGTACGACGGAGCGGCGGCCGAACAACGCGGCGACAAAGACAAAGGATCGGCGATCTCAACTTGCACTACACCCATCTACATCATGTGAAAAGTGTTCCACGCCTGTGTGTGTGTACTGAAAGGGATCAGACGCCCAAAGAGCCGTCAGGAATAATGATGATGATGAGGATGCTATCGGCTATCGTGGCTTTGCTAGTGTGCTAAAATAACATTGCTATGCTAACAACAGCACGAGGAACACACGAGGTACATTGCCAGCTAATCCTGCTATGCTAAAGTGCATTTGTGATGATTCCATGCTAGCGCGAGCCGGAAGGACGTCGTCGAGGAGTGAACCGGAAGTAAAAGAAAGGCAAACGACATGAGTCAAGAGGGGCTGAAAAACTTTCACTTTCTCCAAGAGCATTAGCAGTAACAGCCACCAGGTGGTGCCATTGGCTTAAAGTTGGTCCAGTGGCATGAACAATTCAATTTAAGGGTGCATTACCACAGTGCAGCCACCAAGTGGCTCCAGATTCAACCTTTTACCTAGCTGCACATTGTCATTGACATTGGGACATTATGGGGGACAGTGATGACCTGAAACAGCAGTGTATCACTGCACAGTCTCTGTTCACCAGGAGGGCTAACAAAATTCAGAACAATATAGCCACTTATCGTGAGGACAAGTTAGTGGGTGAGCTGAAGGAACTAGAGATCTGTTTTGAGACTTATGAGGACGCAAGTGCTGTGTACCTGGAGACCTTGAGGGAGGGTGATGATGATTATGATAGCACTGTAAGTGCTGAGAAGACCAAAGTAGATGAACGTCGCAAAAGGTACGGGCAATTGAACCAACTCTCCCAAACCGCTTTATGGGAAAAGTTTGTGCAGCGCAGGTTTGAGGGGCTAAAAACAGACTGCAATCATCATTTAGACACGGCGGAGTATGAAGAAGGGCGAGAGATGTCGCAACTAACATATGCCAGGGTGCGTGCAGGAGTGGAGACCGCTGTCAAGCTTTTGGGCGAATTTGTGGCAAAGTGGGTTCCTTTGATCCCTGAAAGTGAGGAAGACTTACTAAAACAGTATCTTATGAGCATCACGGAAAGAAGCCAAAAAACTCTTGCTGTGTTAAAGAGCCAAATGAACAATTATGAGTCTAGTATGACTAGTGAGATGGACAATGAAGAGAGGGCCGCCGAGCTGGATGAAAAGGAGGAGAAACATGAGGACGGGGCCCCGTCCCACGGTGGACCAGGTGAGGGCTCATTGATGTATGCACATAGCGTCCCAAGTATAATGGGGAGCTTGTTGCCAAAATGGGCGCCGTCGCCTGGGCGGGCGCCGCCGCCGCCCAAGTTCGGTACAAGTGTGACCAGCGCTAAAATGACGATGCCCAGTACGCTAACACTGGAGCCCAGCAGGCTGCCACTGACAGCCAGTAGTATGACTTTTACACCACGCACGCAAATGTGGGGGACGTCACAAAATCCGCCCATCTCAACGCCATACAGTAGTGGCGCATCGGTGGCGTTTCCCCAACAATTGCCACCAAACATGCCTGCCACACAGGGCGGAGCCGTCAAACAAGAGGGCCAATCACGGGGAGCATGGGGTGGCAACAGTGGGAGGCCGCCGAGAGCGTCGTCAAGGGTCAAGTCGGGCGGGGCTCCAGGGGGCGGGGTCATGGCCGCTATGGTGCCTAAAATTGCTCTTGCACCACTGAAATTGCCGCCGTTCACCGGGGATCAGAGGTGTTATTACCGTTGGAGATACAATTGGGAGAGGCTGCAAGAAATGGCCGAGCCAACACGGTCCCCCGAACTGTTATTGTTTCATCTGCTGGATAGCATATCTGACACGGTAAAGCGAGAGCTCAGATTGGAGTACTGTCATAATGCGGATGACGTTTTTTATGCGTTGCAAAGCCGCTACGGGAATGTGCCCCAGATTGTGAACGAAATTATCACAGAATTACAGGAGCTACCTGCTGTGCGGAGCAGCCATCCAAGGGACGCATTGCTGTTAATACAAGCCGTGGAGAGGGCTGTTTATGACCTTACCGACCTGCAGTCAGAAGATGCCCTTCGAAACCAGCTAGTGGTCTACGCACTCGAGAGCAAACTGCCCTATGACCTAATGGGGCGGTGGTTGGCCTTCCGGTGTGATCCAGCGAACAGAGTTAATGACTTTAACCGATTTGACGCGCTGTTGCTCTTCCTTCGGGGGCAACGGGAGATTCTAATACAACAGGAACAGTTACTGTCTTCGCGGCCGTTCCCCACCAAGTCGGGTGAGCCGCCGCAGCCTCGCTACAAACCATTTGAAAGGATAGGGGATAGGTTGCCAGATAAGCGGGCCTCAACTAGAGCAACAGCGAGTTATGAGAGGAGCGGGCCATCCCAGGGCTCCTGTTTGGCCTGCGGAGATGACGGGCATGCGGGCCTGTTGTATCGTTGTGAGACGTTCAGAAAGATGGCGGTTTCTGGGAGGAGGGCCCTTGCAAAGGAGGCAGGTGCTTGCTTTAAATGTCTGGACCCCCATGAGGGGGCATGTAGAAGGAACTTTTTGTGCAGGAGCGATGAGTGCAAGAAGGCAGATAATCCTCCGGACCACCATTTTTTGCTGTGCCTCAAAGTTCAGCCCACCAAAGACACTGTTCCCAAAGACATTGTGAAGGGGGGTGGTGCCAAGAGGGAGGCTAAGGGGAACCAAGAGAGAGAGACTCAGAGCCCAGGTGCGCTGCCGGAGAGCGTCTCCGCTGAAATAAGTCTCCTGAAGAAGCAAATAGCTGAACTAAAGATAGCCAACACAAACACAATTTCCACGATTAGTTGTGTGAGCAGAAAGGGGCCAAAGTTACACCCAGTCCTCATGATGTTAATCAACGTTGAGGTCAAGCAGGGAGGCTGGGTTGGTGCTTTGATTGACTTAGCCTCCGACACGAACTATATAACCCACCAAGCAGCAAAGAGGCTGGGGTTGCATGGGGAACCTGTCACGCTACTCGTGCATGGGGTGGCTGGGATGGAGACCACAGTGGAGACGCATAAGTTCACTGTGGAGTTGAAAGTGGCAACGAAGAGAGCAGTACACAAGATGGACTGCTATGGACTTGACGAAATTGCCAGGATAGATTATTCAGTGGATGCAGGGCGCTTGGAGAGGCTCTTTCCACAAGCTGGAGATCTCAAGCGGCCAACAACAGTGGAGTTATTGATCAGCGCCAAGGAGGGACGACTTGCTCCACAGCGTTTGATGAGGCGGGGTGATCTCGTATTATGGGACAGCCCATTGGGGAAAACTGTCACTGGCGTACATGCAGACCTGGGCATGGAGGTGACAGCGCCGATGGCTTCAACGCATCATACTCTGGCCATGAGCACCAAGGCTGTGAGGGTGGGTAGCTATCCGGAGCTGGGCTGTGGAGAAGTTTCGACCGTAGCTATCTGCAATGCTGAAGTCATGGAATGGTTCCGGTGGGATTCCATTGGGGCAGCCTGCGATCCCCTATGTGGTAGCTGCCGCTGTGGGAAGTGCGCTCCAGGCGGGAAAGAGATGTCTCTAGCGCAAGAGAGAGAGCTCGAGGTGATTAAAAAGGGCCTGACCTTCAGGGTGAGCGATGTGCACAGCGACCAGCCACACTGGGACACCAGTTATCCCTGGAAGGAGGACCCATCTACCCTGCCAAATAATCGCAGTGCGGTTCTGGCTACATTCTTGAAGTCTGAGAAGCGTCTCGGTCGCAATCCGGAGTGGAAGGAGACGTATGCTAAGCAGGTGCACGATATGGTCGAGAGAGGGGCTGCTGTCAAACTGTCGAGGGATGTGATTGAGGAGTGGAGCGGGGCTGTGTGGTATATCAATCACCTCATGGCACCTAATCCGCATTCGTCCTCTACACCAGTAAGAATAGTCTGGGACAACAGCCAGGAGTTCCAAGGAGTCAGCATGAATGGAATCCTGCTAAAAGGCCCGGATGTCCTGAACCCCATCCGAGCGGTGTTGCTGCGGTTCCGGGAGGGGGAGTATGCTGCCATCGGTGACATTTCCAAAATGTATAACTCCGTCTGGTTAGAAGATAAGGAAGTGCACCTGCATCGTTTCCTGTGGAGAGACACCCCAGAAGAGGACATTGAGGACTACGCTGTGGTCCGCGTAAATATGGGCGACAAACCCGCTGGTTGCATCGCTCAGGTGGCCATGCGCGAAACCGCTGGACTGCCTCAGTTCTACGGCATGGTAGATGAGAAGAGCGTCATCGTGAACGACTCCTATGTTGACGATTTGCTGACCTCCCACAATGACATCAAGAGACTGGACGACATTCTTGTGGGCGTGAAGACCATTCTGGCGACCGGGGCGTTTCACCTGAAGCCTTGGGTGCGGTCTGGCCAAAGTGGGAGGCAGGGGGACAGCGTGAGCAAACGTGAGACCGTCTTGTTGCCTAACCAACTGCGAGAGGAAGACAATAAGGCGCTGGGGGTTGGTTACCACGTGGAGAAGGACTGCCTCTTCCTCATGGTGGCCATCAATTTCTCTGCGCGAAAGAAGAAGATACGAACGGGACTTGATCTCACTGTGGAGGAAGTGGAAGGAAAGACACCAAACCCCCTCACACGTCGTGAGTTATTGAGCCAGGTGGCCGGGCTGTATGATCCTCTGGGCCTAGCGACGCCTCTCAAGCAGAAAGGTGTTATTCTGGTGAGGGGGGCATTCCAGGAAGCGGGATCATTGAGCAGGGACACGTGGGATAAGCCTCTCTCCGACGAGCTCCGGGGAAGAGCGATTGAGCTGTTTAAAGAGTACGCTCAATTGAAATCCATCACGTTTCCCAGGTGCATTACTCCTCCAGGCTGGGTGGGGAAGCCCTGGGGAATAACCTTCTCTGATGGGAGTTCGGAATCCTATGGGGCAGTGCTTTACCTTCGCTGGGAGACAGAAGACAAAGTCGAGGTCAGATTGGTGGAGGCCAAGGCTAAGTTGGCTCCTTTGGACCAGAAAGGTGATGCGGTGAAGGCTGAGATCTGCGGAGCTGTTTTCGCTTCCAGGCTGAAGGGGCACATGCTGAAGCACGGACGGTTGGAAGTGGAGAGATGGGTCCATTTCGTAGATAGCCAGACGGTGCTGGGTGCCATACAGAGGGACAGCTACGGGTTCCAAACCTTTTTCGCCAATCGGGTTGGCGAAATCCAGAAGGCCGGGCCCGTATCTGACTGGTGGTGGATTCCCGGGGAAGAGAACGTTGCTGACCTTGTCACAAGAGGATGCACCCTTGAGCAGTTGGGTGAGGATTCCTTGTGGCAGAGGGGCCCCGGCTTCTTGGAAATGCCCGTAGAGGAATGGCCGATGAAGTCAGCAGCGGAAGTGGCTGCTGGATCCCGGGAGGCTGTTGGAGCACTGCGAAGAAAGGCGTTCTCAGCCGTCACTACTAGAGCGCAGGCCAAGAGACCTGGCTCTGTGTTAGGAAATGATGTCGGTGCCTCGCCAGTCAATGATGGAGGGATTTCAGCCGCCGTCGACGGAGGAGCTTCAGCGGCCAATGGCCTAGGGACTTCAGCTGTCGTCAACATGCCAGTTGTCGGTGAAGAGCCTGCGGTGGTATTGGTTGATTGGACTAAGAAGCTGTGGGGGCCGAACCTCATTGACAAGATGGACTTAACAAGATGTGGCTCGCTCACCAAGCTCTGTGGAGCAGTTGGTTATGTCCGCAGAGTTGTGCAGAACCTGATGGATCGTGCAGCCAGGCAGAAGGAGCGGACGGTTGTTCTGTCAGTCGGAGAGCGCGAGGCAGCGTTCCTTGACTTATGTCTGGCAGCCCAGGCAAGTGCGTCTTTTCCCACGACAACGCTCAACCGTCTAGTAGTGAGCAAGAACAAGGAGACGGGCCTGTTACTGTGTCATGGTCGCATTCAAGCTGTGAACGAAGAAAAAGCTGGAGTTCCCTTAATCCCCTATGGGGAGCGCATTGGGGTTCTTCTAGCTGAAGAAGCTCACCGGGCTAATCATGAGGGGGTCCCTGGCACTCTCCTACGGATGAGGAGACGAGCCTGGGAGGTGCAGGGGCCAAGAGTCGCACGCAGGGTGATCGACTCCTGCCTACACTGCCGAAAGAAGAGAGCTAAGTTGGGCTCTCAAGTGATGGGTGACCTCCCTGTGGAACGGTCAACACCAGCGTCTCCTTTCGAGTATACTACATTGGATTTGTTTGGCCCCTACACTGTCAGGGATGTGGTGAAGAGGCGGTCCAAGAAGAAGGTCTGGGGTATCGTTTTCAGTTGCATGGCATCGCGAGCTGTTCATGCGGATCTGGTCGAAGATCTGTCTACTGAGGGGTTCCTGAAGACGTACCAGCGGTTCACTGCTCTAAGGGGCCATCCAAGGAAGCTTTGGTCTGACCCAGGTACGAATTTTGTGGGAGCAAAGCCAGCACTTGAAGCCCTCTATGGGTTTCTGGCTGACTTGGACAAGGATGACGTCCAGAGAAAAGCGGCAGTGGCTGGTACTGAATGGGTGTGGGCGTTTAGCCCTGCGGATTCACCCCATCGTAACGGTGCAGCAGAGGCAGCTGTCCGTGTGCTGAAGAAGGCAATGAGCAGTGTTGGTGGGGAAGAGGATCTTTCGGCTTTGGAGTTCCAGACTCTTCTGTACCTGGCTGCTAATCTGACCAACGAGAGGCCCATTGGCGCCAAAGCTCAAGTTCAGGAAGAGTCGGTGGAAGTCATAACACCCAACTCATTGCTGTTGGGGCGGGCGAGGCCCGAAGGAGATGCCCTGGAGTTTGATTTTCCCTCATACACATTCAGCCGACTGCGGGCTGTCCAGATTGAGGTAGATAAGTTCTGGAGGAGGTGGAGCCAGCTAGCAGGACCTCATCTATTCATCCGGGAGAAGTGGCACGTTCCCGTCCGAAATGTCGCCGTCGGTGACCTGGTGTGGGTGGCCGACCAGAATGCTCTTCGTGGTCGGTTCCGGTTGGGTCGAGTCGTGGAGGCGGTGCCAGACGGCCAGGGCGTTGTGCGAGATGTCGTGGTGCGAACGTGTCCAAGTCAACCCATCAGCTGGTCGCAAGTACGGAGAGCCGGAGGGTCGGGGCCATCTACCTTGCTCCGCAGGGACGTGCGGAGGCTGGTTATCCTAATACCAGTTGAAGAACAGGAATAAATCCTCACTGGGGATACCCAGACCCTTTTCTATTTTTTAGTAAGTGGGTGTTTCTCTGTGAGGTGATTGAGAGCTAGGGTATACCTGCTCTCAGTCGAGGAGTTAGGTCGTTGAACCGACCTCCTTTAGTTAGCTGACAATTCACTATTTTGTTTTTGGAGCATCCCAAGTTTTTTGTGTTTTTTGATGTCCTCATTGACTATTTTCGCCTTTTGGAGTAAACCAAGTGCCCGTTCTATTTTTATTGTGCTTTTGATGTCCACATTTTTTTTTTTTTTTTTCTTAAGACAGTTTAAACTTCGTATTTCCTGTGTGTGCGGATTTGGGTAAATGGGTCTGTGACCTACGTCGTTCGATTCACTTGTAGATCAAGTGGGAGGTGTTCGGCTTCCCTGTGAGATCCCAGGGAAATATGGGTCTCGTGCTTAGTCTTGTTATATGAGCAGACAGCATGTAACCTGTATTTAGGGTGAGGGTGTGCCCTAGTGTTGGATGCGGGGATGTACAGGGGCTATTACAATTGTGTATTTACTACTTCTAAGATGCGCAGAGTACGTTGTACGCATGTGTGGAATTGATATGCGCTCAGTTCTCCGTTGGTTCTGGGACATGTCAGTCGTAAAATTACCTACCGCATTTACCTACTGCTGCAATTGTAACAAAGAAAGATTGTTAGCATACGCCGAGCAGGCTGGTTGGCCATTATAGAAAGTTTAGTCAGTGGTATGTTTGTACGTGTGTGAGTGTGACTTATAAACAACAAAGACAATTTTCGTTGTGGTCTGGTTTATTTATGTTGTTGTGCAAAGGTTGAGTGATTGCAACTGTTTCGTCCATACCAACGGTCCCTGTCAGAGGGTGATTCGTGTTAATAACCGTGTTATTGAACACTATTCTGAACAATTAAACAATGCATTATACATCAGAAAACATCAAAAGATGATGATGAACATTTAGTTAGTCCTCAAAACTACGAATCCTGGCGAACATTATTTGAAGCAGCTAAATTGAGGAACCATGCACCTATTTTAGACATTGCTAAAGAACTCAGTGAAAATGAAGTGCCAACTATCTATTATCACAGAAAATGCAGAAGCCTCTTCACCATGAAGAGAGACTTAGAGACTTTGAAAAAGAAAGACAAGGGAAGCCTTACTGATGAAGATGGTAAATATACCTGTACATCAACAAGGCCAAGTAGGAAATCTTCATCTGCATCAAGGGTGTATGATCAAAAATGCATTTTCTGTAATAAAGTGAAGCATCCGAAGGGCTCCAAGTCCCGTGAAAAGCTTACACAAGCTGTACAACTCAGAGCTGACCAAACCTTAAGAGAATGTGCAATCCAAAAGGGAGATGAAAATATTATAGCTGTAACATGTAGAGACATAGTTGCTGCAGAGGCCCACTATCATGTTTCCTGTTATAGGAATTATACAAGAATCAAGAAAAAGAAACCAGAGTATACAAATAATGATGAAAATACAGATGATGATGAACTGTATAAAAGGATTGAAAATGAAGCCTATAAAGACCTTTTCAAGTATATTAGAACTAATATCATCCCCAATAAAATTATTGTACAAGTCACTTCTTTGGTCTCAAAACTTGAATATTTCATACTATCTGGAGGAGTTACACTCCGAGATTCTACAAAGAACCACATTCGTAGGACTCTTGAATCTGAGCTAGGCAATACAGTAGACATATTTCCAGATGACAAAGGAAAATTATTGATGGTACCACAAAGTGTATCATTAAGGGATGTTGTCTTGGAAAATCAAGCTCTCCAGAGGGAACTCAAAGTTTGGAGGGCCAAGTCAACTGATATCAACAAGATCATAGACCAGACTTCATCACACATTAGATCAATAATTAAACAGGAGATGACAGTGACTCCCTGGCCAATCCATCCATCTGATGTGAAAGATGGTTATCATATCTCCATACCAGATCAACTGCAACGGCTCCTTGTTGGACTGCTCACTGGAAATCCTGACAGCAAGACTCAAACACAGAGGGTCACTGCTCTGGTTCAGTCATTTAGTCAGGACATAATATATGCTGTGACATGTGGTCAACATAAGCCACCAAAGCACCTTCTACTTCCTTATGCAGTTAAAACACTGACAGGTAACACTGAGCTAATCCAGACACTGAATAGGCTTGGGCATGGGGTGTCTTACTCCCAACTTCAAGAGAATGACACTGCTCTATGTCTCCAAAAGCTAGCAACAGCATCCAACCAGAGGGTTGTTCTTCCAGCCTCCATTAAGCCTCATGTGTTCACCAATCTGGCATGGGACAATATTGATAGACTCGAGGAAACTCTCACCGGAAAGGGTACATCACATAGAGTCAATGGAATAGCGGTACAGGCCAATGTCTATGGACCACATCTGCCAAGAGCTGAGTGTCCACACATTGAGAAACGTAAGCAGAGATCAGTCACCATTGAGGGCCAAACACTCGAAGTATATGTTGCAGGTGCACGTGTGGGCCCAGAGCCTCTCCAAACCAGGGAACACTGTGTCCTGGGAATGAAGGAAGCTGCTCTCATTGCCAGCAAGAAAAACCTGGTGTGGACACTTGTAAGGCAAATAGATACAGAGAATCAGGCAATCGCAAGCTGGACTGGTTTTAATATCAGCACTAGGGACCAAGAACCGATATCACAAGATATTGTTGGGTATCTGCCAACCATCAATTCACCAGCCACAGAGTTGAAAACAGTATTTGAAATCCTGAAGCAATCAGAGCTAATCAGGAAGGAACTGCACCTAGAAGCAATTGTGGTCGTCATAGATCAAGCACTCTATGCAAAAGCCACTGAAATTGCCTGGAAGCACAAAGAGCAATTCTCCAACATCCTTCTCAGGATGGGGGCATTCCATACTATATGTAATGCCTTATCCATCCTAGGAAAGCGATTTCGGGATGCTGGTTTAAAGGACATATGCATAGAAGCTGGAATTGTCGCAGAGGGGTCCATTAACGGAGTACTTGATGGTAAGCACTATAATCGTGCTGTTAGAGTCCACAAGTACATATATGAAGCACTGATGAGACTTGCATGGGCAGAGTTCATACCATGGGTTGAGGACAACATTCAAGCAATGAGTGGGATGATCAAAGCATTTATAGACAATGTGAAAGACATGGCTAGTGACTTCAACCAACATCATTTTGATGATATGGTGGAAAGTCCACTCTTAGTCGAGCTGATGAACCTGTGGAAAGACTTTCTGGAACACCTCCGTCATAACAATGGAGAGCTCTCTGCATTCTGGATGTCATACATTGACATGGTAGAGGATGTATTACTTGGTCTCCTGCGTGCATCTCGTGAAGGGAACTGGGAGTTGCACCTCCATGCTATACGAAACATGATCCCATGGTGCTTTGCCTATGATAAGCTGAATTATGCACGGTACCTGTCTCCCTACTTTGCTCAAATGACAAACCTCCCAGAGAAGTATCCTTCTGTGTATGAGGCCTTCAAGAGAGGCCAATTCTCAGTGCAGCTGTCAAGTAACAACCCCTTTGGACGGATCCCTGTGGACCAGGCTACTGAAGTCACCATTAACAAAGACACACAGACTCCAGGAGGCACATCACGGTTCAGTTTGAATCCTGGAGCTGTTCACCGTTATTATCTAACAGCTGAGCATCGCAGTGCATTCTTGGGACAGTTGAGGGAAATGGTGAAAGGCAACCAATCTCAGCTTTGTCACACAGAGCTACAGTGGCCAAGAATCCAGAAAGATGAGGAAGCAGTTTCAGCAGTGGTTAGCCTTATACATGGATGGGTTAACCCATTTGCAGAGAAGCGGGACCTAATTAGCATTTCCACAGCAAAGGCAGCCCCCAAGGACATTGCCTCTGACCTGATGAAGGCATATGAGATCGGTGAGAAATGCTATGCAACCTTCAAGAAAGAGAGACTAGAGGAAGACCCACCAGCAAAGAAATTCCATGACCCAATGAAAACCAACAAGCTCAAAACATTCAGTAATATGTGTAAGAAGAGAGAAGTGAAATCAAGTGGGAGGGCGGTCATATTGAAAGCAGACAGATCTTTGTTTGGACGCATCATAGTGATGGCACAAGGGCGCAGTCTACAAATGGAGCATATCCTTTCTCATCCCCTCGGACCATTGCCCTGGGCCCTATCCACACCAGATGGATTGCTGAGAAAGACAAATAAAGCTACTTTGGCCACAACCTTGCAGAAAAATGTAGCAGTAGCAGAGCAACTCCCTGGAAACTCTGCTACAGTGGTTGATGGAATGAACTTGGTACAAAAAGTGAAAGGTGATCAAGTTACTTTCAGAGATGTTGCCACAACAATTCTAAGTATGGCCCTCAGGGAAGGCAGTCAGAGCAGCAGAATAGATGTTGTGTTTGACACATACAGGGAGAATTCTATCAAGAACAGTGAAAGATCTCTACGGGGTGAAGAGACTGGTCATGAGTTGCAAGGTATCACAAGCACACATATGGTGAGGCAGTGGAGGAGCTTCTTGACCAAAGTCAGTAACAAAACCAGTCTCATTAACTTCATAGTGCAAGAATGGAGGAAGGCAGAATATAGAGCAAAGCTACAGGAAAAGATTCTGTACGCAACAGTGAATGAAACATGTTACAGAATAACATCTCAAGACAGCGAGGAGGTGTCAGATCTTCAATGTCAACAAGAAGAAGCAGATGGCCGCCTACTTCTCCATGCTGCCCATGCCGCAAGAGAGGGATACCAATCTGTAGTCATCTGCTCAGAAGACACTGATGTCTTCATTATGTCTTTAGCATTCTGTGACAAGATCGAGGCCCCATTGTTCCAGAAGTGTGGCACAAGAACCCGTACAAGGCTTGTAGACATCAGGAAGGTTGCTGCCACTGTTGGCATGGAGGTTAGTAGAGCTCTCATTGGGTTGCATGCATATACTGGATGTGATACTGTAAGTGCCTTTGCAGGAAAAGGGAAGACCAGTGCTCTGAAACTTCTCACCTGCGACAGGGAAACACAGGACACATTCTTTGAGTTAGGTCAGGAATGGGACCTCTCCCCAGAACTGATGGACAAACTAGAGGCATTTACATGTCTCATGTATGTCCCAAAAGCATCAACCACCAATATTAATGAGCTCAGGTATCACCTTTTCTGTGCCAAAAAAGGTGAAATTGAAAGTCATCAACTCCCACCATGCAAGGACTGCTTAACAAAACATGCACAGCGAGCCAACTACCAGGCTGGTATATGGAGAAGATGCTTGGAGCAGGACCCACAAGTGCCAAGCCCTGTTGGCAGAGGATGGAAGATGGAGAGAGAAGAGGAATCTGATCAGTTGGTGGTGCACTGGATGGAAGGCCAGCCTGCACCGGATGCTGTCCTGGATCTACTGGCCTGTAACTGTACAAAAAAATGTTCACTCCCAAAATGTGTGTGTATTGCAAATGGCCTCAAGTGTACAGACATGTGTAAACTGGTAAACTGTGAGAACCAGGCATCCACCTCAGAGAGTGTGGAAAGTTCAGATGAAGACGTGGAAGACATGGAAGATTTGTACGATGATTTCGATTATTAGGTTGTGAAAGTATGGACAGCAAAGTATGGAACGCAGCACAAGATCTGTGCAATTGAGAAATTATCTTGTTATCTGCTATATACACTTATTGTAGTGTTCTATTCTTATACTAACAATGGAAAATATCAAGCCATTGACTCAGAAATAAGCCTATTTTTTCTATTCTAAGATTTCCTGCTGTAGCCTACTTATGTTAATATGGAATACATGCAAATAATACTTATTTGAATTCCTGAATAAAGTCTCTACCATTACATGCATGAGTTTTTCTTAACTTTAAAAGTGTTCTAAAGGTGAAACTCCTCAAAGTGGGCATTGTACTGAAACTGCCACCAGTGACACAGTTATCAATGTAGAATTTTCAAGAAATATTTGATGAAAAAAGGTTGAACTCAGCTATCATTGTGACACATTTCAATGTTGAAGGATCACTGATGACAAAATACCACTTAAATAAATATGTATGTTGTACTTCATATTGTCCACTTTTCAGAACTCTTTATTTTCGGTTGGTGTTATAAAATGCATGATAGCACCTATACAGCTACCACTGGTGCAATGCTATCACATATTTTCTAACTCTAGACATGTATACCTTGACAAAAATCACTATGAGAATTATTGCCCTCAGATGGTACCAACCAACCCCTGTGGCCCACGGTCTAATAGTGGCTCAGACCTACTCTTTGCTGTCTCCCTTGTGAGAACTTTTAGGTTTTTACATAAAACCTTTGCACAGACCATCATCTTATATTAAAGATTCAACATACTTTCTGAATAAGATTTGAATCTTATAATGATACTCCAGATCAGTGGTTCTCAACCTTTTCAGGCAGTGACCCCCAAAAGAATCATATTTTAAGTGGGGACGCCCCCACCCTGATGAGTACTACTGTAAAAGTTGAGGCGTTAACATTTTGTATAACACAGTTCTATTGTGAAAATAACAGATCTACATGCTCACAACGCCTCGCAACGTGAGCAGATCGGTTTTGAAGGATGCCAGCGAGCTACATGTTTTAAGGGAGGTAGTCAAGGAATTCCACACCTGGGTGGCAGTGTTGTAGAAGGAGAATTTACCCATATTTGTCTTGGGTTTGTGTTATCAGATCATTGTGTGCGCTCCCTCTGGTGTTGTGGCTGTGGGTGTCGCTAACCTTTTTTGAGATGTTTGGTCAGATATGCGGGTGCTGACGGGATTGAGGGCAGTTGCACATTAAGGTAATCATCTGGGGACCCCCCCCCAAAAAAAAAAAATAATTTGGGGGCCCCCTGGGGGTCCCGACCCACAGGTTGAGAACCACTGCTCCAGAAGGTGGCATTATATTATATCGCCGTTGTCGGGTGGAAACCTTGTATGTCCAAAAACGTTTATTTTGTATTCATCATTTTAAAAATGATTCAAACTAGTGAAAACAGCCGATCTACAAGCACACAACGCCTCGCACCGCGAGGCGTTGTGTGCTCGTAGATCAGCTGTTTTCACTACTTTTGTGCAATGGCTTTGTATGATGGAGCAGTCCTTTACTTTGCGAAAAAAAAGTACACATTTGAAACTTGGAGATACGAGGTTTCTGCCCGACACCAACATATAGCCTACCACATGAAGGCTGTCTTGAAACAGTTTCGACATAACACAGTTAATCCCCCTAATTAATTAATCCTTTAATTGGCAGGTTTTGTTTCTTAAATTATATATAATTACTTTTGTTTTTATAATGACTTCTTCAGACATGTGGTATGATTGTATGAACATGGGTTCAATGTGTGAATCTACTGTAATTATGCAAATAAATATATAATTATGGTTTCTTTGAGAAGGCTTTTGTTTCCAATCCTGACATGAGTAGGCTTGGATAAAAATAAAAATAAAATACCGAAAATATGTTTTAGTGCTCCAGGGTAACACATTTGACATCATACTGTACAATACAATCCCTTTTATGCCCATACATGGAGATCCCTGTCTGAACCAGTCACACAGATATGGGCTGTCCTCCTCCAAATATGAGCATTCCCATGTGAAGTACTGTTAGATAAGGGCTTAATATTGATGACATCAGGGATCTCCATATATGGGCATAATAGGGAATCTGTTAGAGAGTGGTTCCCATGACATCACAACATATAATCCCTTTTATGCCCATACATGGAGATCCCCGTCTGACTGCGACCCACGGTCGCAAACGAATTTAAGTCATTTCTTAAACTCTGAAACAGTTTTGAATGTAACTTAGATTTCACTATGGTACAAAAGGCACACTTTTTAGACAAGTGAGAAATGCTGGTGTGTTATCTACAACCTTGTAGCCTATAAGAAGGACTCGGAGACAGATAAAACACCAGCTACCACCCACACCTCTAAAGAGGGGTGTCCCTGAAAGACCATTCTAGCCAATTTAAAGCGTATTTGTCACTGTACAGAATACTTTATGGAAAAGGCTACTGAAATGAAATCTGGTTGGCTCAATGATCCTATGCCTTTGGGTTGACCATCAACTAGCACTCCAAAAACCTTTTAAGCACCAGTAATAAAAACAAGAGAAAGTCTCTATCACATGAAGGACTGTATTCTCCCAAATCACACGTCATTAAGTCAGTCTTTTAAAACAGGGGTCTTCAACGTTTTCAGGCCAAGGACCCCTTAGTTGAGAGAGAGATGAAGCAAGGACTTTTCATAGATTCCATATAGTTTCATTGTTTGACAGCAACAATCATCAGTGTATTTTGGATTCATGTCAATTTGTGTTTTCAGATATTTAACCACTTGAACCGTCGATACTTAATAAACTTGACCTTTTACTGATCTGCTATTTTTGGCTAATGTTCTCAGAATATGGATGCTAGGGTTCAAGTGGTTAATATAAAAAAGGAGAAAAAAGGTTTCTTATCACACAAAGATTTGGAGGACCCCCTGAGGTAACTCTGAGGACCCCCTAGGGGTCCCGGACCCCCTGTTGAAGACCCTTGTCCTTTGCCTTTGGGTTGACCAAGCCTACAACAACTAGCACTCCAAAAAACCTTTTAAGCACCAGTAATAAAAACAAGAAGAAAGTCTCCATCACATGAAACACTACATACATACTGTATTCTCCCAACTCACACATCAATAAGACAGTCTTTTAAAAGCACACATTCAACTGTCTACTGTCTACAGATCCAGAACTTCCTACCCAAGATCCCCCCTCCTTATATTGTGTAAAAGCTGCAATCCGGAACGCATTTTAATGAATAAAACATGTCAACCAATCTGTATGGCAGAGTATGTTAATACAATATAACTCCATCTCTATCTCTCCACAGCTACGTATTCCATATGTATGGGGGAATGACCCCATATGGCAGATACAGCGGGTACTTATTTAAAACCCATTCAGAACGGGTACACATTACTGTGTATCATTATTTTATGCTTTAACTATTGAAAAATAGCAGATATACAAGCTCACAGCGCGGCACTCATATCTGCTATTTTAGAAAAATCGTGAAAATTTGAATTTTGACCCGATTCTATAAGTGTCTTTTGAATCCTTCTGAGATTTCTTTTAAAAACCTATGTTTCTATGTCAGCAATCTGGCCAGCCATCGTCAAAGAAAAGGTCCTTTTCACTTAAATGGAGCTCAGTTAGTCTGTTCTTGAGAGACTACTATGTCACTGGTTCTCAAACCTTTTCATGTAAAGGACTCCCAGAATGATAATGGGTTAGGGTTAGGGTTAGGGTTAGGGTTAGTATATGTATTTGGCCACGGACGCGCATCTCAAAATATTTAGTTCCAGGGACCCCCCAGAAGCAAAATTTGAGTTACAAACGTTCGCTTTGAAAATACATATATTCAATGATTTGCACACATTTTCACAACTTTTTTTCAAAAATAGCAGATCTACAAGCTTGTCGGTGCCGCGCTGTGAGCTTGTATATCTGCTATTTTTCACTGGTTTAAAGCATTCAATAATTCTAGGCCTAAATGGGTTAAGGCACACTAGTAGTAGCACTGTCTGGCACACACAGAACGGTACGCGTGACAAGCCAGGTTTTACTTGATCAACACCGACTCTTGAGCTACTCCGAGGTGGAAAGAAAGATAGCGTCTTCGTAGAGTACAAAGGTTACGACGTCACTGAACATTTTCTGTTGTATGGAGACTGTCTCTCCATTGCTGCATATTCCATATGCATGGGGACTCTGTACGACACCTCACCGAGGAAGCAGCGTAGTCCCAGGATCCCCTAACTACCTTACAGGGGAGCGGCAGGTCACCAAACACCCACTCTATGGTAGGTGGTACTCGCCTACTCAGTGAAGGTATGGATGGAGCCATGCATGTGGCAGCTGTGCAGATCTAGACACAGTGGTGTAAATTAAAGGACAACTTTGTTTTTTTATAACAAGGGTTCATATTTTAGATTGTAATTAGAGAAAAGGAAAAGTGAGTGTTAAAAATGTTTTCATCTGCTTCGTTCTATTGGTTTATCGCGTTTATCGTGCTAAAATGTGGGGCATGCGTAGTTGCATACGCATGGGGGCATGCGTACAAGTGGCTAAATATGTCTTTTTAGACACAATAAGCCAGCAGTTTCTTTATTGCTATTTACAGTAACACTTCTAGCCCCCATAATCACATCCAACCAAAGGTTGCGTTGTATCTTGGGAATGGGCTTATTCTGTGTAAAATGACATATTTAGCCACTTGTACGCAGGCCCCCAACCACTGAAATAAGAATCTCTAAAACAATAGAAAGAAGTAAATGAAATGATTTTAACACTCATCTTTTATATTCTTTAATTACAATCTAAAATAAGAACCCTTGTTGTAAAAAACTAAAGTTGTCCTTTAACTACAGTAAGTACATTTACTCAAGTGTTCAAAATGTTTTTTGTGTGCGGCGGTAAACCGCTCCTAAAACTGGCTGTGCGTGTGTCTGTAGCCTTTTTCCTCAGAGTTTTGCCATCGTAAAATGTGTGTACGTAGCATCATGTTTGTCTAGTGATGTCATATGTAGTATGTCTGTAGCCTTTTTCCTCAGTGTTTTGCCATAGCAAAACGTGTGTGTGTAGCATAGCCTGTACATCCTAGACTCAAATCCTAGTCTGAAGACGTTATGCAAGCACGACCACCGCTCACTTCACATTGGGTGTGATTTTTAGTTTTTACCTTACTTGAGTACTTCCCATTTTCAGTACTTTTACTTCTACTCCATTACATCTCAGAGGGAAATGTTGTACTTTTGCTTCACTACAACTATTTGAAAATGTTAGTTACTGGTTACTTTGTAGATTGGGATTTTTTCACTTCTAGCCCCATATACATTTTGGCCATTTGAAAATAGCTGATCTACAAGCTCACAATGTGGAGCGATGCGACACATTGTGACCTTGTAGATCTAGAAATCTTTATACATTTCATACATTTGAAAACTTGTGAAATGGGACATTCTGCATTTTGGCACTTTAAGTATTTTTGGTACCATTTTTACTCAAGTACATTCTGGAATTCCAGACTTTTATTATACCTTAACTTACTTTTTCCACCACTGACTAGTACTAGGCATTTGGAGGACCCCCTGAGGTAACTCTGAGGACCCCCTAGGGGTCCCGGACCCCCTGTTGAAGACCCTTGTCCTATGCCTTTGGGTTGACCAAGCCTACAACAACTAGCACTCCAAAAACCTTTTAAGCACCAGTAATAAAAACAAGAAGAAAGTCTCTCTATCACATGAAGGACTACATACTGTACTCTCCCCAACTCACACCTCGAGGCTAGTTTGAACCATTTGCAGGAAGGCCTTCTAGCCTTCACTGCACTGGTATGGGTACATGCTCACCAGGTGTAGGGAGCCAAGTATTAACCAGGCATAATGGCGACCGCTGTCATTCCATTGCATCACTCTCTCATAGATAATAGAACAGCTCAGAGAGCTCTGTAGGGAGGACAGCCAGGTTTGGGGCACGAGATCAGCCCAGGCCCCTCCGGCTGGAACCTCCAGCAGCTCTGAAGGACAGAGAGAGCCCGCAGCTCCCATGGCCAGGGACCCCCGGTCCTCCCAGGGGCCGAGCACAGAGCCTGAGGCCCCAGTTGGCTGTTCCGGGAGCCCATCGATCCCAGGGCCTTTGGGAGGGCTCCAGACGGGCTGTATGCCCGAGCCCTGGATGTGCTCCAACAGAACAGACATATGGCGATGGCACACCTGCCCCATGCATGTGGAAACTCTGAAACGCTGTCGCTGAAGTGGTGCCAGGCAGGCAGGGGCGTCGCACCAAAATTCTGGGCCCTGGGTACAAGGATTCACTGCGGGCCCCCCATCAATGTTCTTCATAGGGGGAGGAGGGGGTTTAACCCATTTAGACTGGGAACGCATTATTGCGCGTTATTTTGGGCGTTAACTATTGAAGAATGGGAGATATACAAGCTGTATATCTGCTATTTTTGAAAAATCGTGAATATATAAGTCTTTGAATATTTTTGACCCAATTCTATGAATGTCTTCTGAATCCTTCTAATTTCAGTCAAACTTTTTCATGTGAAGGACCTCCAAAAATGACATGTATTTAGTTCCAGGGACCCCCCCCCAGAAGCAAAATTTAAGTTACAAATGTTCGCTTAAAAATACATACATTTCCACAGATTTCCACACATTTTCATGACTTTTCAAAAATAGCAGATCTATAATACAAGCTCGCAGCGCGGCACTCAGTGCCGCGCTGTGAGCTTGTATATCTGCTATTTTTCAATAGTTAAAGCACAAAATAATTAAGGCCCCTCCACCCCTTGGGCCCTGGTAAATCAGTCCCACTCCCCCCCCCCCCCCCCCTTGTTACGCCCCTGCACGCAGGAATCCATCTTGTGCACCCTTGTGCGAACACACCACAAGGCCACAGGGCTGCAGAAGGGGAAGACTCTGACTCGTAGAGGTCCTGCCCTCAGGCCAAATTTCAGAAAGCCTTCCCTCCCAGATACTTATCTGAGGCTGGGCATCTTTTAGGTCGATATTTTGTGAACTAGTCATCTCGGCTGATGGCATTGGCTCGCTCTCGCCATCCCTCTCCTCTCCTCCTCTCCACCTCTCCCTCCCTTCCATTCCCCTCTTACTGTCCCTCTCTCTCTCCCCCCACCCCTCTCTCTCTCTTGCACTGAATGAGCTTTGGTCTGACAAGACACACAACCAGGGGCGTCACACTGGGGGGGAAAGTGGGGCTGAGTTACTAGGGCCCAAGGTGGAGGGGCCTTAATTATATAATCTGCTATTGAAAAATAGCAGATATACAAGCTCACAGCGCGGCACCGAGTGCCGCGCTGCGACCTTGTAGATCTGCTATTTTTGAAAAGATGTGAAAAATGTGTGCAAATGGAGTCGGTGGCCAAATACATATTTTTGTTGGGGGTCCTTCACATGAAAAGGTTTGAGCACCACTGACATAGAAACGTAATTAAAAAAAAAAAAAAAAAAAAAAGTAATTAAAAAAAAAAAAAAAAAACCTTAGAAGGATTTAGAAGACATTTATAGAATTGTGTCAAAAATATTCAAAGACTTGCACAAATTTTAACAATTTTTCCAAAAATAGCAGATAATATACAAGCTCACAGCGCGGTGCCTGCTATTTTTCAATGGAAGCACAAAATAATGCATAATAATGCATTCCCATTCATGAGGGCCCCACAGTGAATCCTTACCCAGGGCCCAAAATTTGGCGCGACACCCCTGAACACAACATCCCTCGATTCCGTCCGTCCGTCCGTCCGTCCGTCCGTCCGTCCGTCCGTCCGTCCGTCCGTCCGTCCGTCCGTCCGTCTGTCTGTCTGTCTGACTGACTGCCAGCCAGTCTAGGCCTCCCTCTTTCCCTCTCCCTCTCCCTCTCTCCCTCTCTCTCTCTCTCTCTGCAGAGAAATGTCATAGACAAGCAAAAAAAAATGAAATGTTCAAAATAAATAATTCACCATCTGCATCCATTTTAAGCCTTTATACAGTTGTTGTTTCATTCGATCACTAGCATCGTCAGTCCCCAGAACACAAATCTTGTATGTGGTCCCTGGCACAAAAAATATTCTGCATCCAAATATTATTGCGACCGAAGGTCGCATTTACCCTGAAAAACCTTGTTGCTTGAGTGTATGTATGTATGTATTCTGTACAGGAAGTGATGTCAGTGTGATGTCAGTGAGTCGTGACATCACTTCCTGTACGGGGCGGCTACACAAGACTAAGAAAGACAAAAAAAAAAGAGAAGAATAAAAAAGAAAAAAAGGAGGAGGAGGATAAAGATACCAAAAGGAGAGAGAAGAAAGGGTAGATGAGGTACAATGTGCTGTATCCTCCTCCGATCTGATACGGGGCGGCTGGACTTAGATCACCTATGAAAGAATGTCCATCCACCTGGAGAAAAGAAAATGTAACAAGGAGGTGGCAACGGGGCGGCCAGATAAAGTTATTAGCCCTGGATCCGACTTTAAGTCGACGCACGATTCCAGAAGTTTAGCGCTTATTTGCTCTTGTATCAAACCGGTACTCGAAACGTTCTTAGAATTTAACATATTTTTCAAAGTAAATATGGGTGCGGCTGTGTTAAGAACGTTTCGTTCAACGTTGGGCTTTTGGACCTACATGGAGAAATGGAGCGAACCTGTTTGGCCTAAACATGGAGATGTGGAGAACACTATATATGGAGATAGTCCAGTCCATCATGTCATAATGGACTACCGTCATAGACAGTAGCCATTGTTAGGCCGGAGTCAATGGCTGTCTGTCTGACTGTCTGTACAGGAAGTGATGTCACATGACATACTTTTTATGCGCATATGAGTCATGAAACATAACTATCATGAATGGCCAGATGGCCAAGAATTGGCGCGACCTCGGAGGTCGCATGTCACCCTGAGGTCGCAAGTCACCCTCAGGTGTCTTATATCAAGGACAACAAGTCTAGTTCCATTCTGTTGTAGAGGTAGGTCTATCAAAAAAGCGCAAAGATGAGGTGGGGAACTTAGAAAGGATCCAGGGCAGCTCAGTTCAGTTCAAAGTAGAAAAAAGTTGATTCAGTAATACATGGCAAGGATTAAAAAAACTACCAAGCGTTTCGGCCTAGTGTTATATATCAATGTGGGGGTCCTTTATATGAAAACGTTTAAGAACCAATAGTGTGTAAAGTATATCTTCCTCAGGTGCACTGCAGCACAGGGACGTGCTGGGCCCCTGATTCAGCCTGGGAAAAAGAGTTGTAGAGGCCCTCATTGCACGCTATAGAGAGAGATCTCTCTCTATAGCGCTGCTGCTACTCAAAGATTTGCCATTTCAGATCATGACAAGTGACAAGCCAGTGGGCCAATTACTGTACATGAGTTATATTTCGTCGTTGTCGGGTGGAAACCTTGTATGTCCAAAACCGTTTGGTTTGTATTAATCATTTTAAAAATGATTTAAACTAGTGAAAACAGCCGATCTACAAGCACACAACGCCTCGCACCGCGAGGCGTTGTGTACTTGTAGATCTGCTGTTTTCACTACTTTTGTGCAACGGCCTTGTATGATGAAGCAGGGCTTTGCTTTGCGAAAAAATGTATACATTTGAAACTTGGAGATACGAGGTTTCTGCCCGACAGTGACGATTTACTTTGTTGGCCGCCCAGCCCCCAAAATGGAACGAAGGCAGACATTTTATTTTTATTTTTTTTCCTAATGGCCGGCCTGGACCGGCCGGGAATGAACCGGCCGTTCGGGAGTTGTCCCGCTTTTCCCAATGGCCAGCACGTCCCTGCTACAGCAGATGTTGGAGGAAGATCTTTCACTTTCTACCCAGTCCAGCAGTGGCTCAGGGGTAGAGTTGCCGTCTTAGGACACAGAGGGTTCCCGAAGGGTTCCCAGTTCGATCCCAGGCTCCGCCAGAGTTGGTGTCGAAGAGTCCATGAGCAAGACTCTGATCCCCTAGTTGCTCCCGGTGAGCAGGTTGGTGCCTTGCATGGTTTTCTCCACCATCGGTGTGTGAATGTGTGTGTGAATGGGTGAATGTAAATGCACAATCTATGTAAAGCGCCTTGGATAAAGTCACTGTATAAATGCCCCATTTACCATTTACCACACACGACTTTGGCCTTTAGCCCACCATTCTATTATACACAAGTATATTCTGTATTTTAATGCAGCAATATAAACACACAGAATAATTGTCCGTATAATTATGCTAATGAAAGGGAAGTATGATCATCTTTAGAATATTCATGTGTCATTTAAATATGTTCAGTCACCTTTTCAAAGTCAAGGTAACCATGTCTAGAATACAATGCTGGTTCGTTTATACTTCACGTCCTACATCCATCCACGTCCATAACAAATTCGCCTTTCAGGACTCATCACTGCATGTTGTATGCTGCAGTTGATTGGTCTTCATTGACATCTTGCAGGTTACAACATTGGTTGAATTTTGTATATAAAGCCTTACTTGGTGAGCTTCCTTTTTACATTTCCTCCAAATTTGTACTGGTCAAGAATGGGCTAAATCTCAGATCAAATGCCTGGTTACGCTGTGTAGTACCTGCATTTACATCTGAGGGAGGCAAAAAAAGCCTCTCCTTTTTTGGCCCCTGGTCATGGAATGACCTTCAGTCCAGACTCAAATTGGCTGTGTTTATTCCTTTGAGAAGTTTTAAGAGAATCACTCTAGACAGATCTACAAACGCTTGCACTTGTTCAAACCTGTAATTAATTTGCTCTGTGATCTCTTCCTTTGGGTACATTCATTGGGCATACTGTGAGTGTACTGCTACCTGTGAATTATAAACTAGTTTAGTATTTAGTGTACATTTTGTATTTTTGGAGTTCTTGGTATCTGTTTGTGTATCATGGATGTTCTATTTTTTGTTGTGATGTCTTGTATGTAAGCAAGGATTGTGTAATTTTTTATTTATGCCTCTTGGCCAGGTCACACTCGAAAAAGAGATCATGTCTCAATGTGTTTTTATATGGTTAAATAAAGGTTAAATAATAAAAATAAAAATAAAAACATCAGTGGTTCTCACCCTGACGAGCACAAAGAGTTGACATTTCGTATAACACGGTTCTATTGTGAAAATAGCAGATCTGCATGCTCACAAAACGCCTCGCAACTTTCTGCCTCTAATATCTGACAATTTGGCCAACGTTTAATTTGTCATATTAGAGGTATTAAAAAGTCCTTAAAATTGTCACTTTAGAAATGTGCATATACCATGATGGCTTAGAAGAAGTTAACTCTTGCTCGATTAACTCTAGACACTGCAATTTCGAACTATACATACGCTTCATTATTCCAAATCCAAATTGCACAAGATATTCCTAGATATCTCCCCAAACTGTGACAAATGCAATGCACCGGAAGCAAACTTATTACACAGCTTCGCCCTATGTCCTCAAATACAGAGATATTGGATTAAGATTTTTGAGGCACTCTCTGATATTTTGGACACCCAAATTGACCCTGACCCAATACTAATTATTTTAGGCGCATCAGACCCCATCTCCAACTTGACAAGTTCAGAACGACATCTCCTTTCATATGGTCTGATTACAGCAAAGAAGCTGATTTTAACTCATTGGAAAAAAGATGAAGCACCTGCATTTAAACACTGGCTTAATGAAATGACTAGTACACTTCACCTTGAGAGAATACGATATTCACTTAAAGACAGACAGGCACAATTTGATAAGATCTGGCTGCCCCTTGTCCGTTACCTGAGTAGAAGGATGATGTTATTTTAAACAGACCGTTTATTCTAATGCATGTCCATTGAACAATTCATTCTGATTCTCTATTATGCGTTTCATCACTGAGCAGTAGGGGTGGGAGGGTATGAAGGGGTTGTTTTGATTTCATATTGTATTGAAAATTGTTAATCTGATAACTGATACATGTTGATAATCTGTTGGCAATAAAACTTATTTGACAAAAAAAAAAGAAATGTGCATATACCATCTATAACATCTATATAATATATTCACTTAAACTTTGTTGGTTTGTTTACTGTTGATTGAGAAGTTAATCATCTGGGGACCCTCCAAAATAAATTGGGGACCGCCCACAGGCTGAGAACCACTGTCAGTCATGGATCATAATCGTACGTGGAATAAAACCCTGTTTTTTTTATGCATAGCCAGTAAAATATTAGTATATAAGGAAGCATCCCACAATGATTCTATTATTCTTACATAACATACCTGTATAACACAGCCGAGTTTTCATTTGAACAAAAATAATGAAACAAATCTAATAATGGAGGAGTTTCCCTTTTTCTTTTAAATAATGCCAAAGACAAATTGAAACAGTTTGAATGGAAACCTTCATATAAACTCCACTCACAACCTGACCTTAAAAATGTGACAAAGACTATTTGGTTTGTGAAAGACATTTAAGTTCTCAAATACGGCCGGCTCTGTCCTCCGACACCACGGCTAGATTAAAACCCATTTAGGCCTAGAATTATTGAATGCTTTAACCAGTGAAAAATAGCAGATATACAAGCTCACAGCGCGGCACCGAGTGCCGTGCTGCAAGCTTGTAGATCTGCTATTTTTGAAAAAGTCGTGAAAATGTGTGCAAATCTTTGAATAGATGTATTTTCAAAGCAAACGTTTGTAACTCAAATTTTGCTTCTGGGTGGTCCCTGGAACTAGATATTTTGAGATGGGGGTCCGTGGCCAAATAAATATCAGTTTGGGGGTCCTTCACATGAGAAGGTTTGAGAACCACTGACATAGTAGTCTCTCAAGAACAGACTAACTGAGCTCCATTTAATTGAAAAGGACCTTTTCTTTGACGATGGCTGGCCAGATTGCTGACATAGAAACATAGGTTTTTTAAAAAAACCTTAGAAGGATTCAAAAGACACTTATATAAATCGGGTCAAAATTCTAGTTTTCACCATTAAAAAAAAATAGCAGATCTAAAAGCTCGCAGCGCGGCACTCGGTGCCACTCTGTGAGCTTGTATATCTGCTATTCTTCAATAGTTAAAGCATAAAATAATAATACACAGTACTGTGTACCCGTTCTGAATGGGTTAACGAGTTGCCCTTTTGCCGCTAACATTGTCCATATTTCCTGTAGCCGTAGGAATCTTCATTAGATGGAGAAATATTGACCTTCAAGTGCTATATGAAAATATATAAGAGAGTAAAACAAACATTTATCCATATATGACCCTGTGAAATATGTTCATCTGTTGAACATACGATCACACTGCGCTGTGCCAAGGCGACTGTTGTTGGCGTTAGTATATTTAGTTGCTGTAGGAAATATACAGTATAGGGTTACTTTTACTGTATTTATTTTAATATTGTCTATATTAATATCGTCAATATTAGAAATAGAACGATCCAGAAATAGAATAATCCAGAACTAGAAATTGCAAGTGTGGTTGCCCGTGACGCGAATTACGCAAATTCATTTCGTCTCACCATGTGAATTTTCCCCATTCAAGTCAATGGGGGAAAAGTATAGTTCACTACTAAATGAATGGCCATATATGGAGATCTCTGTGTCAGTCCTTGTCCCCTTTATGCCCATATATGGAGATCCCTGATGTCATCAATATTAAGCCCATATATGGGCATACTGTGTCAGTCTCGTGTGGTCTATGTTGTCAGACATCTATGATGTCAGCCATCTCCATATTTGGGAAAAATAACAATGTTAATAAAATTAAATGGAGAAAATTAATTCACGACTACATTTATATAAATTAAACTATATAATGTATTCCTTAGCAAAATGCACGCATGCGTGTCCAGATGAACCGGTCGATTTGACATATGGCTCAAGTGCTTGCCACCAAAGATTTGGGAAGGGTAGCGCGGGAAAAAAATAACCAGTAAGACTCCCTAATCGGGAGATAAGCGAACGTCAGGTCACATGTACACCACGGGCCGTGGAGTGGAGCAGTAGCTTGGGGGGTCCCGGCGGTGGCTGGGCCCCGGGGACCCCCCTGGGTGCTGGCCCCGTCTCTCCCGGTCGCTGGGGGGCCGAGTTATACGGCCTTTTAGCGGGCTGCAGTGGCGGGGATCCGCTGGTAGGTGGCGCTCTATACACGGCAAATCCAGAAATAGAACCATCCAGAAATAGAACGATCCAGAAGGCACTAAAAACAAAGCAAAGAAGCTTCAAATTTACACCTGTATAACATAAACGTGTTAACTGGCAAATTTAATTAAACTGTACAGTATTTCATCTGGAAAACTAAATTGTGGAATGGTGAGAAGTTTAATTTAGTGCCCTCGCTTTAGGGTGGGAGACATTTTGTGGGCTCCCAAGCACCTCCTCACCGTTTGCTGACTCAACAGCTTCTTAACCCTGCAAGACCCGAATTAATTTCTACTGGCCAAAAAAAATAAAAAATAAAAATCAGATGCTGTTGTAGGAGTCCTAATCACAGGAAAAATGTAATGTTTAAAAATTAATAATGTTTTTGTAAGGTTTTATAGCCATAAATCATGAATCATAAATCATGCTCTAATTTGCAATAATAACATTATGTACATGTTCTAGACATTCTAATGATCACGAAAAAAACATTACAGGCATTTTACTTGTGTTTTAGTGAAGAATAGCTTCAGTTAAAAAGTGAGATGTTGTTCGTCCAGACGCTGGAATTTCAACTTCTCTGGGAGGTGTGAATGTCAGCCTCTGTGGGGGGTATTTATATGCAAATATCGTGGCCAAAGGCATTGTAATACTAAACAATAGGATTTAATGGTGATGTTAATGTGAAAAAAGAACAGGAAAACTAATTATAACATTTTTTTTTAAAATGATTTAAAAAACGTTGCCAAAAAGCAACGCTGGGCCTTGCAGGGTTAATCAAGGCCACCGTTATGCACACACAATCAGCTGCAGAGCGCCCACAGAGAGATTCCCTGATCCCTCTTGAATACGGATATAATTAGATTGTTGCACAAGATCTGAATCTGCCGGCTGAATTATGAGCTCAGGCACACCGCGTTGCAACGTTCATTAAAACCCTTTCCATCAACCAGCAAACTGACGCCACAGCACACTCTCCTATTGAGTATACATTAAACCTCACATACCCGGAACGCACCCGAGTCGGGTTAGATTTGAACCACTTTAACCATTATTTTGTGCTTTAACTATTGAAAAATAGCAGATACACAAGCTCGCAGCGCGGCACTCGAGCTTGTAGATCTGCTATTTTTAAAAAATCGAAAATTTGAATTTTGACCGGATTCTATGAGTGTCTTTCGAATCCTTCTAAGGTTTTTTTGAAAAAAACTATGTTTCTAGCAATCTGGCTTAGCCATCGTCAAAGAAAAGGGTCCCTTTCTCTTAACTGGAGCTCAGTTAGTCTGTTCTTGAGAGACTACTATGTCAGTGGTTCTCAAACATTTTCATGTGAAGGACCCCCAAACTGATATTTATTTGGCCACGGACCCCCATCCCCAAATATTTACTTCCAGGGACCACCCAGAAGCAAAGTTGAGTTGAGTTACAAACGTTCGCTTTAAAAATACATATATTCAAAGATTTGCACACATTTTCAAAACTTTTTCAAAAATAGCAGATCTACAAGCAGCGCGGCACTCGGTGCCACGCTGCGAGCTTGTAGATCTGCTATTTTTCAATAGTTAAAGCATTCAATAATTCTAGGCCTAAATGGGTTAATTGCATTGAAGCATCCTACATTTGCATGGCTAGCACATTGGGAACGTGAACTTTGGGTTTTTATGGGGCAATATTTGTCAACTGTCAACTTTAACAAGCGTCGGGGAAAAGCGGGGGTAAATAATATACTTCGCCGAATGTTTGAAGAAGAACATCAACCCCGGCCGTGTCAAAGAGGAATATTAAGATCCAAGAGTTATTTCAATCAATATAGACTGAGGTTATACCAAAACGTCATTGAAAAACATTACATAAATTAATTCCCCTAGTATCACAAGCCAAATGCACTCTTTTTCATTATTGGCCGGAATCATAAAATGCTGGGAAAAAAAAAATCTTTACGGTGATAAATCTGAAATATTAGTCTTCATAAATGTGTTGAGAGCTTAATCAACAGGCAGGTACAGAGCACTTATGCAGGCCCCTGAGTTATGTATGCCACCTCCTCCACTCCTCTTAACTAATTTTGTGCTCCTGAAATTAACGGATTAAAATGTCCAGCGTGCCTCTCGCTTTCTCCATAAGCGGCCAGTCTCTTATTTTGAAGGCCAGAAGTCGATTGCGTAAACACTTCCGGTTTGACGTCATCACGTCATTCACCGGAATCGCTCGTCGTCAACATGCCGTTGTGTAATGGCGGATCGTTGCTTTTCAACATGTGTTTTATTTGCGAGAATCTACTGCCATCCTCCCCTTTGAAAGTGTTGTTTGGAGATAATGGACATTAAAGATGAGATTCCCCGTCTGCCTCAATGTTATGGGATTACTATTTTGTGCAAGTGGATCCGTGGATCGGCGAGGGCGATTGTGCCAGGACCTTCCGCGCAGCTACAGGGTAGGAGAACCGCCGTTACAGTAATAGAGTACTTTTCACGAGTATACTCGGGATCGGCACCATATGATACTCGAGTATTTTTCACGAGTATTCTCGGGATTGGCTACAAATGAGTTAACTGCATATATACCGCCAGGGCCCAGGGGTGTCACACCGAATTCTGGGCCCTGGGTACGAGGGTTCACTCACATTCTGTGCTTTAACTGTTGAAAAACAAGCGCTGCGAGCTTGTAGATCTGCTATTTTTGAAGAATCGTGAAAATGTGTGCGGAGTCTGAATATTTCAAATCCTTCTAAGGTTTTTTGAAAAAAACCTATGTTTCTACGTCAGTGGTGCTCAAACGTTTTAATGGTAAAGGACCCCCAAAATGATATGTATTTGACCACATGGGCCCCATCTCAAAATATTTAGTTCCTGGGACCTCCCCCCAGTAGCAAAATTTGAGTTGCAAATGTTCGCTTAAAAAGTACATAGGCCTATATTCAAAGATTTGCGCACATTTTCACAACTTTTCAAAAGAAATAGCAGATCTACAAGGTCGCAGCAGCAGCACTCGGTGCCGCGCTGTGAGCTTGTACATCTGCTATTTTTTAATAGCTAAAAGACAGGCCCCTCCACCTTCCTTGGGCCCTACTAACTCAGTCCCACTCCCCCTAACCCCCTTGTGAAGCCCCTGTATACCACAGAACTCTGGCACAAACTGTCCAATGCCTATTTAACACAAACACACACTGTATATTACGCTGTGCTACTTTCCCAAACGCTCCACTACCAGAGAACATCAAAGCGTACGCCGTTGTCCTC
Organism: Nannobrachium achirus; assembly: GCF_963921795.1. Lineage (NCBI taxonomy): Eukaryota > Metazoa > Chordata > Actinopteri > Myctophiformes > Myctophidae > Nannobrachium > Nannobrachium achirus. Next base: position 4,179,061 of record NC_137833.1, on the reverse strand, counting down.
ATCATTTTGTAGAAGTAAATATGCACAGGGGGTGATTCACGATGGCTACGCGCGGAGGGCTAAAATGCTTTTTGTTTATGCATCTGTTATTCATGTTGTTAAACAAACACCAGGATTAATGAAGTCTGTTCTTAAAGATAACGGCACATAGGGGACTTTGAGGTAACGTACAGCGCGCCGTTGCCTTCAGCAGGTACGCGGGCGATGACAAATCAATGTGGATCAGTGGGTTGTAAATAACAAGTCTATGATGGAAAATATCGCGGGCCGTTTATTGTTGGTAATACATCGCCTATATTGCTTTAGTTTAGAAGATGTTGTCTCGGTGGATATAGCCTTTAGATTTCTGAGCGATGCTGTATATTCAGTCAGCCATTGATGCGTTGGTAAATTTGATGGGTACTCGTCATTTAGTCGTTGCTAACGGGTTGCTATTGACTGGGCTGATGACGGAGTAGCAAGGGCACTTGGAAAAAGGACTGCAGCATCCCCCTCTCTCTCTCTCTCTCTCTCTCTCTCTCTCTCTCTCTCTCTCTCTCTCTCCTCTCTCTCTCTCTCTCTCTCTCTCTCTCTCTCTCTCTCTCTCTCTCGGTACCTCTGGGGGTTTAAATATTAACCCTGCAAGACCCGAATTAATTTCTACTGGCCATTTAAAAAAAAATCAGATGGTGTTGTAGGAGTCCTAATCACAGGAAAATTTAATGTTAAAAAATTAATAATGTTTTTGTAAGGTTTTATAGCCATAAATCATAAATCATAAATCATACATCATGCTCTAATTTGCATTTTGGGGATATTTTTCGGTATGCACGTGTTCTAGACATTCTAATGATCACGAAAAAAAATATTACAGGCATTTTACTTATGTTTTGGTGAGGAATAGCTTCTGTTGTTCGTCCAGATGCTGGAATTTCAACTTCTCTGGGAGGTGTGAATGTCAGCCCCTGTGGGGGGTATTTATATGCAAATATCGTGGCCAATGGCATTGTAATACTAAACAATAGGATTTAATGGTGATGTTAATGTGAAAAAAGAACAGGAAAACTAATTATAACATTTTTTTAAAAATGATTTAAGAAACGTTGCCAAAAAGCAACGCTGGGCCTTGCAGGGTTAAACATAAAAATGGTGGCAAATTATTATCCCTGTCACCTTGCCTTAAGCAATGATATTGTGTTTTCACGGTGCAATCAAGTGCCTGCTGTGTCACAGATTATAGTGTGATCTACGTTCAAGTAGAAGGCCTGTCAACACATATTCTTCATGGATTCTTAACTTTTATAGAGAGCTTCTATTCTTTTAATTATTATTTTGTAACCTTTATTCGACCAGACAGGAGGCCACTAAAGAATTAATTCTTGCTTACAAGAATGGCCTGGTACTATAACGACGTACAGTACAGAATCATATCATGTACTAATATGTGAAAGTGTTTACATTACAAGTATGCCTGGGCTGGTACTAGAGATGTGCCGATTGATCGCTGAGTGAATGCGATCGGCCGATAATGCCTCTATCGGCTTTGATCGGTATCGGCCTTGCCGATCTACAAGCTAGATCAGCTATTTTCACAAATGTATCAGTGCCATGGCATTGGTCAGACATCTCATTGTTCCTACATCCCATTAGTCAGAATCTGGTGATGTTAACCTGGTGAAAAATACTATGCCTAAACCTAAACCTAAACCATAACCTCAGTAAAACTATGCCTAAACCTAACCCAAACCCTAACCTCAGTAAAACTATGCCTAAACCTAACCCTAAAACCTAACCCTAACTAAATTCGGACTAATGAGATTTGGGGGTGAACTACCCCTATTTATCACGTGGGACTGAATGTAACCTCAGCTTCAACTCCTACAAGTTGAATTGGATTCTAAAGGAACTGAGCCTGCAATCTCCTAATGTTTATACTTAATATACAATGTCAATATTTTGTAAGAAGAATCATTAAATATATAAATGCTACCACAGTAACACAATAAAGAGAATAACTTGTGGATTTGACGCTGTGATCAGGAATATTCCAGTTGATCGGTGATCGGTAGCGGCCCCCCAAAAGAAAATCACAATCAGAGCATCTCTATCTACTGGGATGAGACTCCACCAAAATGTTCTGCATGTCATGACACATAGCGTCAAAACTAGTTCACAGGTTTTTGTTTGAAAGTCACAGACCTTGAATTTGTCCTTCACGGGGAGGATACAAAATCCCTGTTGAGATTAATATGACTTAATTAAATGATGTATCGCTGTGAAAAACAGCACTGCCTATGCCTGAAGCATGGGATGAGCGATCCTTTCAAATTAAATCAAACGTTCGTATTAATATGTTAGGAATTATTTACATAGCAGGCATAAAGACTGCATGGGGCCTCCTATGACTATTGATTAAATCTATCTAAATATGTATACAATAAGCTTTGTTACTATTTACACTGAATTTCCCCCTTGGGATAATAAAGGTATCTATACTATCTATCTACACCAGCCCCCATAAGTCACATCTGCCCATGAAAGATTGCGGTGCATCTTGGGAATGGGCTTATTGTGTCTAAAAAGACATATTTGGCTACTTGCATGCTTGCCCCCAACCCGGGGCATGCATGCATGCAAGTCAAAATCGTTAAAATCCCTAAAACAATAGAAAGAAGTAAATGAAAACATTTTACACTCATCTTTTATTTCCTCTATTGACTATCTAAAATATGAACCCTTGTTGTAAAAAAGTTATTTGTAATTATTTAAAAACTACAATGATTCTTTTTGTGGGGTAATTATTTTTCAATTATTATGCAAATTAGTATTCAGTTACATGTGGGGTGAAGCACCTCTCCAAGTCCATTGGTTACGCTGCCCTTGTGATTTTGTAATTTTGTACTGTAATAAAATCTAATATAACTGATATTTATGTTATGCCCATATGAACAACACAGCAGCATTGCTGTACTCAACTAACACATTTACTGTAACACAGGGGTCTTCATCGTTTTCAGGCCAAGGACCCCTAGGTTGAGAGAGAGATGAAGCAGAGACCCCCACAATCTTTATAGTTTCATTGTTTGACAGCTTGAGCATCAGTTTTTTTTATTCATGTCAATTAGTGTTTTCAGATATTTAACCACTTGAACCGTTAATTAATAAACGTAATAAACTTGACATTTCACTCTGTACTTAGTCTGCTCTTTTTTCCCCTCTACACCAAACCTCTTTGCCGAAAATAGCCTATCTACAAGCTCAACGTGAGGCGTAGTGAGCTTGTAGCTCTGCTATTTGGCAAACGTTCTCAGAATATGGACGCTAGGGTTCAAGTGGTTAATTATAAAAAAGGAGAAGGAAAAAAAGGTTTCTACCACACCAAGATTTGGAGGACCCCCTGTGGTAACTCTGAGGACCCCCTGTTGAAGACCCCCGCTGTAACAGCAAAACCTCAATGCCTGCTCAAAAGGATTAAGCAAAACAATTAAAAGTTAAGACAAATAATTAAGTTTCAACATTGTATGTCAAGCCTGTGCAATTTAATAGAATAGGCTCCTGATCAAAGTATAGCCTGTTGTTAAAACAAGCTAAATGATTTGTATATAGCTTGGATTTTTCATCATATCCACTGAAATTACTGTGTGGTAAATCATATAATGAAATGTAAGTCTGGGGCTAATACAAAACATCCAGAATCTCTACATTCTGTTCCCAGAGTACAAGAACAAAATGACCTGAAGTCAGAATGCAGGGGACAGACCCATAAAACACAACAACACAAGCAGAGGACGCTACCGGAGGTTATTATTACACCTCAATGGAAATCACACAACTAGATCGGCAGAGCATCTCTTTCATCATGGCTGCAGGATTTCTGTTGAATCATTGTCATTGTCAGTGTCCCAGCGCAGCTGACGGCTAGTCATTGCATTTTTTCCTCATTTTAATTTTTTCATATCATTTGAAAGCTGCAGGGGATCATAGCTACAAAATGATATATTGGTTGTGGAGATTGACCCAACAGTTTTGAAGATATGGCTTATAGAATGATGCCATGCTGAAATACTACTTTTGAGATATTCAAGTTCTAAATAAAATTTATTTAGACATTTAATGTCTAACCTGCAAATGACCTGACGATCTCTCACATTAATTAAAAAAAGTCTTATTTACATGCAGAGTTAAGCTCTGGCGTTTAAGTGAAATGTAGCCTAGATATTTTGAGATGCATTTGTGGCTTTTTTCATTTTAGAAAAAAAAAAAAAGTCATATTAGCAGTAGTGAAAAACCCTGCCTTCCGAAATGACTGCCCCTCAGTCACGCTGAGTCACATTTTTGTCCAGATACTGATGACTCCTGATAGGAGAGATAATACTGTGTATCTAGTGGTGGTAACACTTTACTTAAAGTTCGGTCTATAATGCATTGTAACCGCATTTATAATGCATTACAATGCACTTATAAGGAATTATAACACTTGTTATAAATGTTTAGAATCACGTATGACAACTTATAACAAGGTTAACAATGTATTAAGTTCTGGTCATAACACAATATACAGTATACTGTAAGCTAAGTGGAACAGCACAGTATAACTTTGTTATTTATAAAGTGCCTTTGTTATAAGTTGATATGCATAATTATAAACATGTATAACATATGAAGCATTATTAAGTGCATCATAATGCATTATAATGCATTACAAATGTGATTATAATGCATTAGAGGCAACCTTTAAGTAAAGTAATAGTTCCATGTGCTGTTCCACTGATTTTGTAATGCATTAAAGAGCAGCACTTCTAAAAATTCAATTCAATTCTTATAAAGGGGAACACACACCGGACGCGGAAGAGGCGCGGAAGCGGCGTGTCAAAACATACAGCCCCATTATTTTCAATGAACTAACCCACACCGGCGGCGTCAGACGTGCGCAGCCGCGGGTCTGCCGCCTCGCCTGCCGCCTCGCCTGCCGCACCAATACGTTGCTGTTCTATTTTTCCAGTGTTGCCGCACGGTGAACATGTTCTCCCATGGTTCTCCCCACCGGGGGAAATGGATGTGCTGTGTGGCAGCGCGCCGCATCCAGTTGGGGTTACCGCGCGGCACTTCACGTGCGTCGATACCGCGACGTGACACTGCGCAGCCGTCCGCGTTCAGTGTGTGCTCCCCTTCAGTTACCAGTAGACGCCTAAGGGCAAAAAGCGACCTCGCCCTAGTTCAAGTTCAAGTTCATTTATTTGTTTATCCCCGAAGGGCGATTTGGTATACAGCAAAATATAAAAACAATCACAAAGACATAAACACATAGAACAATAAAAACAGGAATCAGGATAGCAGTTAAAGGTGTCAGTCCCTTCACTTTTCGAGGTTTGATCCGGTCGAGAGCGGAAACCACTTTACGTCATGTTGTAGTCCTAGACGGACTACACTTTGACCAGAACCATCAAACCAGATTCAGTTTTAACCCAAAATATTCCCCTGCGCTCAAGGACATACTTTTAGGGGCCCACCTAATAAACCCTTTGATGCGCCATTGCGGCTTAGTTTTGCTTTTGGAAAATTTGTTTGGTGTATGCATCTTTTAGTCCAGTGTTTCTCAATCTTTTTTGGCTTGAGTACCCCCTTTCCTTGATTTCTGAATCCAAGTACCCCCTTTACCCGACAACAACGTTGTTCTTATAAAACTGCAATTAAAACATAAATAAATAGTGGTATATGATGCTATGATAACCCCCCATTTCAAGAATATAAAATCAAAAGTAAGAAATGGAGTGAAAGAGTTTCAAACGGTTTTCATGTCAATAACTTCAATACATTTAAAACAACTTTAAAACACATCCCAGTTTTGCCTGGTACCATGTAATCTGGCTTAGCAACTCAGGCTCAAATGAAGTTTCTCCATGTGTCATCATTAAACAACAGTAAATGTCTTCTCCCCTCCTAATTCAACTGTAGTCAATTATTTAACTATGAACAATATTAGCATGATTTAGACTTCTATTTTTGAGCGGTGGTCACACCGTCTCCATAGCGTGGCCGTGTGTGTAGGTATGTATGTTTGTTTGTATGTATGTATGTATGTATGTATGTGGGTGGGTCTGTATGTAGCCTCAAGCCTGTGGTGTAGTACCTTTTCTGACCACACATGTTAAGGGAGGGGTGCTGTTGTTCAGGCCAGGCCCCACACACACACACACACAGGCCCGAGGGGAAGGGGGGAGGGGGGGGAGGGGGGGTTGGTGGGTAAACCACCGCTCAGTTCACACGGGTGTGATTTTTCTTTTTTGGGGGGCATTTTCCGAGTACCCCTTGCAGTACCTCCGCGTACCCCAAGGGGTACACGTACCCCCATTTGAGAAACACTGTTTTAGTCCAACGACTGGCAAGACTAAGGGCTACTCGAGTATTTTAATAGGGATTGGGGAAACAAACAGGGGGAAACAAAACAAAGCGAGGCCGCTTATTCTGCTTGTGGTTTCCACGTAGAATGGATCAACAGCCCGTTATGAACTAACAAAATTCATAACAATTACAAACTTGTAGTTAAATCGCACAAGAGACAACAGATGACCTCCTCCTCTCATCGGCATTTAAAGTCCGTATAGAAGCAGGCACAAAGGAGAACTTATACCTGTTTGTTGTTGTGGCCCCTGGAAGTTTCAGGCGTAGGCCAGAAGGAAGCCGTTTGTACTCACAGCTGAGAGGATGAGAGCTGTCCATACCAATGGACTTGGCTTTCTTAAGGCACCTGCTTTTGGAAGACGTGATCCAGGCTACTGAAGTTTTACTCCAGCAATCTTTGAAGCCGTTCTCACAATCCTCCTAAGGTGGTTCTTGTCCTTTATGTTCAGATTTCCATACCAACACACAGTATGACGGAGAAGGAGATTACGGACTCAATAAAAGCATTATAGAACAGTTTCATAAAGGATTTGTCAACCTGAAATTTAGCAGGCCTCCTTAGACAAAAGAGGCGTTGCTGCTGACCTTTCTTACACCATACTGCGCTACCTCGGCGAGGTGCAATCGGCAGTACATTCTTTTTCAGGGTTTAATACCAAACCCAATGCTCTGCCAGTTTCATGGTAATCCACCCATTAGAATTTGTACATTTCTACTAGCACATGTTGTGCCTATAAGGATCACGCCAGAGGGAAGGACACATGCAGGGTCACCAAAATCAATCAATTGATCGGGGATCAGGGATCATCTTCCGGGGAATGAGAACAGTATTACACACCTCGGATCTCCCTGCCATCCATTCCAATTCAGACGGTCATTTCTGAGATACCTTAAGGTATCTTGTTTGTTCGTGTTTTAGGCCTGAACACATTATGACGCAATATTTTATGCTTTAAATATCAAAAAATAGCAGATATACAAGCTCACAGCGCGGCACCGAGTGCCGCGCTGCGAGCTTGTAGATCTGCTATTTTTGAAAAATCGTGAAAATTAGAATTTTGACCCGATTCTATAAGTGTCTTTTGAATCCTTCTAAGATTTTTGGAAAAAACCTATGTTTCTATGTCAGCAATCTGGCCAGCCATCGTCAAAGAAAAGGTCCTTTTCACTTAAATGGAGCTCAGTTAGTCTGTTCTTGAGAGACTACTGTGTCAGTGGTTCTCAAACCTTTTCATGTGAAGGACCCCCAAAATGATATTTATTTGGCCACGGACCCCCATCTCAAAATATTTAGTTCCAGGGACCCCCCAGAAGCAACATCTGATTTACAAACGTTCCCTTTGAAAATACAGTATATTCAAAGATTTGCACACATTTTCACGACTTTTTCAAAAATAGCAGATCTACAAGCTCACAGTGCGGCACTCGGTGCCGCGCTGTGAGCTTGTATATCTGCTATTTTTCACTGGTTAAAGCATTCAATAATTCTAGGTCTAAATGGGTTAGAACAGTTCTCAACCTTTTTTTTTTTTAGATTTCCATGACCTCCAGTTTGAAATTGATCAGGCCACAGACCCAGTTAATGTGTTTGATACAATCAAGCTCACACAAGCTTGTAGATCTGATATTTTTGTAAAATCATGAAGGTTTGTGCAAATCTTTGAATATTTCAAATCCTTCTAAGGTTTTTTTGGAAAAACGTATGTTTCCATGTCAGTGGTGCTCAAACTGTTTCATGTCAAGGACCCCCAAAATGATATGTAGGCCTATTTGGCCACGGACCCCCATCTCAAAATATTTAGTCCCCCCCCCCCCCCCCCCCCCCCCACCCCCCTCAACGATTTGAACACATTTTCCCGACTTTTCAAAAAAATAGCAAATCTACAAGCTCGCATCGCGGCCTCGCTGTGAGCTTGTATATCTGCAATTTTTTCAATAGCTAAAGCATAAAATAATGAAGGCCCCTCCACCTTGGGCCCTAGCAACCCAGTCCCACTCCCCCCCCCCCCCCCCCCCCCCCCTTGTGACGCCCCTGCATACTGTACACTAACAGGCATACCGTGGTTTCTTTCATGTCTCTCCCCCAAAGTGTGTCTTGATACATTCTGGGAATCATTACACCAGACCTGGGCATTGTACGTACGGCCCGGGGGCCGTATGCGGCCCTTTGGTTAACTCTGACCGGCACTTGTAGGGTTAATGGTAAATTACAAAATAAGCACATTTTCTCATTTTACCTCATGCATGGACTAAAGCTGCATTTCTTTTATTTTTACGTTTTTTTATTCACATATACATATCGACGCAATACGAACATCAGCAAGTGTGCGTGATCTTTAGATGTTGTCTCAATGACAAGCAGGTGGTCAGACTGGTCACAAGTCAAGACGACCTGCCTTACCTTACCCATCAAAAATGGCTAAAGTGGTCGAATGCCGAATGCTGGGTTTTCAACAAAAATTGGGCTCCAAGTATTTATTTACTGAAGTCAGAGGTAAAGCCATGTGTTTATTAGTTTGCGGGGAGCACTGCCTTTTGGCCCGGCCCTCCACAATATTTTCCGGTATGCATGTGGCCCCATGTAAAAAAGAATTGCCCACCCCTGCATTACACCATTTCCCCAATAGGCTACATCAAGAGAGAAATAACATACAGTGTGTGCAGCTCGTAAACTATATAACCTTTGAATTAATCTTAACACATCGGATGCCCACGTGATCTCTGACGTCTTATTTGCTGGTGCCCATGGCAACGCGTCATTTTACCTACCGGCGAGAGTACTGGCGAGAAAAGTATGTCCTGTTTATTTCGCGAAAATCTTTTCTTTCAGTCAGGACCGTTTTTTATCATTTCTAAGCCACAGTGTTTGTGTTACGGCATGTAGAAGAGGCTGCCGTTTTGAGAAAAAAATGAAAAAAGGAAGAGAATCCGGAGAAAACAGCATTTTTGTGCAGCCGGTAAACAGGAAGTCAACGAGACACACAGCACGTCCGGGTGACGTAATTGCGCGCTGCATGTTGGGAAATGGAGTTGTTTCATCACCACGGTAGCCAAGTGCAGTAGCTACAGTACAGTATAGTTTACTGTACAACGCGTCAAACGCGTCGTTGGGCACTCGTAAAGATCAAAGAGATTGACGCGTAGACACCACGTGGGCACCCGATGTGTTAATATTGTCCGGAGCCCACCACAGTGACCTGATGACTTCATACAGTGCCAGGCTGTCAAGGAACATGGGCTTACAAAGCAGCGGGCGACGTCCATAACCTTCCAATCCCTAGCTGTACAAGCGCGACATGAATTAGACCTTTAACATGATGTTATAAAGCCATCGAGCTGCCACTTTGGCAGACATGTTTATCCTGACCCGTGCCCACCCAGGACACCATTTCCAATTCAGATCTCCTCATGAATATTAAATAACTTTCGACATGTGGCCCTAACCCATTAGCAAAAGAAGGGGGTCTGGTTCTTCCCAGTGACCTTGATTTGATGAAATCTCTTGAAAGATTTCCTTTGCTTCCTTTCTATTAAGCCGTTTAGTCCGGGGAACGCAAATCTGTGTCACTCTAGATTTTAACCACTTTAACCATTTTATGCTTTAACTATTGAAAAATAGCAGATCTACAGGCTCACAGCGCGGCACAGAGTGCCACGCTGCAAGCTTGTAGATCTGCCATTTTTGAAAACTCTAGAAAATGTGTACAAGTCTTTAAATATTTTGACCCGATTCTTCTAAGTGTCTTCTAAATTCTTCTAAGGTTTTTTGAAAAACCTGTGTTTCTACAGTATGTCAGTGGTGCTAAAACCTTTTCATGTCAAAGACCCCCAAAATGATATGTATTTGGCCACGGACCCCCCCATCTCAAAACATTTAGTTCCAGGGACCCCCCCTAGAAGCAAAATTTGAGTTACAAACGTTCGCTTAAAAAAAATACACATATTCAAAGATAACGCACACATTTTCACGACTTAAAAAAAAAATAGCAGATCTACAAGCTCGCAGCGCGGCACTCGGTGCCGCGCTGTGAGCTTGTATATCTGCTATTTTTCAAATAGCTTAAAGCAATAAAAATAATTCCCCGGGTCTAACTGGCTTAAAAGGGAGTAATAATTGAAGGCGAGTGAGCGGTGAGCGCCGCCGCAGCCCTAGAAGCCGTGGGAGGAATCAAGCCTGGGCTCCATGGTTGACCCAGTTATCAGACAAGCTGCCCTCCCAGCCTCCCCTTTCAACTGAATCACAGCATCTCCGGCTGTGATCCGGAGCAGCTGCCTCGCACGTCCATTACCCACAGGTGTCTTATAGCGCGCCGCAAAGAAGAAGAAGGCAGGCAGGCACTTCCTGGAGAGCACATGGTGTACCAGAGTTATATTCCCTTGATATATTATGGAATAGTAATTGGACGGGGACTAGCCGTGACTCAGAGTGGCCAGCACATGAATCAACTTGGACAGGGCATATCTTTGTACCGGGGCGACATCTTCGGAGGTCATTGCTCTTGGAGTGTGCAAACAGACAGCTGATTTTTTTTTTCTTTTTTTTCCTTTTTTTTACTATGATGCTACGGTGTTGTGTTAAACTGCGTTACTACATGCTCTTTTTTTCTTTGCTATCGTTGTGATTGATGATTGATTGATTTTTTTTGATTGATTGGAGAATTTATTAGAAGTTTGCAATAGAAAAAAGTACAGTTTCATGACAGTACAAATCACTGGTACAAGTTCAACTAAAAGGAGATGCTAGAAAGCACTACGGCTTATTTCCACAGTCCACAGGAACCACACTTTAAGTATCTCATACCGTATATAACATTGAAAGACAGACGGATAGAACATAGTACTTTATCTAGGATAACATCAATTTCAAAAGCAGAAACAGCATTGAAGCATTGAAGACTTTATTAGAAGTTTGCATAGGAAAAAGGTACAGTTTCATGACACCGTACAGTTCACTGGTACAAGGTCAACTAAAAGGAGATCCTAGTAAGCTTTTCGGCTCATTTACACAGGAAACCTTTATGTATCTCATATAACATTGAATGACAGATGGATAGAACACAGAACTATGCAGTAGATATCGTCAGAGAAATATAGATATATACAATAGAAGGGTCAGGGGGAGGGTAAGGCTAGGTTTATTTTTACCACTTACAGTACGAGTACGAGTACAAGTGGTTTTTCAGGGCGGTTTTAAAGGATGTTAGGGATTAGCACTCCTTTAAGGCCTTCGGTAAGGCGTTCCACATTTTGGAGGCATAGCAGGAGAACGAGTTTGACCCTTTGTTTGAGTTGACTCTGGGTTGAACGTGATCTGTGGCGCTGCCTCTGGTGTTGTGATTGTGGACATCCTTGACATTTTTAAAGTATTTTGTCAGGTACATTGGTATCTTAGAGGTGCAGTGTATCTTATACACCAGGCCCATTGCAAGATGCTGTACTCTGATTCCTGTTACAAGGTTGAGGCTCTAAAAACAAATAACATTCACTCTTCTTTTCTCAGATGTCCTACTGCGAATTGAACAAAAACTCTTGCTGACTTTGTTCATCTGTCCATCCCTCTGTCCATCCCTCTGTCCATCCCTCTGTCCATCCTCACATCCTGAGTGAGTGGGTTTACCGATCGATCAGAAAAAGCTGTACACATGTAGTGCACTGACCTTTGCCATGGCTAGCGTGTGAGGAAGCAGATTGTTCTCCCAAATGTAATCTGTTTATTAGCATTTTTGCCGCAGGCTATGTGGTTGCATGGATGGACGGACGGTGTGTAGAAATGCAGTTTACAGACTCTTAAGATGTACAAATAAAAAATCTTGAATCTGAACCTTGAGTCTAAAGGTCCAAAATAAGAAAACACACGCACACGCGCACACGCACACACGCACACACGCACACACGCACCCGGGCATACTCACACGTCCGCACACACACATGCATTGTGTGCTTGTAGATCTGCTTGTAGATCTGCTATTTTCACTATAGTCTTGTGCGACAGTCTTGTATGATGAAGTAGGGCTTTAGTTTTTTTTAATTTGAAGCTTGGAGATACAAGTACGAGGTTTCCACCTGACAGTGACAATGTATCATAGCGACCGAAGGTCGCAGTTTAGTACAGTATGTCAAACGGCACATGCTGACTCCGTCCGTCTGGACGTGTCTTTTTGTTTTGCCGCTCCGACTGACATCATGCTTTGACATCACAGAAAGTAATTTTTTTTGCTACTCAGTAAAGCCCTTTGCACACAGGCGCGTCTATCCGCACGGATAAAACGGACAATTTCATTTTTTTAAAAGAAAACAATGATTCTCTATGACCTCATGCACACCGGATCCGAATTAGCCGTGCGACGAGTGGCTGCGGCCGTGCGTTTTTTTCTCGATCGAACCCAGTTCGATTCGTGCGTCTTGTCGCATGCGGTAAAAAACTCATCACTCCTTTTATGACTCCTTTTGGGATCCGCAGCGCCGATTCCGCACAGCATTGCACACCAAATCCAATGCGTTTTATTCATGCAGCAAACAAAAGAAACGCAACTGTCCTGTGTGCAAAGGGCTTAAGTGTTCCTGCATAACTTCCAGGTACGATGATCTCACGCGCATAGCCTCTTATACATAATGTGAATATGGTATTGCAGTGGATGAAGTATTCTGAGCAAGTTGTTGTGGTTGTATTATGACTCAATTCAACAGACTGCTGGGTGGGAAGGATACATAAATAAGTCCTCTCTTGGTTCCCGGTGGAATTGGGAGTCACAGTTCTCGGCCCTACATAATGCTATAGTGTAATGAGGAAACAGATGGTTCCATGTGTTACGCTGACAACCTGCTGCAGTTTCTAACAGCTAATTAGATTATGCAATACAAGGAAGAAAAAAAAACCCCACCATAATCATTAAACCCATCTTTGTCATTTAAAAGTGTACAGCCAGGGATGGCATTATATTGTTAAAGACAGCGGGACTTGAAACGGGTTCTTTAAATGCAGGAATTTCAAACATTGTGAAAGATTCGCATTCTCATAATAAGCAATAATGTATTATGGAAATTCGTGTTTGAACAGCTAAATCTGCAAAGTAAGTATAAGTAAGAGTTCACTTGTAGTTAGAGACCACACCTCTACTTATGTTTAAAGGGATAAGAAACCCCGCCTCTAATTTGTTTTATGGGATTTCAGAACATGAAAAGAGGTTATCTGCCGTTGTGGGGGGAGGGGGCGGAGTAATGCGTCTTCTATCAGAGAGAGACAGACCGAAGCTGTCAGCAGTGGGCAGTTGTTGCTTTTCCATTTCGGAAACATTTTTTAAAACCAGACATTGGAGGAGTAAAAAGTATAAAGATTCGGCAACTCCATGTTATATAACTAATTAAAATGTGCAGGTATTTTACAAACAAGCTGTCTGAGCTTTAATCCATGGACAAACTTTCTCCAGCTGAACCAGTGAAGAATGGAAGCTAGGCTATCGCTATAGCTATTTGCTGTGTAGTGTGTGTGTGACTGTGTGTGTGTGTGTGTGTGTGTGTCGTGACAGTGCGCGCACACACACAACGTCCACAAACGAAAACTAGCAGATCTACAAGCTCACAACGCGTCGCTTTCGCGACGCGTTGTGAGCTTGTATATCTGCTATGTAGCCTAGCTAACAGCCGTAGCAGCAATAGCTTCTCATGTAAACACGTTGGTTTCGGCTCTACGGCTATTAGCTAGGCTACATAGCCGATATACAAGCTCACAACGCGTCGCTTTCGCGACGCTTTGTGAGCTTGTAGATCTGCTATTTTCCGTGTGTGGACGTTGTGTGTGTGCGTGCACTGTCACGACACGCACGCAAACACACACAAACACACACAGGCTACACTACACAGAAAATAACACAGGCACCACACAGTGTAACTGTCTGTTGACAGAGCCTGCTCTTCTCTCTGGCTGAAACAAGCATACAGTGAAACCACGCCCCCCCTTGATACGACTCTGTAAAACAAACGTTAATATTAATTAGATATGCATACGTCACGTTACACCACAGAACAGTGATAGCTAATATTTAATGAGTGGCGCGAAATATTTCTTTTTGACCTAGAAACTGGAAGTACACAGAAATAGCTACAGAGACAGCAGAAAGCTCTGAATCCCCAAGCCTATGGGCAAATTGAACCATATCACTGCTCCCTATCACAAGTGACTCATTGATATAATATATATTTATAGAAAAAGTGATTTTGTGTTTCATGGACCTTTAACCATTTATTGAAACATAATGAGATGAATGTGAAACGGGATGAGGAACCCAAGGTCACGTCACGTTATTGTGACACGTTGTGAAGTGCTAAGAGATTTGCCATCTGTAGTTCTGCATTTTCTTTCTCCAAAATGTCACACACCCCCACTCCCATGTTATAGGGCAATGGTTCTCAACCTTTTCAGGGTGTGACCCCCAAAATAATCATATTTTAACTGGGGACCCCCCACCCTGACGAGCACTAAGAGTTGAGGCATTACATTTTAACATGGTTCTATTGTGAAAATAGCAGTTCTACATGCTCACAACGCCTCGCAACGCGAGGCGTTGTGAGCATGTAGATCTGCTATTTTTACAATTTCTGCCTCTAAAATTTGTCAATTTGGCCAATGTTTAATTTGTCATTTTAGAGGTTTTAAAAAGTCCTTAAATTGCCACATTAGAAATGTGCAGATACCCTTTATACAACATGTGTTTACTGTTGAGGGATAAAACAATGTTGCACATGAAGGTAATCATCTGGGGACCCCCCAAAATAATTTGGGCCCCCCCCCCCCCTTGGGGTACTGACCCACAGGTTGAGAACCACTGCTATAGGGTTCCTGTGGTTCAAAGTTAATCTTTTGTGCGCATGCTGTCTTGTGCTTGGTGCATGATGATGACCACCCCTGCATTCCTCGATCGGTACGGCTTCAAAATGTGGGTTGCAACACTCTCAGGTGTGTTCAACTTTATAGGGCTTTAGTTATCTAATGCCAGGTGCTTGTATTGGATCAACTGCGTCTTTGTGAGGCATGGAACTCCGGCCGCCTCGGAGGTTTCCTGAGTCAGCAGTGTAATTCCTCAGATGTAATCAGGGGCGTCACACCAAATTCTGGGCCCTGGGTACAAGGATTCACTGCAGGGCCCCCCAGGAATGTTAACTATTGAAAAATAGCAGATATACAAGCTCACAGCGCGGCACCGAGTGCCGCGCTGCGAGCTTGTAGATCTGCTATTTTTGAAAAATTGTGAAAATGTGTGCAAGAAACCCACGTTTCCATGTCAGTGATGCTCAAACTTTTTCATGTGAAGGACCCCCAAAATTATAGGAATTTGGCCACGGACCCCCATCTCAAAATATTTAGTTCCAGGGACCCCCACGGAAGCAAAATTTGAGTTACACATGTTCGCTTAAAAAATACATAGGCTATTCAAAGATTGGACACATTTTCACGACTTTTCAAAAAAATAGCAGATCTACAAGCTTGCAGCGCGGCACTCGGTGCCGCGCTGTGAGCTTGTATATCTGCTATTTTTCAATAGCTAAAGTTACCAGGGCCCCTCCACCTTGGGCCCTGGTAACTCAGTCCCACTTTCCTACCCCTTGTGACGCCCCTGGATGTAATATCCTGTTTGTATGCGCTGCGCTGCTGCTGCGGGTTATTTGTTGCATTTCCCTTGATGCCTCACGTATGTACTTCTGATGATAAAGTTGTATCTGTACCGCAAATAGCCGTTTGCTTTTTCCTGATTACCATGCGGCTACGCACGGTGCACTGCCGTACATTTTGGCTTGCTTATTTATTTCAGCCACGCTCCATGTTTATTTCTTTGCATTAAAACTATGAACTATGAATATAGCCTAAGATCATAACAATAAAGAGAGATTAGTTAAGTTGATCTATTACCAGAAATTGAATCCCTTATCGGGAGATGCATGTAAAAATCGGCCTGATGGTGGCGTTAAATGGGACAATAAAGAGAGATTATTTAAGTTGATCTATTAAAATTAGATTATGGTATTTAAGAATGACAATTACTTATGAATATGTTTTACAGCCTCTTACTGTATATTTTCTTTTTTTACGGTATATTGTGCAGCTATGTTATTTTCAGTATTTGATTTTAATGTGGGGTAAATTAATTTCTGGAAGATTCATGTGTTCTTTTCCTTCCAATATATGCTATAGCGCAATGATTGAATGCTAATGTTTTTTTCCCCCTGCTATTGTGCTCTGCATACAGTATATATACTGTGCAAGGCGTATAGCAGACCATAATTCAACAAAGACAAGCACCAACCTTTAACTGTACCAACCAGTCCTCTAACGGAAATATAGTAATAAAAGTGATTGAATGCATTTCAGTTGCATAACATCAACTATACTGTGTGCATACGCTATAGACCGCGCTATAAGGCAATGCATGTACGAGGCAATGTAAAATGTTTAATTATAATACCTTTCATCAATTATTATACGAATTTCAAAATCAGCATTTTCCTCAGCACTCGATAATGTCTGACCTGAGGGAATAAAAAGATAATGATTATCTTGTAATATTTTGAAATGTCATCCTTTTGACCTATTTCCCCTTCGTGCTTAGCTTGCACAGACAGCAAGGTGCTCTGCAGCAGGGACGTGCACAGAATGTTAGAGAGGCAGGGGCTGACATTTCTAAAAGGGCTTTTTGGTGGAAATATCGAAAATAGCAGACCTCCAAGCCCACAACGCGTCGTGCCTAGGAGGTCGGCTATTGTCGGTGCTTGATAACCACACTGAACTAAGCATAATCGAGTCAATGTTGCAGATGTGTCATGTAACGGCATGGATTTCTACACAGAGAGGGCAATTCTTTCAACATAAGATGCTGTATTCAAGTTCAGGAGAGTTTGGACAAGGGAATTCTCTTGAATGCTGCCTTCAGGTATGGCATTGAAAGAGGGAATTTGCATTTCTTTCGCCATAGTAAAAACTGCATTTATGGTCTGGAGAGGTCTTTTTACAGATTCCAGATTCCTGTTTTTTTTACAGACAGATAAAAGGGCAGCGACTCAAGCCCCCTTGGATGTCTCTGTGTGCACGTGCCTGGATTCCAACCTGCTCAATGTAATAGTAATCATTATCCCCGCTATACTGTAGCAGCAGGGCCCTAAGTATGGTCAGTGGTGGGAAAAGTACTCAAAGTACTCAAGTTTACTTACAGGAAGTAAACATATCAATACTAGATAATATGCTCTGTTGGGCTGACGTGGTTAATGTAGGCCTATGTTGTAAAATCTATTATTATTATGGATGTAGCTATAGGTATAGGGTGTGCCAAATGTAGTTCTAAGAGCGGCCATTTCTTGGGTCAACACAGCCTTACACAGGTGTTCTGATTAGACTATAGCATTAGTTCTATGCAATCAAAAAATTGAAACACCTGTGTTTTGACCCAAGAAATGGCGTCACCACTGGCACACACAATATGGAATGGAATAGTAATTAAACCACTCTTTTTCATTTTCTCTCTTAAAATTGCTCAAATACACTCAATTATCTGCACTGCAAAACGATTCGATACCGATTATCTGCATTGTAAAATGATACCGATACGATACAAAGCCAACCCGGTACGGATATACGCTTTTGCATATCGATATGGTTACATGTAGATCATTGCAAATTAAAATGGATTTTTCGATTCAGTTACTATAATATCGTTACACCCCTGCTGTCTGCATGCTCAACGTCCCTGTAGACACTGCTGCCGGGAAGTAGAGCGTCGGGGACCCCCTGCTGGGGACCCCCTGCCCCATGTCATCATGGGAGATTAGGCCTTTCCCCTCTGGAGGGACCCCGTGAGGCCCCCCATCCTCCCCATAGCAGGAGCAGAGCCACACGGGAGGCAATTTGTGAGGGAGACCTTTGTGTCCTGCTCCTCTGCCTGGGAAAACCATGCTATAAGCATTCTATAAGAAAGGCCCTTTTTGAGGGCCGTCCCCCATTAGATTAAAAAGAAAAAAAGATAATTGTCTCCATCTGTCAAACTAGGCCTATTCATGCAACGATGCAAGTCGTTCCATTTATAATGTGGTTCTCAAACTTTTCAATTTCAAGGTCTTCCCTGAACTCAGAGTGTAAGTGTCCATTTAGACCCTCCCCTAAGGAACCTAGAGAGTCCCCGGAATCCACTTTGATGCGGCGCAAATGCTAAGCGAGGCTCTGCCAATCAGTTAAGCCGACAGGCTTGCGTTAGCCAATCAGGGAGTTATACCGGCTCAGTGGCACAAAGTCCTTGTCCCTTTTTTCCCCCCTATAGATCCCTGATGTATTCAACATTAAGTCCATATCTTGAATCATCTCTGACACTTAGACATGACTATCATCATGATACAGAGACTGTGTCAGTCTCATGTGGACTATGATATGACGTCAGACATCTATGATGTCAGTCATCTTCCTGTGAGGGCAACCACACTAATTATAGTACACTACAGATACAACGATTTACCTTAATCACTTGTGCAGCGTTCGGCTGCATAAGTACCGGTACGTATGCATTTCTGGCAACGTCATCATTAACAGCTAATGAGGGACCAGCATTCCACTGGTGATGTCAGCAAAGTTTGAAATAGAAGAGCATTCTTGGTAATGTCATCATTAAAACCCATTTAGTGCTCCAGACATGAACGGGTTAAAAGTCCAAGCTGCCGTTCGCCTGCTCCGTCCGCGGCCAGTCTCTTATTTTGAAGGCTGGAAGTAGATCGCGTTCACAATTCCTACTTGACGACAACACTTCCTTTACCCGGAAGTGTTGTCGTCCAAAGCGTAAACAGTAATGGCGGATCGATGCCTTTCAGCTTGTACTATTTTAGCGAGAATCCAATGCCATACTTGGCATCAAAAGTGTTTTTTGGAGAAAATGGACATCAAAGATGAGAAAGACCATTGGCTTCCATGTTATGGGATCACTATTTTGTGCACGTGGATGCGCGATGATGATGAATCGGCGAGTCCACCCGTGCCAGCACTTTCCAACGTACGGTACGTAGCCCTTGCCAGCTTTACTGTACAGTATATTTCGCGAGTATTCGCGGGATCGGCAATATAAATACTCGAGTATATTTCGCGAGTATACTCGGGATCGGCTACAAATGAGTTAACAGCCAATGAGGCCAGCACCTCATGGCGCGCTCTGCTGGCGCACAAGTAGGCCATGTATGGCCTACTTGTGTGCACAAGTAGGCCTACTTGTGCACAAGACGCAAGTTGGCACCTCAACAGAGTGCAGTTCTAGTTTTACACTACATTAAGCCTAACCTATAGTTAGGCCTAAATCAGAAATTAGCCTCCAAAAACAAATATGTTGCTACATACTGTACATGTACTGTAAGCCCCTCCCATACACTAAAATGTGTTCCCGGCCTGAATGGGTTAACATAGTCATGTAGACCAGTGGTTCTCAACCTTTTCAGGCCGCGACTCCTAAAATAATCATATGTTAACTGGGGACCCCCCCCCCCCCCCCCCCCCCCCACCCTGATGAGCACTAAGAGTTGAGGCATTACATTTTGTATAACACGGTTTGAGGCGTTGTGAGCATGTAGATCGGCTATTTTCACAATTTCTGCCTCTAATATTTGACAATTTGGCCAATGTTTAATTTGTCATTTCAGAGGGATTAAAAAGTCCTTACAGCAGATACCCTCTATACGCTTCAACTTTATGCTGCTTTGTTTACTGTTGAGAGAGAAAACAGTGTTGCACATTAGGTTAATAATCTGGAGACCCCCCCAAAATAATTTGGGGACCCCCCTGGGGGTCCCGACCCACAGGTTGAGAACCACTGATGTAGTTTATCCCCAATATGACTTTGTCAGACAACCTCTTTATGGTGATGTAAACAGTTTTTTATGTTTCTTTTTTTATCCCTTTGAAGCTGCACTGGAGATATGAATAATTTCCAAATAGAATAAGATGTCACAGTAGAGATCCTACAATATGAGAGAATTTTATTAACCTCAAGCTAAAAATGTATTTAACGAGGTAAAGCCACCGCTCTGCCAACGTATTGTAAATGCAGCTTCACTTTAGCAAAATAGTGTAAAACAAACACATTTCATTTTTAATCATGTCAAAAGGAGGGATACGTCAAGGTCAATGTGAGCTTTATTGTCCCAAAAGTGTGGAATTTGGCTCGGGCTTTGGCCTGGGCTGTAAAACCATAAAAGACAAACATCCCTCCCCTACACAAAAATCCACACATAAAAAAAGGTTCCAAAAGCCGATAAAACAAAGACATCAATAAAAGAGAAATCCACACAATCCTATGAAAAAAGAGAAGAAGAGAAGAAGAAGAAGAAGAAGAAGAAGAAGAAGAAGAAAAAAAAAAAAACTTCCAGTGGCCTTACTGTCCTCTTTCTCTTTACTTACTGTATATGGCACTATTTAAAGGTTGTATTGATACAGGGATAAATACATTTTAAAATCTGATTAATTTCTTTATTAATTATTCAGCATGTAGAACATAACTAGCCTATAACATACGATAACATCTATGCTTGATCATTTATTTATTTTTTAAAGTGGACTACGCCATGAATTTCACATTAAAAAAAATTTTAGGGCTGGGATGCGATTACATTTTTTTATCTAATTAATTACAGGCTCTGTGATTAATTAATCGCAATTAATCACATTTTAATCGCACATTGATATTTGACCTGCATGAGAAGCATTTTTTTCCAAGTAAAACACATTTTGTTGTACGAGTGAATCAACATTTCGCATCCACTGGGCCAAGCAAAGCGCTCTGATCCGCTACTTCTCCCTTTGCGTTTGTTGTCTCTTCTTGGTTGGTGCATCTATGATCGGTATGCCCGGAACTGAAGGTTCTGTGGTGCAAAAACTAAGTGCGATTAAAATGTGTTAATTCTTTTAATCGCGTTAATTTTCTGTAATCAATTAATCGCAATTAATCAGTTAAAGTCCCAGCCTTAATTTGTATTTTTATTTATTTTTTAGGTCTTCCCATTGTCTCTTCCAGCCCCCCCAAATAAACATTCATTAACTCTCAGCCTTGCCTTTCATTTCAGTGATTTTCTGAATGGGCGTGTCTGAACGGTACTATTTTGAAATCCTCCCAATCCTCCCACAGCCTATGAGGAGGAACCATGAGGTAAAGTGGTGCTTGAATTGGAATTAGAGACAGACAGAAAATGACATTTCAATATCCGAGTGGTTGTTTAGGCTAAAACCTGTATAAAACCGTATTATGGACCAATATTTGTATAAAATATATATTTTGAAAAGCATGGTGTGGCCCCTTTAAATGCCCAACAAATATGAACACCATGTACCTTAGGCTCTCTGAGTTAATGGCTTGCCAGCTGTGCCTCGATTCACTGGGCTTCAAAATCAATTTGGTCAAATTTTACATTTTGTGCGGTCCCTTTATTCGCGGTCCCTTTGTCAGGGACTGCGGACGGACATTCTGTCCCGGTCCTCTGCAGATTGTCTCGCCACCTCTTCCCCTTTGGATGACGTCAGGGGAGTCACCTCTGTCACCCCTGTCACCCCTGTCACCCCTGTGCCTTTCTGATGTCACAGAGTGGAGACACACCTGATGAGGGTCACCATCATGTGTCACAGAGTGGAGACACACCTGATGAGGGTCACCCTCATGTGTCACAGAGTGGAGACACACCTGATGAGGGTCACCCTCATGTGTCTCCACGGCTCTGCCTGCTGTGCATGGTGTAATGCAGTGGTTCTCAACCTGTGGGTCGGGAACCCAAATTAGGGGGGGTCCCCAATTATTTGGGGGGGGTCCCCAGATGATTAACTTAATGTGCAACATTGTTTTCCTCACTCAACAGTAAACAAACCAACATACAACTTAAGTGTACAGTATGTAGAGGGTATCTACACATTTCTAAAGTGACAATTTATGGACTTTTTATTAATACCTCTAAAATGTTAAATTACAACATTGGCCAAATTATCATATATTAATTGTGAAAATAGACGATCTACATGCTCACAACAACGCCTTGCAACCATCTGCTATTTTCAGAACCGTGTTATACATGTAATGCCTCAACTCTTCCCCAGTCCCCAGTTAAAATAGGATTATTTTGGGGGTCACGGCTTGAAAAGGTTGAGAACCTCTGGTGTAAAGTAACATATGTACTCAAGTAGAGTACGTACGTAGGATTTTGAGGTACTTTTACTTCTACTCAACTACATCTCAGAGGCAAATATTGTCATTTTACTCCACTACAATTTTGTTATAACAAAACACACATTAACCACTTCAGTCTTTTTGTAAACTTTGGCATTTTGAAAAAGCTCACAACACCTGCTATTTTCTAAAGGTTTTTAACATGTTTTAGACATAGGCCTACTGTATGGTGGTGGGCACATTCTGCATAATGACTTCCAGGGACGTGCTGGGCCCCTGATTCAGCCCGGGAAAAAGAGTTGGAGAGGCCCTCATTGTGCGCTATAGAGAGAGATCTCTCTCTATAGCACTGCTGCTACTCACCGCGAGGCGTTGTGTGCTTGTAGATCTGTTTTCACTACTTTTGTGCAACGGCCTTGTATGATGAAGCAGGGCTTTGCTTTGCGAAAAAATGTAAACATTTGAAACTTGGAGGTACAAGGTTTCTGCCCGACAGTGACGATTTACTTGGTTGGCCGCCCAGCCCCCAAAATGGAACGAAGGCCGACATTTTTTTTTTTTTCCTAATGGCCGGCCTGCCCTGGACCGGCCGGGAATATGTGGTACCCAACTGAAGAGAGTACAGGTCTATCTCTGTGGGTATATGCGGTACCCAACTGAAGAGAGTACAGGTCTATCTCTGTGGGTATATGCGGTACCCAACTGAAGAGAGTACAGGTCTATCTCTGTGGGTATATGTGGTACCCAACTGAAGAGAGTACAGGTCTATCTCTGTGGGTATATGTGGTACCCAACTGAAGAGAGTACAGGTCTATCTCTGTGGGTATATGCGGTACCCAACTGAAGAGAGTACAGGTCTATCTCTGTGGGTATATGTGGTACCCAACTGAAGAGAGTACAGGTCTATCTCTGTGGGTATATGTGGTACCCAACTGAAGAGAGTACAGGTCTATCTCTGTGGGTATATGTGGTACCCAACTGAAGAGAGTACAGGTCTATCTCTGTGGGTATATGCGCTACCCAACTGAAGAGAGTACAGGTCTATCTCTGTGGGTATATGTGGTACCCAACTGAAGAGAGTACAGGTCTATCTCTGTGGGTATATGTGGTACCCAACTGAAGAGAGTACAGGTCTATCTATGGGTATATGTGGTACCCAACTGAAGAGAGTACAGGTCTATCTCTGTGGGTATATGTGGTACCCAACTGAAGAGAGTACAGGTCTATCTCTGTGGGTATATGTGGTACCCAACTGAAGAGAGTACAGGTCTATCTCTGTGGGTATATGTGGTACCCAACTGAAGAGAGTACAGGTCTATCTCTATGGGTATATGCGGTACCCAACTGAAGAGAGTACAGGTCTATCTCTGGGTATATGTGGTACCCAACTGAAGAGAGTACAGGTCTATCTCTGTGGGTATATGTGGTACCCAACTGAAGAGAGTACAGGTCTATCTCTGTGGGTATATGCGGTACCCAACTGAAGAGAGTACAGGTCTATCTCTGTGGGTATATGTGGTACCCAACTGAAGAGAGTACAGGTCTATCTCTGTGGGTATATGCGCTACCCAACTGAAGAGAGTACAGGTCTATCTCTGTGGGTATATGTGGTACCCAACTGAAGAGAGTACAGGTCTAGCTCTATGGGTATATGTGGTACCCAACTGAAGAGAGTACAGGTCTAGCTCTATGGGTATATGTGGTACCCAACTGAAGAGAGTACAGGTCTAGCTCTGTGGGTATATGCGCTACCCAACTGAAGAGAGTACAGGTCTATCTCTGTGGGTATATGCGCTACCCAACTGAAGAGAGTACAGGTCTATCTCTGTGGGTATATGCGGTACCCAACTGAAGAGAGTACAGGTCTATCTATGGGTATATGTGGTACCCAACTGAAGAGAGTACAGGTCTATCTCTGTGGGTATATGCGGTACCCAACTGAAGAGAGTACAGGTCTATCTCTGTGGGTATATGTGGTACCCAACTGAAGAGAGTACAGGTCTATCTCTGTGGGTATATGTGGTACCCAACTGAAGAGAGTACAGGTCTAGCTCTATGGGTATGTATGCGGTACCCAACTGAAGAGAGTACAGGTCTATCTATGGGTATATGTGGTACCCAACTGAAGAGAGTACAGGTCTATCTCTGTGGGTATATGCGGTACCCAACTGAAGAGAGTACAGGTCTATCTCTGTGGGTATATGTGGTACCCAACTGAAGAGAGTACAGGTCTATCTCTGTGGGTATATGCGCTACCCAACTGAAGAGAGTACAGGTCTATCTCTGTGGGTATATGTGGTACCCAACTGAAGAGAGTACAGGTCTATCTCTGTGGGTATATGTGGTACCCAACTGAAGAGAGTACAGGTCTATCTCTGTGGGTATATGCGGTACCCAACTGAAGAGAGTACAGGTCTATCTATGGGTATATGTGGTACCCAACTGAAGAGAGTACAGGTCTATCTCTGTGGGTATATGCGGTACCCAACTGAAGAGAGTACAGGTCTATCTCTGTGGGTATATGTGGTACCCAACTGAAGAGAGTACAGGTCTATCTCTGTGGGTATATGTGGTACCCAACTGAAGAGAGTACAGGTCTAGCTCTATGGGTATATGTGGTACCCAACTGAAGAGAGTACAGGTCTATCTCTGTGGGTATATGCGCTACCCAACTGAAGAGAGTACAGGTCTAGCTCTATGGGTATATGCGCTACCCAACTGAAGAGAGTACAGGTCTATATCTATAGGTATATGCGCTACCCAACTGAAGAGAGTACAGGTCTATCTATGGGTATATGCGCTACCCAACTGAAGAGAGTACAGGTCTAGCTCTATGGGTATGTATGCGGTACCCAACTGAAGAGAGTACAGGTCTATCTCTGTGGGTATATGTGGTACCCAACTGAAGAGAGTACAGGTCTATCTATGGGTATGTATGCGGTACCCAACTGAAGAGAGTACAGGTCTATCTATGGGTATGTATGCGGTACCCAACTGAAGAGAGTACAGGTCTATCTATGGGTATATGCGCTACCCAACTGAAGAGAGTACAGGTCTAGCTCTATGGGTATATGTGGTACCCAACTGAAGAGAGTACAGGTCTATCTATGGGTATATGCGGTACCCAACTGAAGAGAGTACAGGTCTATCTATGGGTATATGCGCTACCCAACTGAAGAGAGTACAGGTCTATCTATGGGTATGTATGCGGTACCCAACTGAAGAGAGTACAGGTCTATCTCTGTGGGTATATGCACTACCCAACTGAAGAGAGTACAGGTCTATCTCTGTGGGTATATGCGGTACCCAACTGAAGAGAGTACAGGTCTATCTATGGGTATATGTGGTACCCAACTGAAGAGAGTACAGGTCTATCTATGGGTATATGCGCTACCCAACTGAAGAGAGTACAGGTCTATCTATGGGTATGTATGCGGTACCCAACTGAAGAGAGTACAGGTCTATCTCTGTGGGTATATGCACTACCCAACTGAAGAGAGTACAGGTCTATCTATGGGTATATGTGGTACCCAACTGAAGAGAGTACAGGTCTATCTATGGGTATATGTGGTACCCAACTGAAGAGAGTACAGGTCTATCTATGGGTATATGTGGTACCCAACTGAAGAGAGTACAGGTCTATCTATGGGTATATGCGGTACCCAACTGAAGAGAGTACAGGTCTAGCTCTATGGGTATATGCGGTACCCAACTGAAGAGAGTACAGGTCTATCTCTGTGGGTATATGCGGTACCCAACTGAAGAGAGTACAGGTCTATCTCTGTGGGTATATGTGGTACCCAACTGAAGAGAGTACAGGTCTATCTCTATGGGTATATGTGGTACCCAACTGAAGAGAGTACAGGTCTATCTCTGTGGGTATATGTGGTACCCAACTGAAGAGAGTACAGGTCTATCTCTGTGGGTATATGTGGTACCCAACTGAAGAGAGTACAGGTCTATCTCTGTGGGTATATGTGGTACCCAACTGAAGAGAGTACAGGTCTATCTCTATGGGTATATGTGGTACCCAACTGAAGAGAGTACAGGTCTATCTCTGTGGGTATATGTGGTACCCAACTGAAGAGAGTACAGGTCTATCTCTATGGGTATATGGGTACCCAACTGAAGAGAGTACAGGTCTATCTCTATGGGTATATGGGTACCCAACTGAAGAGAGTACAGGTCTATCTCTGTGGGTATATGTGGTACCCAACTGAAGAGAGTACAGGTCTATCTCTGTGGGTATATGCGCTACCCAACTGAAGAGAGTACAGGTCTATCTCTATGGGTATGTATGCGGTACCCAACTGAAGAGAGTACAGGTCTATCTATGGGTATATGCGCTACCCAACTGAAGAGAGTACAGGTCTATCTATGGGTATATGCGCTACCCAACTGAAGAGAGTACAGGTCTATCTATGGGTATGTATGCGGTACCCAACTGAAGAGAGTACAGGTCTATCTCTATGGGTATATGTGGTACCCAACTGAAGAGAGTACAGGTCTATCTCTGTGGGTATATGCGCTACCCAACTGAAGAGAGTACAGGTCTATCTCTGTGGGTATATGCACTACCCAACTGAAGAGAGTACAGGTCTATCTCTGTGGGTATATGCGGTACCCAACTGAAGAGAGTACAGGTCTATCTATGGGTATATGTGGTACCCAACTGAAGAGAGTACAGGTCTATCTATGGGTATATGCGCTACCCAACTGAAGAGAGTACAGGTCTATCTATGGGTATGTATGCGGTACCCAACTGAAGAGAGTACAGGTCTATCTCTGTGGGTATATGCACTACCCAACTGAAGAGAGTACAGGTCTATCTATGGGTATATGTGGTACCCAACTGAAGAGAGTACAGGTCTATCTATGGGTATATGTGGTACCCAACTGAAGAGAGTACAGGTCTATCTATGGGTATATGTGGTACCCAACTGAAGAGAGTACAGGTCTATCTATGGGTATATGCGGTACCCAACTGAAGAGAGTACAGGTCTATCTATGGGTATATGGGTACCCAACTGAAGAGAGTACAGGTCTATCTCTGTGGGTATATGTGGTACCCAACTGAAGAGAGTACAGGTCTATCTCTGTGGGTATATGCGCTACCCAACTGAAGAGAGTACAGGTCTATCTCTATGGGTATGTATGCGGTACCCAACTGAAGAGAGTACAGGTCTATCTATGGGTATATGCGCTACCCAACTGAAGAGAGTACAGGTCTATCTATGGGTATATGCGCTACCCAACTGAAGAGAGTACAGGTCTATCTATGGGTATGTATGCGGTACCCAACTGAAGAGAGTACAGGTCTATCTCTATGGGTATATGTGGTACCCAACTGAAGAGAGTACAGGTCTATCTCTGTGGGTATATGCGCTACCCAACTGAAGAGAGTACAGGTCTATCTCTGTGGGTATATGCGCTACCCAACTGAAGAGAGTACAGGTCTAGCTCTATGGGTATGTATGCGGTACCCAACTGAAGAGAGTACAGGTCTATCTCTATGGGTATGTATGCGGTACCCAACTGAAGAGAGTACAGGTCTATCTATGGGTATATGTGGTACCCAACTGTAGAGAGTACAGGTCTATCTCTGTGGGTATATGCACTACCCAACTGAAGAGAGTACAGGTCTATATCTATGGGTATGTATGCGGTACCCAACTGAAGAGAGTACAGGTCTATCTATGGGTATATGTGGTACCCAACTGAAGAGAGTACAGGTCTATCTCTGTGGGTATATGCGCTACCCAACTGAAGAGAGTACAGGTCAGCTCGCCGTAACGCTTTGCAGCCTCACCGTGGCTGGTGAGTGGACGCCTCCTTGAACCCTCCAGCCTCCAGACACATTGCCACC
This sequence comes from Nannobrachium achirus, assembly GCF_963921795.1. Taxonomy (NCBI): domain Eukaryota; kingdom Metazoa; phylum Chordata; class Actinopteri; order Myctophiformes; family Myctophidae; genus Nannobrachium; species Nannobrachium achirus. The sequence goes on along the minus strand of NC_137833.1, from coordinate 4,150,651 downwards.
TGGGCGTGTTTCCATACAAGGCCATTACAGCATCAAAGTGGCGTGCAGGGCCCAGGCTGCTGACAGACTGCACCTGTAGCAACTTCTGTTCTCTTCCTTCTCCTTTGCCCTCTCCCTCTCTCTCAGATACATATAGAGTTTTTCTTTTCTTTTTTGTATCATTCACCGTTCAACACGTAAAAAAGAAAAGACTGCACACCTCCCTCTCTCTGTTATTAAGTTATTTATGCTTACTATTATAGATCATATTCATTCATATCTTCGTGTTTGAAGCATATTGGTCTTTTGGTGAAAATAGCAAAAATAGCAGACCTCCAAGCTCTCAACGCGTCACAGCGGTGCTTGATACCACACTTAACTAAGCATAATCAATTTCTTTCACCATAGTAAAAAATGCATTCATGGTCTGGAGAGAGGGCACTTCTTATACAGACGGATAAAAGGGCAGGGGCTCAAGCCCCCTTGGATGTCTATGTGTGAACATGCCTGCTAACAGGGATATCAATTAACCAGTAAGACTCCCTAATCGGGAGATAAGCGACCGTCAGGTCGCAGCGTGATTTTAGGCCAAAATGTGTAGGAGCAGTGTCCAAAAATGTGTTTGAAAAAATCTGCCTGATGGTGGCGCTATATGGGACAGATCCATGTTGATGAGATGAGTGTACTGTGTACCGATTTGCGTGATTTTAGGGCAAAATCTGTAGGAGCAATGTCCAAAAATGTGTTTTTAAAAAATCGGCCTGAAGGTGGCGCTATATGGGACAGATCCATGTTGATGACATGATTGTAGACATACTGTGTACCGATTTGCGTGATTTTAGGGCAAAAATTGTAGGAGCAGTGTCCAAAAATGTGTTTTGCAAGAATCGGAATCATGGTGGCGCTAGAAGAGGGCCGTGTGAGAATTGATGACTAAAATAAGTATTTGCTCTGTTATGCTGACTACACAAGCAGAATTCTGCTCATTTCGTTGTGGCAATTCCTGTCACCAGGCATGTGGCTCATGTTCAGTGTAGCCCAGCCTCCATTAGAAATTAATTACTTCTGCCTGCTTTGTGGCTTATTAGCGCTGCCGGTTTGAGCGCTGGGCGCGCAAAAAAAAAGGCCATTATTTCCTCCTGAAAGAACGCAGATCCCACACTCAAAGTGAGCAGCTAATCTTTCAGCAGCAGTTTATCGTGGAAAGAGATCAGGGACGTGCTGGCCATTGGGAAAAGCGGGACAACTCCCAAACGGCCAGTTCATTCCCGGGCCGGTCCAGGCCGGCCATTAGGAAAAAATAAAAAATAAAATGCCGGCCTTCGTTCCATTGTGGGGGCTGGGCGGCCAACAAAGTAAATCGTCACTGTCGGGCAGAAACCTTGTATCTCCAAGTTTCAAATGTGTAAATTTTTTCGCAAAGTAAAGCCCTGCTTCATCATACAAGGCTGTCGCACAAAAGTAGTGAAAACAGAAGATCTACAAGCACACAACGCCTCGCGGTGCGAGGCGTTGTGTGCTTGTAGATCGGCTGTTTTCACTAGTTTAAATCATTTTTTAAAATGATAAATAGAAAACAAACGGTTTTGGACATACAAGGTTTCCACCCGACAATGACGAAATATAACTCATGTAATTGGCCCACTGGCTTGTCACTTGTCATGATCTGAAATGGCAAATCTTTGAGTAGCAGCAGCGCTATAGAGAGATCTCTCTCTCTATAGCGCGGCAAGCTACTTGGAAAATGTAGTAAGCTAAGCTACAAGCTACCCTTGATGAAATATAGCTTAAGCTACAACGAAGCTACCCACAGAAAATGTAGCAAAGCAAGCTACAAGCTACACGGCAAAAGTAGCTAACTACTACAAAGCTACTTTTTTTTTTTTTTTATCAACTTCATGATCAAGTACAACTTTCCACCAAACAAATAGGCTGGCAAAAAATGCTCAGTTCGGTTGATTATTATAAAACTGGAAACAAGCCCTTATGTCTGGCTTTTTGTGTCATCCTTTAATTTACTTTTTTTAATTTACTTTACGTACACATTAAATGTGTACCTTTTCAGGCTGTGACCCCCCCAAAAATCCTTTTTGAACTGGGGACCCCGCACCCTGACAATCAATTGGAATTAGGAGTTGAGGCATTACATTTAGTTTCACTCTGTTCCACCGATAAATATTGTGAAAATAGCAGATCTACAAGCTCACAACGCCTTGGAACACAAGGCGTTTGGAGCTTGTAGATCTGCCATTTTCACAATGTGTGCCTCTTTTACTATAGTCAATTTGACCAATGTTTTTATAGATGATAATTTTTGATGCAGTTTTGGTCTTTTATTTATATTTGTCTAGGTCAGGGGTCTTCAACGTTTTCAGGTCGGGGACCCCCAAACTGATGGGAAGATGGAGCAGGGACCCCCTACCCTACCACCTCGTAGGGTGGGGGGGTCGGGGCTACAGTTACAGCGAGCAGGGTGGGCCGTACCACTACCATTTCTAAACATACTACTTATTAACTGAGAACCAATGTCAATAATATCAACAATCTGTCAATTGCATAGTAATCATGTATTCAAGCTATTCAAAATGGATAGAATCATGATTATTTTTTTAACATAAATGTAAAAAAACAAAAAAACATTTTTTGAAATCTTTTTTTTTTTTAAGCAATAATTTCGCGGACCCCCTGCAGTACCTCCGCGGACCCCCTAGGGATCGCAGACCTCCTGTTGAAGACCCCTGGTTTAGGTATTAAAAAGGTCCTTAAATTGCCACTTCACTGTCATTAGTTAGCCGTGGAGGACAAAATAGTGCACTGCAGTGACTTGTGTGCTGTCGAAACAGTTGATAAGCTGCAGCCAGCGGTGGAAATGTACTTGAGTACTTTTACTTTTATTTGTAATTCAAGTAGCTTATTTTTAAAAGCATGTACCGGTATGCACTCTTGAATACATACGTTTATTTAAAAGCAAGTACTTTTTTTACTCTTACTTGTAACATTTTGACTGAGTTTACTGTGGATTGGAGTGTGACCAGGAGTACTCTGTACTCTTACTCAAGTACTTCGAGTACTGTCCATCTCTGGCTGAAGCCTGATTTATGCTCCGCCCCCGGAGATCTACAAGCTCACAATGTTGGCATTTGCAACGCGATGTGAGCTTGTATGTCAGTTGTTCTCACTTCTCAGACATTCCTTGAACATGGTGCGGGCATGCAGAGGTGGGACGTTCGCGAACGAATTGAATCTTTTGAACGGCTCTTTGAAGTGAACGATGAGCTCCGGTTCGCGCAGTAGAGAGTGCGTAGTAGAGAGCGCATAGTGAGACAGATCCTTGGCTCGGTCTCACTTCAAAGAGCCATAAATCCCTCTAGATGCGGGCTGAAGTGTCTCGCTTCAGTCGCTGTCGCTTCTCAACACAGAGGAGGTTCGTTGAAATCAAGTGAAAGCATGCAGCGCTGTGCAGAACAACATGTTTGGGGATCTGTTGGGAATTATTTTCCTCACAAACTTTATTTAGCAGTCAAATTTCGCCGGGATAGTAACGTGTAGCGTTTGTTGCACGCTACGTCACTACTGGAGTCTAAAAATAGCTCCGCTACGCTACAGCTACGCTGGTTCAAAAGGAGCTGCGCTACCGTGACGCTACTGAGAAATGTAGTTAAGCTATGTAGCGTCGCTACTTGTAGCTCGCTACTGCCCATCACTGCGCGCGCCTCTCCAACTCTTTTTCCCAGGCTGAATCAGGGGCCCAGCACGTCCCTGAAAGAGATTAAAATGGTTTATCTTGAGCGGCAACCTCCACGCGCTCCACGTCATTTTTCAAGAGACGGCCAATCCAAATCAATACTTCGCCTTGTAGTACAAGCACCCCTAAGCTTTACAATATGTAATGTAATAATAATTTATGATGTTACCACTCTCGCTTTCTTTGCCACCACTTTTTGCTGAAAGCATCGTAGTGTGAGATGGGCCGCAGCTGGTGGTATACAGTAACTAAGTACATTTACTTAAGTACCGTACTTAACTACAACTTCGAAGTATTTGTACTTTACTTGAGCATTTCCAATTTCCAATACTTTTACTTCTACTCCACTACATCTCGGATCCAAATATTGTACTTTTCCATCACTACATTTATTTGAAAACTTTAGTTACTAGTTACTTTGCAGATATAAGTGATGATTATATTATAAAACATACATTAATTCACCTTAGCCCTATTTTTAAACCTAGGCTATTTTCAAACATTAATTTTAGTACTTTTACTTTTTGTACTTTAAGTACATGTTGATGCCAATACTTACATTACATTTTGAACAAGTACATTTTTAATTCTGGACTTTTACTTGTAACGGAGTGCATCTACAGTGCAGTATTGATACTTTTACTTATAGGAGCTATAGTCAACTTTTTCTTGAAAAACGGATGCTAAAATAAAAATAATGTTTCGAAAATATTTTATAAAAAAATAAGCTTCATATATGTGTTTCTATTCAAAAATGACCACAAAAAGCGTAAAATAATGATAAAATAATAATTTTGGCCATTGTCAGACCGACACTTTGTTTACATTCTAGTCTATAGACTAGGATGTAAACAAAGTGTCGGCCCTACAATGAAAAAGTTGACTATAGCTCCTTTAAGTAAAAAATGTGTGTACTTTTTCCACCTCTGGCCGCAGCAGAAAACGCTCTGTGGTGTGAGCAGCTCTGTGGTGTGAGCAGCTCTGTGGTGTGAGCAGCTCTGTGGTGTGAGCAGCCTCTTATGTCAAATCCTAATGGTTTTCTGAACAACCTATATCAGTGGTGCTCAAACCTTTTAACGTCAAGGACCCCTAGAATTATGTGTATTTGACCACGGACCCCCGTCTCAAAATATTTTGTTCCAGGGGCAGGGACCCTGCAGAATGAGAGATTGAGTCTTTGAAACTCTTCACGATTGCAGATCTACAAGCTCGCAGGGCGGCGCTCGCGATGTGAGAAATTTCCAGTGAATCTGTTTGAGATCTGTGCTTCACTATACTGAACACCAGATATTGATTTGCGTAGCTTTGATTACAAACTGCGCAGCTATTACTAGCAATGGCAAAACGGAAACAGCGGCATATGACCCGTTGTGATATTTTGAGCAACTGCAGCCCCAGCTGGATGGATCAATGGCAGCTTTGTTCAGCTCCATGTTAATGTATATGAGTGTTTTTTTGCCTTTGATGTGAAAATTGCTCATGAACACACTTCAAAGACTAAAGTATTGATATTATGCCAGCATTTGTCTGCGTTATTTATCCTTCTGCGTGATAAAATTATTCAAAAGACGGAGCATGTGCCAACCTTCATAATTGTATATTTGTACAGTATGTATGCATATATAATAGAGAGAGAGAGAGAGAGAGAGAGAGAGAGAGAGAGAGAGAGAGAGAGAGAGAGAAGCCTAATATATTTACAGTATATATAGATGTAGAGATATAGATATAGATATAGATATAGATATAGATATAGATATAGATCAGGGTTTTTCAAAGTGGGTGACGGGGCACCCTGGGGTGCCGTGACGGCAGTCCAGGGGTGCCACGAGATAATTTGATAATATTTTGAATTTATTTGGACACTTAAAACAATATTTAGTATCATTTTAAAAAGTTTAAAAAGTACAAAGTTATTTCCAGTCAGTTCTAACCAAAATGGCTATTATCTCAACGTTTTCCTCGTAACATAATCGCTAAAATATGGCATGAATTTAAGATGTTGGGAGTGAAAATTATGAATATAATGTAGGGGTGCCTCGGAGGAAAATAATATTTATATGGGTGCCCTGAGCCAAAAAAGTTTGGGAACCCCTGATATAGATATATATCTTTATATTACAAAAGAGTAAGTGATCTACTTCCGGGTCATGTATCGCTAACTTAAATACCAAACCACTTGGCCAAGATGTACTACATATGTACTAAATATAGCTTAAAAATTCAAACACCCATGTCACCTTTGCAAGATGTCGTTTCCAAACCTCTGTATACAGTTGTATTCGTTATTACCCTCATATTTTGCCTCTGTATAAAATAGTCCGCCGGTCAAATATGTCCGACCGGAAACGTGCGCTGCGGCACAATAGTTCCGCCACAATAGTTCCCCCCCCCCCCCCCCCAATTTTTTTTTTTTTATACTTTTTTTTTTTTTTTTGTACTTTTTTATTTTATTTTTTTTAACTAGATGTGAGCGGCCCCTCTAGTAGATATATACTGTAGTGTAGATATATAATATAATATATCAATAAAGATGTGCCTCTCGATTATTCGATTAATTGTCAATAGTAGTCACTTCAAGATAATCAGTTAGTTTCCCTATACTCTTCACGTGTACATGCTGAGTGTGAACAATGCAAAATGTACAGGAATGGGAGGCTGGGCACTGGCACTGCTCCAACTGAACACAAATAAAGATTTTCAAACAGCAAAGAGTCTGACTTGCCAAGTATGGATGCTTCCCAAAATACTGACACTCGGAATGGGGCTTGTAATATACTACAGTAGCTATACTGTACCCTGTTTTTAGCTGTCGCGCCTGCCATTATCCGCCCCAGAGACAGAGCGGGGGTGGAGAGTACCAATACAAGAGTCTGGTTCCATCTGTATCTTGCAATACGTATAGAACCTGATGATAACCAGGACAAACCCCTCATTGAACCACCAAACTGTCATGTTTTCACTTTCTGTCGATAGCACAGGAAACCAGAGGAAAGTAGTGTTGTAGAACTCGAGTCAATGACTGGTCTCGAGTCAGGACTCGAGTACACATTTTCATTGACTCAGTCTCGTCTTGGTCTCGCCCATGATTTTACTCGGTCTCGGACTAAGGGACTCTTAAGCCTCTATAGTCCAAGGTGAAGAGCTATCACTTCACCTCTGTGTAGTTTTCTCGCTATCACCTAAAAATGTATAACAATGCCTGGGTGATAGCTAGAAAACTACATTGCGGTGATGGCTTATCACCGTAGACTGTACTATGATAGGGCCATTACCCACCCGAGTCCACTCAAGTCAAGAGTCAAGACAATGCAATGAAATAATTGTATTATTATACTCATAATACGAGGAGCCCATTCACATTAACATCATAAGAGAGCGGTCTGGTGCTTTTCATTGATGAATTACTAGATGGTGTGTCAAAATGGTTTAGTAAGAAAACCCATAGTCCAGAAAATGAGTCAAAAAGTGCAAATAATAGCACGAACTATAAATGTTTCAAGATGTTAAATTATGTCCTGAGAATCCCATGACGTTATACATAGATCTTCTTCATTTTGCTCTCAAAGTGCAGCAGAGCAATACATTTAACTTACAGATGCAATGAAAAGGGATAATACCCACCGACCACACCTCAGTATCAATGAGGATTTTCATTTTTTTTATCTGGTCTCGGTCTTGACTTGGTCTCGACAGTTTACAGTTTACAGTTTAGGCATTTAGCAGATGCTTTTAATCCAAAGTGACTTACAATAAGCAGATAATACATCACTATAATAAGCGAGATAATATGTCAGAACATCAACAACAATATAACAAATGCAAAGGAATATCAATCTAGAAAAAACAATAACATAGGTAGACCATGCACCTAATCGGTAAAAAACTTCATGTATGGTCATTGAGTGTTACAGTAGTGGTTTAGGTGGAGTCTGAAGAGGTGAATCCTCTTCAGTCCACGGTGGAAGCTAGGGAGTGAGTCTGTAGTTCTAAGTGTGACAGGGAGTTTATTCCACAGTTTGGGGGCCAGGAGGGCAAATTGTCGAGGAACAGTGGACGACCCCCGTTGGTTTTGTCTCGACTTGGATTCGACGCCCTCCTGCACTCGGTCTCGACTCTGACTTGCTTTAGGTGGACTCGACTACAACACTAGAGGAAAGTGTCTTCTGTGACAACAATAAGAGAGACTGCATGGAGCCATTGTAAGCCCTTTGGTCTTCAAAGGTCTGAGATCAAGAACAAACTGCCAACCTTTTTAATTTGAATTCTGATGTCTATAAAGCGAACAGATGAAAGTCTTAAATCATTCACAGTGATTCACACATATGTACGTTGTTAGACAGCGCTATATAGCCTACTTAAAGGGGAAGACCACCCATTTTCAATATTGAACTATGTCATTATTATAACTTAGAGGAGTTGTGTGGAAATAGAATAAAGGTTCCCCCCCTTCTGTGTTGCCTAGAAGTTTCAAATATTGAATTGCTTCCATTGCACAACAGCAACGTAATTAATTAGACCAGGAGAGGTGGACATGAAACAGGTTTAGTAAAACAGAGGAGTATGTGAAAAAGTAATGCATTAGTGTGTCCTTCACCTCCAAACTTGGTCGAAATGTTTTTCTTTGTATACTGTATATAGGCCTACGTATTGATTTGTATTTTAAGCATCAGTGAGTTTTTACACAAGTTTAAGATTGGTTACATGCAAAGGTTTGTAAGTAAAGGGCATTTATTTATGTATTTATGCAATCAAAACTTCTTCTATTCTACTAAGTTATGTAAATAAATGTATGAATTGATTCAGATTTGCTTTTAGCTTTGTGGGCCTTCTCAATGGTGTTGTCGCGTACACTTTTGTCTTGTTTGACAACAATATACAATATGACAATCAGGGACGTGCTGGCCATTGGGGGGAAAAAAATGTCGGCCTTCGTTCCATTTTGGGGGCTGGGCGGCCAAAAAAGTAAATCGTCACTGTCTCTGTTCAAATTTATATTTTTTTTTTTCGCAAAGCAAAGCCCTGCTTCATCGTACAAGGCTGTTGCACAAAAGTAGTGAAAACATCAGATCTACAAGTGCGAGGCGTTGCTGTTTTCACTAGTTTAAAGGTTAAATGACATTCTGTTTTTACCAATCATAAAAGTCTTTGCCCTGGTCCTAAAAACATGTTTTAAAATGTTTAAACTTGAAAATCCACTCCATGGAGCCATGGTCTCTCTCTCTGTTTAGGTGTCATGAAAAACGGTCTGTCAACTGAAATACTCTATAATCACCACCAGGGGAGCCTCTCTCTCCCACTCAGCAGTTCTCAAACTGGTACCCAAAGTGGCCACTGGCCACACGCACGCACGCTCACACACACACACACACACACACACACACACACACACACACACACACACACACACACACACACACACACACACACACACACACACACACACACACACACACACACACACACACACACACACACACACACACACAGAGGTCCGCCCAGCTCCAACACAATGACCGAGAGATGCATGCTCGCAGACGCGATGCATGTGTTTCGCTGCTTTGCTTTGGTACAACAAGACACACTGTGACACACACACACACACACACACACACACACACACACACACACACTGACACACAGAGGCTGAGCTGAGCCCTGACGAGGCACACACAAACAGCATCGAGAGTCGCGAGTGTTTTTTTCTTCCCCGGGACCGACGTTACCGGATCTCTGTGGTTACATCTGTACCCCCGCGGAGTTCAATTTAGACCGTACGCGGTAACGTTATAGCTCTGCTCCGCGCTGCAGAAACACTTCACGGTCCTTCTGTAGTTATTATAGTAACATATTTTGTCTAAATGCCTCCGTTTAGAGAACCACCTATTGCTTGTGTTATCATAGCGTTTTACTGTCTGCTCTCTGAGTCGCCGTGCCCGTGTGTGTGGAGGGAGGACAGGGCAGCGTGGAGTTATAGTCGGCTGCTCCACGGTCCACGGAGCTCTGCCCCCGGGAGAAGTGCGCTGTCCTCGGGGACTCGGTGATGAGGAGGGAGGCGCTGCCCACGGACCCAGCCAGGGCGGAAAATACATAGCGATATAGCGATTTTCATTATTTCACAAAAGCATAAACTGACTACTTGATATGAAGGATATTGATGTAAATAAGATATCCGAATGGGTAAATATATTTTATATGCCCATATTTACAATTAAAGGATAATATAATGTAAGAGGTCACTTCCTCAAAACTTGGGCTGTGGAGAAATACAGACAGGGACACTGGGAGAGGGGAGAGAGGTGAATCGACTGACGACGTATGAGTCCAGTAGCCAATGAACTGCGCGTTTGAGACTCATTATGCAGAAACCAGCACAAACACACAGATAGCAGGAAAACCACTGCATGTCAAAAGTTGCGTTTTTTTTGGTGTAATTGAGGCCAGGAAACATTAAAAAAAGCATAAAAAACTCAAAATTTATTTTTGGATGTCACCACCCCTTTAAATCATTTTTTAAATGATAAATACAAAACAAACGGTTTTGGACATAGATTTCCACCCGACAACGACAAAATATAACTCATGTACAATAATTGGCCCACTGGCTTGTCACTTGTCATGATCTCAAATGGCAAATCTTTGAGTAGCAGCAGCAGCGCTATAGAGAGAGATCTCTCTCCATAGCGCGCAATGAGGGCCTCTCCAACTCTTTTTCCCTGGCTGAATCAGGGGCCCAGCATGTCCTTGCTGACAATAGAGAATATCTATACTGCTGATTTAGTCATCTGCTTGAGTTGATGATGAGGGACTTGGCTTCCGTCCTGACTAATTCACATGAGCACTGTAATGACTGGCCGATAAACACGCGCTAGAACTGGACCAACGTGACCTTTTGGCGAATGCATGCTGTCTCTCGCGGCGCAGCGTAATTGGCTGCTCTGTACACCGTGGGGAGAACAATTAAATATATCACACAATCTTTATGCTCAGGCAGCATTATGATAGAACAGACAGGACAGAGCTGATGACGTGCATCTGCGCCACTTAACTCTCAAATACCTGGAACGCGTCGCGTTACATTTTAACCACTTTAACTATTACAGTATTTTATGCTTTAACTTTAGAAAAATAGCAGATCTACAAGCTCGCAGCGCCGCACCGAGTGCCGCGCTGCGAGCTTGTAGATCTGCTATTTTTTTTTTATCGTGAAAATGTGTGCAAGTCTTTGAATATATCTTTGACACGATCTTTGATCCGACTTCTAAATCCTTCCTCTAAATCAATGCTGTTCTCAAACTTTTTCATGTCAAGGACCCCCAAAATTACAGGTATTTGGCCGCAGACCCCCCCATCTCAAAATATGTTGTTCCAGGGACCACCCCAGAAGAAGAGTTACAAATGTTCGCTTTTAAATAGATATATTCAAAGACTTGCAAAAAAAATCATGTTGCAGATCTACAAGCTCGCAGCGCGGCACTTGGTGCCGCGCTGTGAGCTTGTATATCTGCTATTTTTCAATAGTTAAAGCATTCAATAATTCTAGGCCTACATCGGTTAACTCAGCAACTGTCAGCGGCGATTGTAATCATACTGTACACCAGCGATAAAAACAAGACATCACTTCCCGTCCATTCTCCCGCTCTTGTTATCAAGCCGGTGGGGGGGGGGGGGGGGGGGGGGGGGGGGGGGGGGTACACGTTAGCCAGATACTCTGGTGTAATTGCTGCATTTCTGAGGCCTGGTTTAGCTCAGCCAAGTGCATGGCTGACAGATAACAACACGTTGTCTCTCTCACATACAATAATCTTCAGTCATATGAAAGCTAACATAGTACATGGGTCATGGTATCATAACGTGTTCCTTCCACGCTCTAAGTCCAACCGGGGAATCTCCCCCCTGTCAGGTGAAAAGAAGCGGCTTGGACTCCTCATGCATAGAAGGAAGCATGAGGTCAGTCCGTTGCTCTCCCCAGGTTGGCAGAGGGAGTGTAGCAGCCAGGATTACATTAGATAATTGACACTGGGTGCTTTTTTTTTTTGAATAATCAAAGTATAAAATAGGGTTCTTAATTTAGCTGGGGACCCCCCTGAACGCCGCTCAAGGATCCCTGGGGGTCCCCCGGACCTCACTTTGAGAACCACCGGGTTCGTGCAGCTGGGTTGAATAATGGTCCACTATTAACTAGGGCTGGGACTTTAACTGATTAATTGCGATTAATTAATTACAGAAAATCTACACGATTAAAAAGATTAACGCATTTTAATCACACTTAATTTTTGTACCCGCACTTTAGAGCAGTGATGGCTGAGTGGTTAGTGTCCATACCTAGGACTCCGGAGACCCCAGAGGTCGCAGGTACGATCCCCCGCTCCAGCTATCACTGTTCCCCCCCTCGCGCTCCTTGTGGGCTGCCTCATAGGGTTCAGCTGGGTTAAGCTGAAAAAAAAGCAGCTGGGTTGGGCTGCGATACCCGAATTTCCCCCGTGGGAGGAGTAGGTAACTATCATGATCACTATTTGCACCCGCACTTAGTTTCCGCGCAGCGCCGCACGACGAGCGTTCTGTTCTCAATTTCACTGAAACTCAAAAAAACGATATATATATATATATATATATATATATATATAGTCTTATAAACCACAGCAATTAAAGGGAAACCAGCCAATCAGAATCAAGGAATGGAACTAGCCGTTTTAGAAGAGACTATAACCCACACCTTGAATCAGTTTATATCAAACCCAGTTGCGTTATTTCTTTCTTTCCACCAATTATCTGCACCTGTGTTGTTGGCAAAAAAGCTGGGAACTGCTTTCTTGTAGCTGGGGACTTTCATGCAGACCTTGTAGTGAATTATTAGTGAAATAGAACAGTTTTAATTAGTACATGTCGATGATTTTTCATGTTGCCATATTGTAACCGTTTTACAAAAGCAATAAGCCACGCGAGGCATGTGGTTACCTGTATTTTATAACGGCTGAGAGGGTTGGAGACACTTTGGTTGAGCCTCGTGTCTCACCACGCCTCTCAGCCGTTATAAAATACCAGGTAACCACATGCCTCTTGTGGCTATATATATAAATATATATATATATATATATATATATAATATATATATAATCATTTTATTTTTTTACGTTTTAATTTAAGTCACATAATTCTATTGACTGATTGACTGATTGGTTGACTGACTGATTATTTTGTTATACAAACATGGAGTACAGTACAAGTACAGTTAAACACCCTGCCTAAAAGGAACATCCCAAATGAGACCTTTAACTGTCCTTTTTTTTTTTTTTTTTTACGTTGGAAGTCCTTGGTATTTAATTCATGGACTAAAACAGGGATACAGGGTTAGTGCAGGTACTATATTTACACACACCTCTGAACATCGTCAGTTGGGAAGTGTGCAATTCCCATTTATGTCTATAATTTATACATTGACTGTATACTGATGAAGATAATGTTAGCTTCCAAAGAGCCCATGCGTAAGGAAGACAATATTACAGCACTGCTATATATGGTCACTGTCGGGCAGAAACCTCGTATCCCCAGGTTTCAAATTTGTACTTTCTTTTCACCAAGCAAAGCCCCATGCTTCATCGTACAAGGCTGTCGACACAAATGTAGTGAAAACAGCCGATCTACAAGCACACAACGCCTCGCGGCGCGAGGCGTTGTGTGCTTGTAGATCGGCTGTTTTCACTAGTTTGGTTAATTTTTTAAATGATAAATACAAAACGAACGTATGTCTTGGACATACAAGGTTTCCACCCGACGACAAGGACGATATGCTGGAGAAGTCTGTGTTGATTTTGTTGTCAGCAGGGCCTGCATTATTTTTTTCTCCTCCGCTCCTACATTATGCATGACTCTGTCTTCCACTTTCATATTGTTCTACTTGAATGCATGTTCACCCCAAGCCCAGCATCCTTCCTACCACACACACACGCACGCACGCACGCACGCACGCACGCACGCACACGCGCGCACACACACACACAGGGGCGTCACACCAAATTCTGGGCCCTGGGTACAAAGGATTCACTGCGGGCCCCCCATGAATGTTAACTATTGAAAAATAGCAGATCTACAAACTCACAGCGCGGCACCGAGTGCCGCGCTGCGAGCTTGTAGATCTGCTATTTTTGAAAAATTGTGAAAATGTGTGCAAGAAAAACGTATGTTTCCATGTCAGTGGTGCTCAAACTTTTTCACGTCACGGACCCCCATCTCAAAATATTTAGTTCCAGGGACCCCCCCAGAAGCAAAATTTGAGTTACAAATGTTCGCTTACAAAATACATATATTCAAAGATTTGCACACATTTTCACGACTTTAGTTACTAGGGCCCCTCCACCTTGGGCCCTAGTAACTCAGTCCCACTCCCCCCCCCCCCCCCCTTGTGACGCCCCTGCACACACACACACACAAACGCACGCACACACACACACACACACACACACACACACACACACACACGCACGCACACACAGATGTCTGTTTGTGTATCCTTCTCTTTCTGCTACTGTAACTCGCTGAATATTATTGGCATGGCTCTTTCCTTTGTAGATGATGATAAAACGCAGCTCTTGCACCAACATTCTTACAACAGCATGCAGGGATCCAACTTTAAACTCTGTTTTTTTTTTTTTTTTTTTTAACAAACTGCTGAATATTTTAATACTCTGTACGTAGGACCCAGGGGCTGTTTCTATCCTTGTTAACATATGTGAATATGACATGGATGCTTTTGTAGCAATATTCCTCTGTGGCGTTCAGAGGCATGTTACAGTATGCACTGTATACTCTGGTGTCACCGCGCTGGGCTTAAAGACAACAAACGTCCTCCCTCCACAGCTTCAGTGTTAGTACAATGTTTTAAAGGTATCTAAATATGACAATAGTATAGGGCTTTAAAAACAACAATATTTGGACGTTGGTTGGCAAATTTGGTACAATGAATATGATATTTAGCTAGAATTAAGAGAAGGTTAATAATATACATTTTGTCTACATTTATTTTTTTCATCGTTTGAAAGACCAAATAATATACCTGTATGTCGAATACTCAATTTAAGAGAGGAGTCAATTTTGGAATTTAAGAATCTGTGATGAATATATTACCTAAGTTAAGCCCTTTGCACACAGGCGCGTTTATCCGCACGGATAAAACAGACAATTATTTTTTTTTAAAGAAAACAATGATTCTCTACGACCTCATGCACACCGGATCCGAATTAGCCGTGTGACGAGTGGCTGCGGCAGTGCGTTTTTTTCTCGATCGAACCCAGTTCGATTCGTGCGTCTTGTCGCATGCGGTAAAAAACTCATCACTCCTTTTATGACTCCTTTTGGGATCCGCAGCGCCGATTCCGCACAGCCTTGCACACCAAATCCAATGTGTTTTATTCATGCCGCAAACGAAAAAAAAAAAAGAAAAAACGCAATTATCCTGTGTGCAAAGGGCTTTAACCTCAAGCTGATTTATTATATTATATTTTATTTTTCTTTGTATTCCTTCATTTTATTGTAATGTGACTGCTTTTTGTCCTGTTCTCTTTGTATGTGTTGTAATATTTTGTCAATAAAAAAACAAAAAATAAAATAAAAAACGTCCTCCCTTCCTGGATTGTAAGTATTCTGTCGTCTCACAGAATCATGTCATATTTTATCTGACTCGATGAAGGAGAACAACACTCTTCAAAACACTCTCAACACTCTGAAAAACACTCTCAACACTCTTCAAATTTCATCTTCTTGATGAAAGTAAGATATTATACCAGGCAAATCTAATTAGTACAGCATACATAGGCTTACTGTACATTGCAGAGAGACAATAGCTGCAAAAACAACCACAACAAATTGACTATTCTGTTTCTAAAATGTTAACCGTTCATCCATTCTTTCTATTAACACGTTCAAACAAGTAGAAAGATTGCAGATCTACAAGCTCGCACCACGATGTGCCGCTTTTTTTGGCGAACATTTCTGAGATTTTCAGGAAATTCTGGAATATCTTCATTATCACGTTTCCATGCCCAAAAAAACTACCCTTTCCCTAAAATAGGGACGACAGGGACCTACAGTATATTTCCCTAAAATAGGGACATAAGGACCTACAGTATATTGGTACAATGTAGATGTGGGTAGGGTTTTAATTTTTAACCCATTAAAGCTGGTTGCACACTGCTGCGTTTTTTCGGATGAAGATTGGAGAGAATTTCGTAGCACGTAATAAAAAAAAACTGACCTCATGTTATGTCAATCACGTTTGGACACTGCTGCCCGTTTCGTATTTGTTTCCAGACCAGGGTTGATTTTTTTCCATTTTCTAGTCCCTTGCTCTCTCTCTCTCCTTGGCCTGCAAAACGTTTTTTTTTTTTTTTTTTTTTTTTTTTTTTTTTTTTCAGATTTCCAAAACCAATGAAAAAGAAAAAGACCTGAGGCCGATTGAACAAATACCTTCTAAATCAGTAGCTCTCAAACATTTTGTGCAAGGACCCCCAAAATGATTTATAATGTTTGGCTGGACCCCTATCTGAAAATGTTTTGAACCAGGGACCCCCCAGAAGAGATGATTTGCTGCGAGCTTGTAGATCGGCTATTATCGGCAAAGACGTTTGGCGTAGAGGGGAAAAAGAGCAGACTAAGTACAGAGTGAAATGTCAAGTTAAGTAGCCTATTGACAGTTCAAGTGGTTCAATATCTGAAAACAGCAAAACACAAATTGACATGAATCCAAAATACAATGATGTGCATGTCAGTCAAACAATGAAACGACATGGAATCTAAGAGGTTGTGGGGGGGTGGGGTCCCTGCTTCATCTCTTTTCTCAACTAAGGGGTCCTTGGCCTGAAAACGTTGAAGGCCCCCTGATCTAAAAACGACACGGATGCTTTCCCGGTTTTAACAGCTTCTAAGATGCGCGTGCCGGGCTAAGCTTTTGATATTCACGGTTCGTCCCGTGGCACACACGGAGGCCCGGCCGGTAGGGCTAAAGGTCTTATCTGGTCTAAATGAGATGACTCTGTCATCGCGGGGATCTGCTTCCTGAATAGGTCAAATCATGTTGCCATTAATATTTCAAACGCACCAAATTGAAAAAGATGTTCATATAGTGCCGATGTCCAAATAGCTGTCCCTTTTTCTAATAAGATGATATATAAAAAAGACAATTTCCCACATCAGATGTGGGAAGATAGCCCTGTCTATTTCTCGTTGAGCCATTTATCTTGGCCAACATTGATGAATTCATTATGGTTGACAATTCCCTGTCACTATAATGAAATGCCACCCCAAAGATTGGTCCCTGGTTGGAATGGAGTGCAGAGATATCTACCACAATTATTATAAAATTTCCCTTCACGGGTGATCCATCTTTCTCTCTGTGTGCTCATATTACTTAGCGTGCCACCATCGTGCCTGCCATTGCTGAAGCTATAGCTGCTGAAAACCTAAATTACTTAAGAACATTCCCCTTCAGCAAGTCTTACTCTTTAACCCATTTAGGCCTAGAATTATTGAATGCTTTAGCTATTGAAAAATAGCAGATATACAAGCTCGTAGAGCTTGTAGATCTGCTATTTTTGAAAAAGTCATGAAAATGTGTGCACATCTTTGAATATTTGTATTTTTAAAGCGAACGTTTGTAACTCAAATTTTGCTTCTGGGTGGTCCCTGGAAATAAATATTTTAAGATGGGGGTCCGTGGCCAAATAAATATCATTTTGGGGGTCCTTTACATGAAAAGGTTGGAGAACCACTGACATAGTAGTCTCTCAAGAACAGACTAACTGAGCTCCAGTTGAGTGAAAAGGAGATTTTCTTTGACGATGGCTGGCCAGATTGCTGACATAGAAACATCGTTTTTTTTTTTTTTTTTCAAAATACCTTAGAAGGATTCAAAAGACACTTATAGAATCTGCTCAAAATTCAAATTTTCAAGATTTTTCAAAAATAGCAGATCTACAAGCTCGCAGCGCGGCACTCGGTGCCGCGCTGTGAGCTTGTATATCTTTTCAATAGTGAGCTTGTATATCTTTTCAATGGTTAAAGCATAAAATAATAATACAGAATAATCTGTACCCGTTCTAAATGTGTTAATTGTGGCCTTTATAGGTTTGGACAAGAATGGGAAAACTGATTGAAATCCAGTATGTACCAAAGACTGTACCACAAGCAATTAAGTTCTTGATAATGACATTACCCTAGTTAAAAGTGGAATTGGTCTTGGGATTATTTCTTTATAGTTGACTGCAATGAAGACAATCTCGCTGTTATTGTCACTGAACATGAACTTTCAGTATAGTCATTAGTATAGCTTCTTATGCACGTCTAGCCAAAAGTTACAGCCGAAAAAGAGCGTTATTTGAATTGTTATCTTTTGGAAAGTACACACACTCGGTGAGGGGGTGGCAGTGGCACAGAAGGCATTATTAGAGCAGCCATCTGGGAACTGTAAGGTTCATTGTTTTATACCTGGTCCTCCTCACCTTGTGTTGAAGTGTTGTTGATAAGACACTGGTCCCCCACTCCCCAGATGATTAACTTAATGTGCAACATTGTTTTCTCACTCAACAGTAAAAATAAAAAACAACATAGTATAAGTGTGTAGAGGGTACCTGTACATTTCTAAAGTGACAATTTAAGGACTTTTTAATACCTCTAAAAGGACAAATTAAACCTTGGCCAAATTGTCAAATATTAGAGGTAAAAATTGTGAACTCAACTTAAAACTCCACTACATCTCAGAGGCAAATATTGTACAGTTACTACTACACAACTACTACAATAATTTGAATCTTTGATTATTACAAAATGTACATGAAACTCCTCGGCCTATACATTTCAGCCATTTGAAAATAGCCGATCTACAAGCTCACAATGTGTTGTGAGCTTGTAGATCTGCTATTTTCTACAGATTTTTTTTTACATTTTATATATTTGAAAACTGGGAAATGGGACATTCTGCATAATGACCAATTTTGATACTTTTGGTACTTTTAAGTACATTTTGATAGCAATAGTTTTGTACTTTTACTCAAGTAAGGTTTGGATTCCGGACTTTTACTTTTTACATTGCAGTATTGATATCTTTACTGAAGTAAAATAAAATAATAATACAAAATAAAATACACCACTAGTTTGGTTCCAGTACCCCCTTATACTGATTTCTGAAGGGGTTCTTCGAGGGACGTGCTGGCCATTGGGAAAAGCGGGACAACTCCCGAACGGCCGGTTCATTCCCGGCCGGTCCAGGCCGGCCATTAGGAAAAAAATGAAAATAAAATGTCGGCCTTTGTTCCATTTTGGGGGCTGGGCGGCCAACAAAGTAAATCGTCACTGTCGGGGCAGAAACCTTGTATCTCCAAGTTTCAAATTTGTACATTTTTTCGCAAAGCAAAGCCCTGCTTCATCATACAAGGCCGTCGCACAAAAGTAGTGAAAACAGCCGATCTACAAGCACACAACGCCTCGCGGTGCGAGGCGTTGTGTGCTTGTAGATCGGCTGTTTTCACTAGTTTAAATCATTTTTAAAATGATAAATACAAACATACAGACATACAAGGTTTCCACCCGACAACTACGAAATATACTGTAACTCATGTAATTGGCCCACTGGCTTGTCACTTTGTCACAAATCTTTGAGTAGCAGCAACACTATAGAGAGAGATCTCTCTCTATATATAGAGAGAGATCTATAGCGTGCAATGAGGGCCTCTCCAACTCTTTTTCCCGGGCTGAATCAGGGGCCCAGCACGTCCCTGGGTTCTTCCCCTGACTCCCAGCATTTGGCTTATCAAATGTACATCAAAAGTCCAGTTCCAAAGCCAATATGTTCAAAATAAAACAGCATAACGGCAAATAAACATTGCTTTCTATTCAATAACAGTTGTACACGTTATTGATGTAATTTGGTTTAACATAGTATGGTTCATGTTTTAACCATAACAAGTATACATATTCCCATTTTTCTAGTTTCTCTTCCGTACCCCCTGGAGTACCCCTGCGTACCCCTAGGGGTACACGTACCCCCATTTGAGAAACACTGGCATATAGTGACCGAGCGCTAAAATATAACACCATGCCAAGCCATAGACGTTTCTGTCTCCACTGCTGGTAATTACTGTAGCACTTTGTCAGACCATTGGTGTGCACTCAAACAGCTCCATTTACATCAGCACTTAAGCCTGTTAGAACGGGTACACATTATTCTGTTTTATTATTTTATGCCTTAACTATTGAAAAATAGCAGATATACAAGCTCACGGTGCCGCGCTGCGAGCTTGTAGATCTGCTATTTTTGAAAAATCGTGACAATTCGAATTTTTACCCGATTCTATAGGTGTCTTTTGAATCCTTCTAAGATTTTAGAAAAAAACCTATGTTTCTATGTCAGCAATCTGGCCAGCCATCGTCAAAGAAAAGATCCTTTTCACTTAACTGGAGCTCAGTTAGTCTGTTCTTGAGAGACTACTATGTCAGTGGTTCCCAAACCTTTTCATGTGAAGGACCCCCAAAATGATATGTATTTGGCCACGGACCCCCATCTCAAAATATTTAGTTCCAGGGACCCCCCCAGAAGCAAAATTTGAGTTACAAACATTCGCTTTAAAAATACATATAATTATAGATTTGCACACATTTTCACGACTTTCTTTCAAAAATTGCAGATCTACAAGCTCGCAGCGCGGCACTCGGTGCCGCGCTGTGAGCTTGTATATCTGCTATTTTTCAATAGTTAAAGCATTCAATAATTCTAGGCCCTAAATGGGTTAAAGCCTCATTAATCTACTTTGGATGCCGCACGCCGTCAGAAGCCAGTAACATTTCAAGAGAACATTACACCTCAGATCCTAGCATGACATTTTTACTAAACGTAATGATGTTACCAAAGCAATTATCCCAAATGTTCATGATCTTTCAGTACACTTTTAGATAAACTCCAGTAGCCGTTCTGATGATTAATCTGCGCATAATGACTCATAATCTCAATCATGCTAAAGAGATGCTGAGCAATACTTTGGAGGGGGTATTAAGTGCTGTAAAGCTTTCAAAGTGGGGTCTGTGTCCCCTCCCCAGGGACCTTCGAGGAGGATCTAAGGGGTCTCCATGCAACCAAATGGGCTGTCGTTTAATTCAAGGGTCTTCAACAGGGGGTCCGGGACCCTCAGAGTTACTACAGGGGGTCCTCCAAATCTTTGTGTGATAGAAACTTGGTAACACTTTCTATGAAGCCCAAATGTATAATGCATTCAGGGCATTCGTAATGCATTATAATGCATTCATAATGCTTCATAACTACACTCATATAATGCATTATAAATGTGGGCTTCATAGAAAGTGTTACCAGAAACTTTCATTCTTTAAGCACTAGCTTTTTTTGGGGGTCTATATTCCGAGAACTTTAGCCAAAAATAGCAGATCTACAAGCTCCCAATGCCTCGCACTGCGAAGCGTTGGGAGCTTGTAGATCAGCTATTTTTGGTAAAGAGGTTTGGTGTAGAGGGGGAAAAGAGCAGACTAAGTACAGAGAGGAAGGTCAAGTTTATTAAGTATTGACAGTTCAAGTGGATAAATATCTGAAAACACAAATTGACATGAATCCAAAATACACTGATGATCATGCTGTCAAACGATGAAACTATATGGAATCTACTGTATGAAGAGGTTGTGGGGGTCCCTGCTTCATCTCTCTCTCAACAAAGGGGTCCTTGGCCTGAAAACGTTGAAGACCCCTGGTTTAATTTCACTAATAATTCGGTTCACTTGAAATGATTTCAATACAATCATTTTAACGAACCACTATCCTCAATATCCGTTCCTCATGTACAATTTTAGCATGTACTGTAGACACTAGACAGTTTTATCCAACAGATCAGGGATCTTCAACGTTTTCAGGCCAAGGACCCCTTAGTTGAGAGAGAGATGAAGCAGGGACCCCCACAACCTTTTCATAGATTACATTTAGTTTCATTTGACAGCACAATTATCAGTGTATTTTGGATTCATGATTCTTCAGATATTTAACCACTTGAGCTGTCATTACCTAATAAACGTGAGCTTTTAATCTGTACCTAGTCTGCTCTTTTTCCCCTCTGCACCAAACCTCTTTGCCGAAAATAGCCGATCTACAAGCTCACACAACGCCTCGTCCCAAGGCGTTGTGAGCTTGTGGATCTGCTATGTTTGGCAACAGTTCTCACAATATGGACAAAAGGGTTCAAGTTGTAACTCTGTAGTAACTCTGAGGACCCCCTAGGGATCCCGGACCCCCCTGTTGAAGACCCCTGCAACAGATCATTTCACATCAGACTGGCTTGGACAGAACTATTTGAAACGGGGCTCCGTGTACTCATGAAAGTCAATTTCAGGCTCTGTGACATGAACAAGTTGGAGAAACCCTGCAATAAGGGAAACAATTACAGAAAATGTCCACAACACTGATATTGTCCTACAGGTGACAATGTTTCTGGGTGATGAGACGTATACCTCCCCAACCCCAGCCGTCACCGTCGGCTGCCCTGCACTGTATTTTATTATGGGATGTATGTCACTGGATTATCCCATTCAGAACGGGTACACATTTTGTGTATCATTAGTTTATGATTTAACTATTGAAAAATAGCAGATTTACAAGCTCACAGCGCGGCACCGAGTGCCACGATGCGAGCTTGAGATCTGCTATTTTTGAAAATCGTGAAAATTTGAATTTCTATAAGTGTCTTTTGAATCTTTTTTTTTTGAGTCTTTTTGAATAGACTTTTTGAAAAACCCATGTTTCTATGTCAGCAATCTGGCCAGCCATCATCAAAGAAAAGGTCCTTTTCACTTAACTGAAGCTCAGTTAGTCTGTTCTTGAGAGACTACTACTGTATGTCAGTGGTTCTCAAACCTTTTCATGTGAAGGACCACTAAAATGATATTTATTTGACCACGGACCCCCATCTCAAAATATTTAGTTCCAGAGACCACCCAGAAGCGAAATTTGAGTTACAAACGTTCGCTTTGAATATACATATATATCCAAAGATTTGCAGACATTTTCACGACTTAAAAAAAAAAATAGCAGATCTACAAGCTCGCAGCGCGGCACTCGGTGCCGCGCTGTGAGCTTGTATATCTGCTATTTTTCACTGGTTAAAGCATTCAATAATTCTAGGCCTAAATGGATTATCTAGACCACATTCCTCTCGGGCTGCCAACGGAGGTCTCCGAGGAAGTGACATGGGGACAGGCATTTAGTGGGACGCCCGAGTGTCACTTGCAGCACAGCTGGGTCCTGCAAGGCCCCGGGAAAGACCATCTATCATTGCCATAAAATCTACCATCCACATCAGGGCCATTCTTCCAGCGCAGGAACCATCAAAAGCATTATTCTGCCTATTCTGTAGTACGGCCCATATAGTTCATTTTTCACCTCAGACAATAGTTCGGTATATTTTTTCTTACAACTTTCTTACAGTTAAATAAATATGCTGTTAAAAATGAGGGTGCCATGATTTATTTCCCCCCAAAAAAAACATGATTATCAGGTATTATGATTAAACTAGGAGGTAGATGTTTTCCAAAAAAGTGTACAGAAAGAGTTCAAATTATGTTTTCTTTTTTTTTATGTGGCCACACCCACCAGTTCATTAAGTATGCCTGGTTGTCATGGTGGGTGGTGCCCCAGCTGAAGTTAGCCACACCCACAGTGTTGGGTGTATGGTAAAAGGGGAGGGGATGAGTTTATGATGTCATTCAATCAGTGTTTTTCGACTGGGCCTTTACCCCAGAGTAATGTTAACTCCATAGACACATTCAAAACAGAATAAAAATCAAACCTTGTTTCGAAGTGAAGCGGTGAATTTGTATTCTATGTGTTCTAGAGCTATGAAATCTGTGTTCTAGATCTATACATTCTATGTTCTAATCTAGATCTATACTTTCTATTTGCTTAGTTCTCTATTTTTATGAATTCTGAATGAATGAATGATTTTGTCTGGAGGGCCAAATTGGCATGTGAAGCTTGACCAATCCTCAAATGGTCAAGCATGCACGGGACATGTACGGGTCAGACAAAACTGACCAATCACAGCGCAGAGATGCACGGGACAGGTACGGGACACACAAAGCCACGCCTTGGAAGCGGCTTTCACCGCTTCAAAAAGTACAAAACTATGGCACCACCTCTTTAAGAAGTGGCCACCACTGAGTGAGTCAGTCTGTGATCATCATTCGTACATAAGCTTAAACTGCGTTGGATAACACATGGTTATTTAATCCCCGTTACCCCGAGAGAGCCCAGTAAAAACCTTTGTTTCAGAGAGGCGTGTCCCAGTGCACTGGATGTGTTACTAACCCAGTTAGACCCGGTGCAACACGTGCATGTATACCACATCAACCCCAGTTAGACCTGGTGCAACACGTGCATGTGTATCACCGCATCAACCCCAGTTAGACCCGGTGCTACACGTGCATGTGTATCACCACATCAACCCCAGTTAGACCTGGTGCAACACGTGCATGTGTATCACCGCATCAACCCCAGTTAGACCCGGTGCTACACGTGCATGTGTATCACCACATCAACCCCAGTTAGACCCGGTGCTACACGTGCATGTGTATCACCACATCAACCCCAGTTAGACCCGGTGCTACACGTGCATGTGTATCACCACATCAACCCCAGTTAGACCCGGTGCTACACGTGCATGTGTATCACCACATCAACCCCAGTTAGACCCGGTGCTACACGTGCATGTGTATCACCGCATCAACCCCAGTTAGACCTGGTGCAACACGTGCATGTGTATCACCGCATCAACCCCAGTTAGACCCGGTGCTACACGTGCATGTGTATCACCACATCAACCCCAGTTAGACCCGGTGCTACACGTGCATGTGTATCACCACATCAACCCCAGTTAGACCCGGTGCTACACGTGCATGTGTATCACCACATCAACCCCAGTTAGACCCGGTGCTACACGTGCATGTGTATCACCACATCAACCCCAGTTAGACCCGGTGCTACACGTGCATGTGTATCACCACATCAACCCCGGTGCAACACGTGCATGTGTATCACCACATCAACCCCAGCAGCGTCCCTATTCTGGGGTTTTCCAAGCGTTGTGAGCTTGTTGATCGGCTACTTTCAGGGAAGGGATTTGGTGTGGAGGAAAAAGGGAGCGGACGTACAGTAGTATCGAGCCCTGGGGACCCTATAGTGGTCACGCTTGTAGATCAGCAATATTTGGCAAACACATTTGGTGGTGAGGGGAAAAAAAAAAAAAAGGAGCTTGCTGCTCTGCTAGCCTGATGCGATGTTGACATCATATATAGGCCTGTGTGTGTGTGTGTGTGTGTGTGTGTGTGTGTGTGTGTGTGTGTGTGTGTGTGTGTGTGTGTGTGTGTGTGTGTGTGTGTGTGTGTGTGTGTGTGTGTGTGTGTGTGTGTGTGTGTGTGTGTGTGTGTGTGTGTGTGTGTGTGTGTGTGTGTGTGTGTGTGTGTGTGTGTTTGCGTGTGCGTGTGCGTGCGTGCGTGTGCGTGTGTGCCAGGCATGGAATTTCATTATTTTAGGGGCAAGGTCACTTGCCATTCTTTGAGGGCACAAAGGCCAAATGCCAGGGCAGGAAGGCCATCAAATAAAACAAGATTTTAGCCAATTGAAAGAATTTGTTGAATTTAAGGGTTAGGGATGATAACCTAATCTGCAGTGAAATAGATAAATGATGGTATTAACTAACAATCTGATCCATGCTCAGCCCTGCACCAATCAAATCACTGGATTTGGTTTAAAGATGGGGACTCTGGGGAGTTAAACAGAAGACACTGGTGTCTACTGTCTACATATTGAAAAGAAAGAGACAGAGGAGAAAGTAGTAGGCCTACAGTCAGCTGGGGCATTAAGGCCACTGTGGCCTCAGGTTAGGCCAATTGGTTTGAGGGGCACAAGGCCAAACTGAGGGGCAACGGCAGCCATGGCCTTCATGGCCTCCATGAAATTCCTGCCCTGGTGTGTACAGTACATACAGTAGCCTATGGGTCAGATCACTTTTTTCATAGTCTCTGTATCAGATCCTGTATCAGATCGAGACATGAAAAAAACACATTTGAGAGGAAGTAATGTTGAGTGTGAAATCCAACGGCTCAGCTGTCCACATGAGGACCACTTCCTCAGGTGCTCGGCAAAACACCAAATGTGAAGTACGACCGGATGAGTGATAATTTCCCTACTCTTACCCACTGGGAGCAGATCGACTTGCCACTCAACAACACTGCCACTGCACGTCCTTGGGTCCTCATTAAGGGTGTGGTCCATCGGATGAGCCTTTCTCGAGTCAGAAAGTCAGACACATTGTATAGATTTGTGGATATTATGGGTAGATTTTTATTTCATTTTTATTTAAAATTTTCTTCAATGGACATTAGTGCAAGGAAAGCCTTGGTCTGCTCTTTTCCCCTCAACACAAATGTTGTTGCTGATGCGTTGTGAGCTTTAAATAATAATAATAAAAAAATCCTTTCACACAAAAATGTTAGTAGTGTCACTAAAGCCTGACACACTCACCAAAAATACACAATTAAAGTAATGTAAACATAACATGTACAACAAACTAATCTATGTCACCACCTTTTTAAGATTGGAGAATCTGTAGCCTTTGTTTCCGGGCTCACTCGGTAAGATGAGCTCTTGCACACCTGGACAAATCCACCTGCACCTCTGAGGGGCGGTTCGATTTAGGGCACACATGCCATGCACGACACGTTTCGCCTGACCTGCGTCAAAACAACTTACAAACAGAAACAGGACCATGCATCATTTTCTTTGGTTGTCCAAGCAGCCAATGGACAATGCCATCGTTTCTGTCACTGCGGTGATACATGTTGCTCCATTCTAAAGCACCAAGGGCTCGATATACTTGGTTGCATGCTGTGTGCAGCGCACCGAAAATATACAAGCCGATCTACAAGCTCACAACACCTCACAAGTTACAGCCACGCTGTGAGCTTTCCGGTGCATGACACTGGCGTGCAACTAGAGCTGTCACGATTATGACATTTCACATGACGATTAATTGTCACTCAAATAATTGCGATTAACGATTTAATTGTGTTTTTGTCGTTGACAATTACATTTCTGTTTGGCTTTTAGGCTTTGAAGTTGCACATGGTAGATGTGACACATAACCTAAATATACAAAGAAATTACTGACATATTTGACAACATACTTAAAAAAGATAGTGGAATATAGTGGAAATAGCCGAACTACAAGCTCGCGACGTGAGCTTGTAGATCTGCTATTTCCACTATTTTTTTTAAATATATGAACATTTTTCAACATGGAGACGATTATGACGATTATGAAAAATAATCGCGATTATGTCAAATAATTGTGAATAGTCGATTTTGTAATAATTGTGACAGCCCTACGTGCAACTACGTATACCTTTAAATCTGGCATCTGGAATCTTACAGTTTCAAGAAATTGAAATATGAATCCAAATATGTCAAGATGTTGTGGCTTGTATACTGTACATGTATTCAATTATCCTCCTAATATTTATCATCTCGCATAAATGCGAACCATGGTGCCCTCGCGTAAATGTTTGGCCATTATTTCGAGACACAAGAATATGCAATAATGTCGCGTGCTGCTGAATACGGGGCTGTAATAATTTCATTCAATGAGTAGCTGTAAACGCGGATAGATTGCCTAACATCAATCATAAATGAGCGTGTGAGTGCAGGCGACAGCTGTGTTGCCCCGAGCCAGAGAATAACTGCTCTTGCACTGTCCTCTCCTATAAGCTGCGGCTGTGAGCGGCTGTGTCTAACAGCAGTGCACGAAAACATCCTGCAGCCCTAACGGTGATAAACAGGATTGATGTCTCCAACCAAGACGTTTGACTTTATCCAGTCGAGCTTGAGAAGGATCATTCAGCTTCATTGAGCTGTACTGGGGTTTTGATGGAACTGTTTTTCCGCAAAAAAAAATAAAAAGGATAAAAAAAACAGTTTCACTTGTTATTTGCCACCCATTGTTGTGCGGCAGCTAATAAGAAGAAGGCGTGATGAAAACTAATTTATTCCCTGTATTTCTTCGCTGGGATGAATCAGGGCTGACATTTCTAAAAGGGCTTTTTGTTGAAAATATTGAAAATAGCAGACCTCTAAGCTTGGTGCTCGGCTATTTTCGGTGCTTGATACCACACTGAACTAAGCATGATCAAGTGAATACTGGAGATGTGGCTTTGTAAGGCATGGATTTCTACACACACAGAGAGAGAGAGAGACAGAGAGAGAGAGAGAGAGAGAGAGAGAGAGAGAGAGAGAGAGAGAGAGAGAGAGAGAGAGAGAGAGAGAGGGCAATTCTTTCAACATAAGATGCTGTATTTAAAGGGATATTCCACTTTCAACAGGGAGCAGTGGAAGGGTCTCTCTCCACATACACACCCATTGTAACTTCAAACTCCATTTTAACCATGATAGATTCAATAAAAACACACATTATTTATTTTTTTAGGTTATCGAAAAAACACGGCCTGCTCACATATTAGGAGGGTAGTATGAGTCACCAGAAAAAAAATAATGTTTTTTTAAAATTAATCTATCATGGTTAAAATGGAGTTTGAAGTTACAATGGGTGTGTGTGGGGAGAGGCCCTGGGCCTGGAGGGCCTGGTAACATTTACATCAAACATCTAAATATTCAATCAAGCTAATTAAAAACTGTTCAGGGTGTTCATAAAAGCCTGATTAGATGATAAAATTACCAAAAGTTCTTTTGAAAGTGAAATATCCCTTTAAGTTCAGGAGAGTTTGGACAAGGCAATTATTTTGAATGCTGCCTTCAGGTATGGCATAGAAAGAGGGGTGTTTGCATTTCTTTCACCATAGTGAACACTGCATTCATGGTCTGGAGAGGGCACTTTTTACAGACGGGTAAAAGGGCTCAAGCCCCCTTTGATGTCTATGTGTGCACATGCCTGAGCAGAATGGCACAGATTCACATGCTTTTCCTGAAACCTTGAACCCTTTTTGGTAATTCTGGAAAAAAAAACGACAGAAGCAAATAAATGTAACATACATTTATCTACGTATAATTAATACATATTAAAGAATACTATTATCACATTCAATCACATTTTATATGACTTCTCTGAGATCAGGTCTGATATACAACAAACAAACCAAACAAAACAAGTGACCACAGTATGTGCGTCTATAGTGTTCTAACACTCAGCTCCAGTGTGACTGGCTTGGCACTGCAGCAAACAATACTGCAGCATTCACAGCAATGAGCCTGTAAGTCATGGCACAAGATACAGATCCAAGAAGTACTGGTGTGTATTAGTAAAACGGTGCATGGCCAGATTATTAAACTATAAAAACAGGAACAGATTGAGAAGACCACGGTTGTGCAGCCTAGACACATGCACACGTACACATACACGCACACGCACACACACAAACACAAACACACAGGGTATAGCTCAAATTCACCGCTCAACTTCCAACTGAGGTTTGATTTTTTTTACACAACTGCACATTTTCCAGGTGTCTGTAGAGCCAGAGTGAAATTCGTATACGACGTGGTCATGCAACAAATATTAAATGTTGCATTAACCACACGTAGTCCCTATTTAACACTGTCTGCGTGAACACCTTAAAAACATTCATAAGAAATTATAATATTTTCAAAACTAGCAGAGATAGCCGATCTATACAAGCTCCAGTCACAACATGACGCGATGTGACGTGCTGTGAACTTGAAGCTTGTGCTTTTTTTTGCTATACGACTTGCTTAACTGCTGCCGTTCGGCGACATTCATTCAACCATCAAACATGCAGAATAAATTCAAAATACTGTACCTAGCCAACTTATTATTTTCATACTGGGTAGCAACAATTCTTTCTAGGCCACAATGACAAGAAAACTGCACTGTACTGCATGTTTGAATGGCATCAAAGTGAGACAATATGGCCATTTTAAACTTGGGATTTAGTGGGAGAAATATGTGAAAAAGGTGTTCACTTCCGGCAGAAAGCGTGAAAATTTGCACCTAGGGGTATTTTTGTGCGCTGAATTCAAAAATTGACGGTCCCAAGCACTTTTCTCAAATTCACTTACCATAGGGTTAGGGTTAGGAAAAAAAGACGCCCCAAAAATCTTCTTTAAGTAGCATGTGAGGGGTCTATCTAGGGGGTTTTCATGATTCTGAATCCATTCCAAGCATTTGTTTTGCACAAAAACATTCCTTGGGCAAGAAATGGACCCCACAAAACTATGGTTTAGTGATGAGTCATCACTTTTCACAGTTGTGTAGGGTCCATTTCTTGCCCAAGGAATGTTTTTTGTGCAAAACAAATGCTTGCAATGGATTCAGAATCATGAAAACCCCCTAGATAGACCCCTCACATGCTATTTAAAGAAGATTTTTGGGGGGTCTTTTTTCCCTAGTATGGTAAGTGAATTAGAGCCACCAGATCCCATGGGAAAAGTGCTTGGGACCGTCAATTTTTGAATTCGGCACACGAAAATACCCCTAGGTGCAAATGTTCACGCTTTCTGCCGGAAGTGAACACATTAGCCTATTTTTGTTACATATTTCTTCCACTAATTCTGGAGTTTAGTGCAACGTGACAAAAGGCAGCGATCCGATCCTCATCACCGGCGTTGGGGTTCCACGGGGGCCACCGGGGGCCACCGGGGGCGTGAACAACACTAATGTGATGTAATGGAGCGTGGATCCTGGACAAGTCCACCACAAAGCACGCCAACGCATGTCTTTACACGCTGCCAAACCCACAGTCATGCTGCCAACATCCTGAAAGTCTACCATGGGAGCTTAATATCACTTGAAGGACACTTGAAGTTATAATGATCAACCACTTGAAACAGTCCCATGCGTCCCTATTCTGGGCATGTCATAATAGAGCATCGCAGTGGGCGTGGTTTACTGGTCCCACAAAAAAATCTCCCGTTCATTTTCCTCATAGACTTTCACGAAAATATTTATAACAATTATGTTAAGCCTAGAACCAAGCCATCCAGGATTGCAGTGAATCGTGACCATAAAACCTTTGTTTCTATGAAAAGAACATTTTGAAAATCGCTAAACAAAGGGTATTTATTAAATGTAGTATATCAAATAATGTAATATTAAAATATGTTTTCACATAGGATCAAAGGTTGTATGGTCATGATTCACTGCCATCCTGGATGGCTTGGTTCGAGGCTTAACATAATTGTTATAAATATTTTTGTAAAAGTATATGGGGAAAATGAATGGGAGATTTTTTTTAGAGGGACCAGTAAACCACTTCCGCTGCGATGCTCTATACTGGGGTAGGCGAACATTCTGCGAGGATGGCACGATCTACGCGCTCCCGTTGCAACGTTGCGTGCTTGTAGATTAGACCAGGGGTCTTCAAAGGTTTTTGACTCAGGGAGGGCACCCCTGTAAACAACCTTTTCATCCACGGCACCACAGAATGAATTACACTGTTAACTTTTAGAATCTTATATCATATTACGCTACGTATAAATGCCCATCTTTCCACCTGAAATGTATTTTTCTCCATGACATACTAGTAAGGGGAACATGAGAAAATCTGCAAAGTAAATCGTTACCAAGAGATTTCTTCTCCAATGTGTTTCTAAAGGTGTGTAATAATATGTACTAAAAGGTTGAAATTCAACTCCCGGGGGAAACCTCATAAAAAAAATGATTTGTGTTTGTGTCCCATTAACTTTACTATACAGGAAAAACATACAAAGAATAAATATGCTTTAAGTAGCATGTGAGGGGTCAAACTAGGGGTTTTTTCATGATGCTGAATCCATTGCAAGCATTTCTTTTGCACGAAAAACATTCCATGGGCGACAAATGGCCCCCACAAAACGGTTAAAAGTGATGATTCATCACTAAACCATCGTTTTGTGGGTCCGGTTTTAGCCCAAGGAATGTTTTTCATGCAAAACAAATGCTTGCAATGGATTCATCATCATGAAAAAACCCTAGTTTGACCCCTCACATGTTACTTAAAGCAGATTTTTTTTTTTTTTTTTTTATCCTGTATAGTAAATTAATGGGACACAAACACAAATCAGTTTTTTTATGAGGTTTCCCCCGGGAGTTGAATTTCAACCTTTTAGTACATATTATTACACACCTTTAGAAACACATTGGTGAAGAAATTTCTTGGTAACGATTTACTTTGCAGATTGGTCAAATATCTTATAAAATCCCCTTACTATACCGTACGTCACAGAGAAATATCCATCTCAGTTAGAACAGACTGAAAATAATGTAATGCTTGAGGTTTACCCACTTGAACCTCAGCATCCCTATTCTGGGGGGAAGGTTCACCAAAAATAGCCGATCTACAAGATCACAAGCTTGTTGATCTGCTATTTTTGGTGAAGATAGTTGGGGTAGATGGAAAATTATCTCATCAAGTACAGTGCGAATCAGGTCTGTTTTACTAAGCGTAGAGCAGGGGTGCCCAAAAGGTAGATCGTGATCTACCAGTAGATCACAAAGGCTGTGCAGGTAGATCACATGACATGCCCTAAAAATATATAATTAAAATGTAAAGAAAAATATTTATAAACAATTCTGTCACACACTGTCACTTGAATTAAGGTGACTGATTGATTGACATAAAAAGGGGCCTGTCAGCTCCCTTCATGGCAACTAAAGTAAACCACCCAATGCAATGCTTTGTTTTCAAGAGTCAGTAGCATTACAAAGAACCCCAAGAACATACCACTTCCATATAGAATGGGATGAAGACCCTTTTCCCCACTATTTCCCATTTCAAGTGCATTTATATGTAACACCAGTGCCGCTATTCCAAAATCACCTCAGGTACATCTTTATTGGGGTGGGTAGATCATGTCGAGCTGGTCATTTTAAAAGTAGCCCTCAAGTCAAAAAAGTGTGGGCACCCCTGGTGTAGAGGGTCTAAGTCAGGGGTGGGCAATTATTTTTTTTCCATGGGGCCACAAGAACAACAGAAAATATTGTGGAGGGCCGGGCCAAAAGGATGTGCTCCCCGTAAACTAAACACACGGCTTTACCTCAGACTTGGTAAATAAATACTTAGCAGTCCAATTTTTGTTGAGAACCCGGCATTCGGCATCGACTTTGGCCATTTTTGATGGGTAAGGTAAGGCAGTTCATCTTGACGTGTGACCAGTCTGACCACCTGCTTGTTATTGAGACAACATCCAATGATAACACACACATGCTGATGTACGCTTTGCGTCCATATGTACGTGAATTAAAAAAACTTCAAAAGAAAATAAATGCAGCTTTAGTCCATGCATGAGAAAATATGTAAAATGAGAAAATGTGTTTATTTTGTAATTTGCCATTAACCCTACAAGTGCCCCCACTATTAACCTTCAAAGACCTGGAACGTGCCCCACCAAAGGGACGCATACGGCCCCCCCACCAAAGGGACGCATACGGCCCCCGGGCCGCACAATGCCCAGGTCTGGTCTAAGGTATAAACTGAATTGATATATTTTCTTTGCTTGCTATTTATTATGTCCATGAATTAAATACAGAGGGCTTTCAACGTAAAAAAAAAGACCATAAAAGGTCTTATTTGGGATGTTCCTTTTAGGCAGGGTGTTTAACTGTACTTCATTTCAATTGTATTGACTATACTTGTGTGGCGGAGAGAGTCGCAGCCCCAGCCTGAAGCCTCAAAAGTCTAGTATCTGCTCTCATTCCATAGGGATATCCCTTTGGAGTGATGGTTAAGATATTGGACTTTCGCGCGGGAGACCCGGGTACGAAGCCGGGTGGGGAGGTTCGGATCACCTCCGTTACATTGGTGCCGTGACTCGGATCCGGGCTTCCCCGTAGGAGGAGGTCAAAAGGGGGGTGAGTGTGGCGGAGAGAGTCGCAGCCCCAGCCTTGAAGCCTCAAAAGTCTAGTATCTGCTCTCGTTCCATAGGGATATCCCTTTGGAGTGATGGGTAAGATATTGGACTTTAACGCAGGAGACCCGGGTTCAAAGCCGGGTGGGGAGGTTCGGATCACCTCCGTTACACTTGTACTGTTCTCCATTTTTGTCTAATAAAATAATCAATCAATCAATCAATCAATCAATAAAAAAAACCTGGATTAGACAATATTCAGCAAACAGACTTGGTGTAACTGTATGGGGCTGTTAAGTATGACATCATTTTGTAGGCAGAGGAGAATTTCTGCCCCCAGTTTCCGTGAATCTTTTTACTATTTTTACTACAGTATTTACACATTTTTCTTCTCTTTGTTGTTGAAAGGAAAGTGTTAGAATTATACTTTAGTCGTTATTTTTGTCTCGGATCTGTTGAAATAGCGAGGGACAGAAAATGCTCTGGGGGCAGAGTTCTCCTCTGCCTACAAAATGATGTCACGGCTTAAAAGCCCAATAGAGAAAAAAGGACGGGGCCAAGAACAGACCCCTGGGGGACTCCTCCTTCTACGTTTAGGTGTTTTAACATGGTTTGATGTTATCCCATCAGGCTCTTCCAGCAGCAGCTTCACAGTAAATCATTTTTGAAAGCTCTTCTTCGTCTCCACTGTTTAACCCCCATTCGCCTTCACGATGTGCTTTCAGGAAACACAATTCAAAGTTATCTGTCATTTTATTATCGCCGGGGCGTTCCATAAACGGATGTCAGATGACGGGTAAATTGTCTGAGAAGTTATTCTCTGATACACGGTAATGGCTTTCACCCAAAACTCCTGTGCCGGCAATTTAACATCACTGCTTTTTGAACAGCCTAAAGAATAGTTGAATAATACCTGATTCTGTTCTGCTAGCTCGTCTCACCAAAGCATCAGAGAAACATCAATAGATATGAATTAGACTCTAGACTGAAGGAAAATATAAAAACTGTCCCGTGGATTATTATTTTGGGTGCAGTTATAGACTCTAGAATTGATTTGGGTCGACAGGGCAGGCATATTTAAGACGTGATAGATTGAAACCCCGCCCCCCAAAAAATAAAAGCCTAGCTTTTGGCTGGGGTTCTTTTCATCACTATTAATGACAGACATTACACACAGACAGGAAGGATGAGTTCCTGACAAAATGTCCTGCCACATTACAAAAAAATACAAGCACAACATTCACAGCTGGAATGGGAACTACACTTAATTCTCTTTTGGGGGGGGATTAATAAAGTATATCATTACCACTAAGTGCCCCTAGTTAATGGCGGCAGACAGTAAGTACATTAACTGATTATACCTTCGCAATGTCAGCCATATCATATTTTAAACCTACCACTGGAACTGACAGGTTCACTCCCAATAACTAAGTTATCATCATAACATTAAATTGAGTAAACAGCTGCCAATTACAAACCACTAAATCAACCAGCGAGATGGGATTAAATGGGATATCTTGTCCAGAAAAAAAAAAAAAGGCCCGAAAAATATAACAATAATTAGTAGGGGTGTAACGATAATAGTAACTGAATCGAAAAATTGTTTCTAATTTCCAATGATCTACTATATCGTTTGCAAAAGCAAAATATCATGCCGTTTTGGCTTTGTATCGCATCGTATCGTTTTAAAATGCGGTAATCGGTATCGAATCGTTTTGCAATGCAAATAATTGATTGTATGGAAACTAAGTATTTGTGCCTTGTATTTGGCCATTTTAAGAGGGAAAATGAAAAAGAGGGGTTTAATTACCTTTCCATTCCATATAGCTACTCTTGGTCTATCGATAAATGTGTGTAATCTCTGTGTTCATGTCAAGGTGTGGGTTTGTCCATATGTGTTGAAATATAATGTCCATGTATTTGTATATAGAATCACAGCGTTTACTTCCATAATAATAGATTTTTACACGTTTTACATAGATTTCATTTCTTTGCTAAATAGTTACTATATCGATTTTAAATCATTGAATCAAATCCTATCGTATCGCCATGAATGAACCGATATCATCCATGTATCGTATTGTGATGCGTATCGTATCGTTGTTAAAATGTATCGTTACACCCCTAATAATTACTGTACCACTTTGAGAACGTTGCTTTCATGATTTGACGTTTATGTATCATTAGGTTGAGTTTGAATCCCTGCTCTATGAAGCAACACTGTCTGAACTAGATAAAAATGGGAAGCAAAACAGACCCTCACTTATTTTTCTATTTCGGGGGTTTAAATTCCTGAATCAGCGTTTTTTTTTTCCCCCCTTTGCAAATCAGTAGTAGCTGAGAGGAGGATGAATAATTAAAAACAACTTCATTTCATGCCAGAAGAATGTTGATGAACTACCCGGAGAAAAAAAATAAAATAAATCACACCCTGCATTAATATATATTGGGAAGGGAGTGGAACACATTAATATAGATTAGCATTTTGCATAAGGGTCAGTAAAGCGGTCAAATATCATTAATGTTATCTAAGGGCTCCTGCATAACATTCTGTAATATCGCCCAGACATCTCCCAGGGAAGGCAGCTGGTGGCTCGCGCATACCGAAAGGACATAACTAACATATTTTATTTTATCTAATTTGTTCTTTTCATAATGAGGATAGCAATATATTTGAGAAGATTAAGTTCATTTTAGTATATACGGGAGACTGGAAGCATTTTATTCATGGGTGCACATCAGCAGATTTTTTTATTTTCATTAATATTATTGTTTACGGTATCCACAGGGTGCATGACAATAAATTAATTAAAAGGCAATTAATTAATTAACGCTAACGCTGGGTGAATTTCACCCGAACAATATTGTAATTATGGTGATTTTCATAAAGTTGCTGTTGTCTGAGGTGGGAGGGTCCTTGGGTACCTTCAGGCAGAGCCCTCTATTGGAGAGTCGTGCCATCTCCGTTCACTTCACGGGGCAAGCAGGTCTTCTACATACATCTCTGTATACATCTATTGGCGAACAGTTTACAGAATGCATTGGAGTCTATGAAACACATACATGAACCACGTGACCGGCGCTGTTTCTGACCGTGCATTGGCAGAACTCTCTAATACAAGGCTCTGCCTTCAGGATGCTGCTCAGTGATGTCATAGAAGGTAAGTGTGTTTCCCCGCCCCCATCCCTGTAAATTATGATATGTCAAGGATTGTTGGTTAATTATTACCAGTTAATCTCGTTGTGGATAATCAAGTATTTAATTTCAATCAGGTTCTCGATTTTTATTCTTAGACTGCAATCGTGTTATTTGTCAATTCTATATTATATTTGTATTGTGTTGTTTGCAAATCATGGTCTATCAATATTTGTATAGTTATACATTGGCAGAGGACCCGTATAAGTCCTTCGGTCTTCTTGCCTCAACCTGTAACTTTCCTCTTTATATTCTGTACAGTTTTTATTAAGGCTGGGCAATATATCGAAAATATATCGATATCTAGGTCAGGGGTTTTCAAAGTGGGTGACGGGGCACCCTGGGGTGCCGCGACGGCAGTCCAGGGGTGCCGCCAGATAATTTGACAATATTTGAAATTCATTTGGATATTTAAAAATATATTTAGTATCATTTTAAACTTGAAGTACAAAGTTATTTTCAGTCAGTTCTAACCAACATGGCTATTATCTCAACGTTTTCCTCGCGACATAATCACTAAAATATGCTATAAATAATGGGTGCTGGGAGTGAAAATTAGGAATGTAGGGGTGCCTCGGATGACAATAATATTTATAGGGGTGCCCTGAGCCAAAAATGTTTGGGAACCCCTGATCTAGGTATCCACATGCGGTGTACATATCGACAAAGATGGCTTGAAATGAGGTATTGGTGTATGTGTCAAATTAGCACATGCAAAAAAGCAGCCCATCTGTAGCAAGGTGTGGTTATTTCAATAAAACCATTGTTGGGAAATGGAAATAAGGCATTTCATTTCTTTATTCTATGTGTACTGGGCAATGTGCATGCATGGATATAGTATTCATTATCTGGGTTAGGCAGGCAGTGGACCTAAAGCAGAAAAACATTAAAAACTATGAATGCAATTGTTTTTACTAAGATTGTGAGTAATATCGATATCGAGGTATTCAACAACGTTATCGAATATCGAAGGTTTTCCTAATATCGCACAGCCTTAGTTTTTATATTGTGCTAAATGAAATACAATCTTTGGGTGATTTTCACACAATTTTAGTCATGATGTAGGGAATGGGTGGAACAAAGGAGAAGTTCCCAGCTCCAATTTAAATGTTTTTAGGAATACATTTTTCACATTGCCTTTTATAGGTCCACCCATGATATCAGTTTTTCTTTCTTTTTTGGTGAATTTCGTGATGAAATATTAAAGAAGAGCATTTGCCATGTGTTGCTGTACTTTAATATATATTTGATGAGAAATATTTACATATGGAATTTATGATATTGGGTCAAATATACCCTGCGGCTGCGTTGCTGATGGTGTAATAATTTTCAACGTTAGTGTTAATAAAACATCTACTTCTTCCAC
The DNA here is from genome assembly GCF_963921795.1 of Nannobrachium achirus. NCBI lineage: Eukaryota > Metazoa > Chordata > Actinopteri > Myctophiformes > Myctophidae > Nannobrachium > Nannobrachium achirus. Next base: position 4,112,481 of record NC_137833.1, on the reverse strand, counting down.
CACTGGTGTTTACTGTTTACTACATGAAACATGCCCCCCCCCCCCCCCCCCCCCCATCCTCTCCAGGCATGTGCACACATAGACATCAAAGGGGGCTTGAGCCCCTTCCCTTTTAAACTATCTGTAAAAAGTGCCCTCTCCAGACCATGAATGCAATTTTTACCATGTTGAAAGAAATGCAAACGCCCCCTCTTTCCATGCCATACCTGAAGGCAGCATTCAAGAGAATTGCCTTGTCCAAAATCTCCTGAACTTGAATGCAGCATCTTATGTTGAAACCCTTGCCCTCTCTGTGTAGAAATCCATGCCGTTACGCCACATCTCCAGTATTGACTTGACTATGCTTAGTTCAGTGTGGTATCAAGCACTGAAAATAGCTGACCTCCGAGCTCGGCTATTTTCACCAAAAGGCCCTTTTAGAAATGTCAGCCCCTGCCTCTCTAACATTCTCTGCACGTCCCTGTTCCTCTCTATATACACATTATGTTATCTCCTCATTGTCAGTCTGTGGGCGATGTACAGCTAGATAAATGTGTCTTTTGAACATAAATATGACTAGTTTTATGGTAATGTGGCCATGCTCCACTGACTAACAAGAGTCAATCAGCGCAGTGTGCTTTATGTTGCTTAAAGGGAGGCCTCTGGTTCCTTTCAACATCAAATTGCTTTTTTTTTTGACAAAGTATGGTGGAGTGGGTTATACACTTTTTAATGTATATACTGTAGGTATAATAGGGGGTTCAATATAACATTTCACTAGATTTGTGCCGATAAAGGCAGCTCACCGAAACACAAAGGACCATAATGGGACACTTCAGAGACAGGTTTGTTGAAAACACAGTTCCTTAACTCCGTGGTTTAATTCTCCGGGGGGACATTTCATCGATTCTCTCGAGGACATATTTCCTCACAACCGTTATTTTAATGAACTTGGCTTCAGAAAAAAACACACCATTAAACAAGTATTAGAGAATTAAGCGTGCGTACAACTTGAAACGATGGCAAGGAAGATATTTTTATCGTATGACTCCCATCATCAACCTCGCTTCTGAAATCCAGTATCCACAACATCCACTGTGTATGTTTATGTCAGGGTTGTAATTTAATACACATAATATATTCTATTAGTTGCAGCTGTTCAACAGAGACGTTTTACTTTATACCACAGAAACATACCCTACTTCAGGGTTCCTCAATAGGCGGCCCGCGGGCCATTTGCAGCCCGCGGGAGGCTACTGTTTGGCACCCACCAACCACAGTAATAATGGTGGTATAAGAGCAGCAACAACACTAGTATATCGTCGTTGTCGGATGGAAACCTTGTATGTCCACAACCGTTTGTTTTGTATCTATTGTCTAAAAAATGTACTAAACAGTGCTTGTAGATCTGCTGTTTTCACTAGTTTTGTCACTTTTATGCAATGGTCTTGTATGATGAAGCAGGGCTTTGCTTTACCAAAAAACGTACACATGAAACTTGGAGATACAAGGTTTCTGCCCGACAGTGACAATATCTGAACTGTCGCTGGAGTAGAGGGAACGCCACCGTCACCCTCTGCAATGTTGTGGCCCTCGGCTTGGTACCCTAGACATAATTCGGCCCTTGGGGAAAACTAATGGGGAACCCTGCCCTACTTTATCAAGGCATCGACTGATACGCCCAAATATAGGCATAGATGGAGATGCGGTTGCCCAGAACCACAGATCTGACCGCTATGAACATAGGCCTATATGGTGATGCGCATATAAAGCCATATACTGATGACATCCCCAAATTTGGACATACAATTGACAGACAGATATAGATCTCTATATACGGTCTGTACGCGACTTTGGGTACTTGTAAAACCGCTGAATACTTCGTTTTAAATTATAGGCTGCATGGTGCCGTCTATTGGGGAAATCTCACTCTTTCGATGGGTCATTCTTTCGGCGATGAGCGTCGGCAGGTTAGCTACTACCCCGCGTCACGGTTAGGGTTTTGGGTTAGGTTTAGGGTTAGGTTTAGGGTTAGGTTTAGGCATAGAGGTTAGCATTCACCAGCGTCGGCAGGTTAGCTTTTCACCAGGTTAACGTTCACCTATGTCGAAAGCAGTGTTGTTTTTGACAGCGAATTTTGATTTAGTTTTAGTCATAGTCTTTTGAATAAAATGTCATTTAGTTTTAGTCATAGTCATATAGTCACCTGAAAAGTATTAGTTTTAGTCATAGTCATAGTCACCTGAAAAGTATTAGTTTTAGTCAAATTTTTAGTCGACTAAATATCAAAGATTTTAGGCGACTAAATCTGCAGTTAATTTAGTCAACTGAAATGTATTTTGGCAGGCCTTGATGACATCGTAATGACTGATTCTACACTTGGCTGTGTGCTGAAAATAGCAGATCTACAAGCTCACAACGCGTCGCAGACACCTGAGAGCAACCAAACATAAAATGACTCTTCTCCACTAGTCCCTCCCTAACGTTTTAGTGTAATTATTTTGTTGACAAAATTGTCAATATATTTAGTCTTAGTTTTAGTCATCACAGCTTTGTTTTCATTTCATTTTCGTCAGTGAAAAAGTCAACACATTTTTCGCCATAGTTTTAGTCGACGAAATCAACACTGGCCGAAAGAATGAACCGTGGAACAGATGCTACGTCGCAACATGGACACGCTCCCCCCATAGAGCTATAATAATAAGGCTCCCCCCCCCCCCCCCCCCCCCGTCTATTATTACTATAACATGACACAAATGGAATGAAAAACATCTCAACAGACACAGAGCTACAGGCTACTTTGTTCTATACGGGCGTTGTGACAGAACGTCAAGGTAACAACTCTCTTTTCTTTTGGGTCAACATTCAATTACAAGCAGCACCCTGTGAGCCCGGGGCGCTGCGCGACCTACAGTATGTTCTGATCAAGCAATTAAGACCCTCCGTCAGGCCTGTGGTGGAAGCCTTTAGCATTAACTGCATTTCACTGGGCTTTGATTTGCAAGCAGGTTCTTTTTTTTTTTTTTGCCAATTACAGTTCTAAAACTTTTAGGCCTAGAATTATTGAATGCTTTAACCAGTGAAAAATAGCAGATCTACAAGCTCACAGCGCGGCACTGAGTGCCGCGCTGCGAGCTTGTGGATCTGCTATTTTTGAAAAAGTCGTGAAAATGTGTGCAAATCTTTGAATATATGTATTTTTAAAGCGAACGTTTGTAACATAAATTTTGCTTCTGGGGGGTCCCTGGAACCAATATTTTGAGATGGGGGTCCGTGGCCAAATAAATATCATTTTGGGGGTCCTTCACATGAAAAGGTTTGAGAACCACTGACATAGTAGTCTCTCAAGAACAGACTAACTGAGCTCCAGTTAAGTGAAAAGGACCTTTTCTTTGACGATGGCTGGCCAGATTGCTGACTTAGAAACATAGGTTTTTCAAAAAACCTTAGAAGGATTCAAAAGACACTTATAGAACCGGGTCAAAATTCTAATTTTCACAATTTTTCAAAAATAGCAGATCTACAAGCTCGCAGCGCGGCACTCGGTGCCGCGCTGTGAGCTTGTATATCTGCTATTTTTCAATAGTTAAAGCATAAAATAATGATACACAATATAGTGTACCCGTTCTAAATGGGGTAAATTACACCGTCTTTGCACCAAAATCGTGGCAAATTCTGCAGCCGTTTTGCATCTACAGCTCCGTGTGTGCATGCACTATTTCCTCCCTTGCCAGGGGATCTGCTGTATTGTACTGTATAGGAGCCTTCCTTGCAGAGAAGAAACTCTGTGTGCAGCAGGGCAGACACACTCACATTGGTATGCACACATACTGTACACACACACACACACACACTCACATTGGTATGCACACATACTGTACACACACACACACACACACACTCACATTGGTATGCACACATACATGCAAACACAATCTTTCTGCCCTTGTTAGGACATTAAGGTTCACGCACGCACGCACGCACGCACGCACACACACATGAGAATAGGTCTTTAAAGTTAACTACAGTGAGTAGTTCTACTGGTATTCTCATCTGGCCTTAGCAGCTTAGCTCCCACACACAACTCTAGAGTTTCTTCCAGTCCTTGGAACAGCGATGGTTCTGACTGTTTCTCACTAAAGCCTTTGGGAAACAAACCGATCTTAACTTTTTCCCTGCTATTTCTCTGTGCTAATCTAATGTTTGTGGCTATAGCGAACAATTAATAGTTTACTTTTGTAAGGTCCCTGGATGGGGTACAGGGTGAGAAGAAGTGGGTCTGGGGTATAGTATAGGCTCCATAGAGGGCGCAGGAGATGACAGTTAGGAAATATTGGAAAATAATTAATAACTTGACGTCTGTGGCAGTTAAGCCTGATGTACACGGTCTTATATTGTACAATGGTGTAAAATGGCTGAAAATAAACCAATCTACAAGCTCACGATGCATTGTTATGTGAGCTTGCAAATTTGGCTTTAGGAATTTACATTCATGGCATGCTACCGCTGTCAGTGAAATATCTAAGTGTAAGATTAGCTGCCATTGCAAATACATTACAATAAAGAGCTCTATTGTAATGTAGCCTTTGCAATGGCAGCTAATCTTACACTTAGATATTTCACTGACGCGTTATTGGAAATGACACCCGAGCTCCAGGCGGAGCCGCTCGATTGTCCACGACACTGCAAGCGGCGCGAAGGCCAGCGGACCTTGGGCCCGGCCGCGCGAGTTACGAAGCCGTGGTGAATGCAATCGTTATATTTATGCCCAGGCCGTAAGGCCTGGGCAAGCGCACGATAAACGCCCTGTCCAAGCAACTACAATTGAGCGCTCCCTAGCTCCGCTTCAGCCAATCAAAAGCTTCGGTGGGCGGGTTTCCCTGGAGCTGCGGTGTCCTTTCCAGTAACGCTTCACTGACAGCTGTAGCATGCCATGAATGTAAATTCCTAAAAATTCCTTAAACTGTTAAATTACAGTAAAATAACTACACATGCAAAATGTAACAAAATGGTCACTTTAACAAATTATAATTATATTCTCCACACTTGTATTCTCCCCATCTTGACAGAATGGTATATTCCCAGGTTCCGAAGGTCAGCTGCACAGGTGCAATTCATTATTGTTAATTGTGGCACGTTTACTAACATGCCAAGTTTAGCTGCACTGAACAACCGTTCCAGGCTGCCATATCCAGCCCAAGAAACCGTAGAAAGGGGGAAAAAATACAATGTAATTCTTAAAATAAATGAGGACGCGCGTGCAAGACACCAGTCATGTTGCCATACCTTAGCCTTTTCTGAACTGACGCCACTGTGCAAATATTCTTGAATCTTTAATTAAACTCTCCAACAATTAAAAAAGAAGCGACTAAACTACAAAACAGATTGTACAATATGTACACTTCTGCCTGCAACTCTCTTTGTTTGTCTAAAACAATGTGATGGACAATGTGACCTCTATGGGTGCCAACAACTGTTGCACGAGTGGTGTGTGCACCCCCCCCCCCCCACCCCCCCCCCCCCCCCCTTTCCAAAAAACCAAACAGCTGCACCTCCCTAAAGGAACACATTTGAACATCTGGCAAACTGCTAATCACACTAGTCAGCGCCGACAATGTATCACCGCCTCCATACTAGTTGGAATACAAACTAGCCTTTGTCTACTGTGGGAGATATATCCATTAGTGCTGCTGTTTAGAAACTGCGGAATAAGTGTGTTTACGGTCTCACCGCTTGGTTTAATAGGCAACGCAGCCAACCGAAAGGGTACATTCAGCGCATAGCTGCGGCAGACTCTCGTGTCAGATTTTAACGCGGTTAATATAGAAAAACTACTTATTATTAATGGTTCACGAAAAGTAAAGGATTTTCCCCCCATTTCATTAACCATTTAGGCCTGGGAATTATTGAATGCTTTAACTATTGAAAAATAGCAGATATGCAAGCTCACAGCGCGGCACCGAGTGCCGCGCTGCGAGCTTGTAGATCTGCTATTTTGAAAAAGTCGTGGAAATGTGTGCAAATCTTTGAATGTATGCATTTTTAAAGCGAACGTTTGTAACTCAAACGTTATTATATTATTAACAATATTTTGAGATGGGAGTCCCTTGGCCAAATACATATCATTTTGGGGGTCCCTTCACATGAAAAGGTTTGAGAACCACTGACATAGTAGTCTCTCAAGAACAGACTAACTGAGCTCCAGTTAAGTGAAAAGGACCTTTACTTTGACGATGGCTGGCCAGATTGCTTAGATAGAAACATAGGTTTTTCAAGAACAAAAAAAAGCCTTAGAAGGATTCAAAAGACACTTATAGAATCAGGTCAAAATCGGGTCAAAATTATTTACGATTTTTCAAAAATAGCAGATCTACAAGCTCGCAGCGCGGCACTCGGTGCCGATCGCTGTGTGAGCTTGTATATCTGCAAATCTTTCAATAGTTAAAGACCATGACCATGTTTCAATAGCATTCCCATATAATAACACTCAATAATAGCATGTCGGCCGGGGGGCTGTGCGGCCAACAAAGTAAATCGCCACTGTCGGGCAGAAACCTTGTATCTCCAAGTTTCAAATGTATACATTTTTTCGCAAAGAGTGTTATTATGCTATAATAACACTCAATAATATGTACCCGGTCTAAATAGATTAAGTGGGGGGTTCATAATTTCCTTGTGGAGGTGAGCATTCATGTGGATAATTAAATGTAAACTGCCCTGTGTAATTTGTCATGTCATGTAAAGGACCCAAGGCGGTTTCACAGCGAGCAGATGCTACTCAGCAGTTCTCCTGCGAAATCTTTCATGTGGGTCATGGTTTCCTCTGCTGTCATACATGGCAGATGGCAGAGCCAGGGTGTTTTGTTTTTTTTGCCTTTCACCATCCGCCCTCTTGGGCATGGCAGTATTAACATCCTCTATAAGTATTAATTTGATAAGAAACGGGAATATACACTAGCCTAAAGGAACACACTAGCTGTCATTCAGGTGATTTATTTGAGCGAGGAACTCTCAGTACGTCCAGGCGCATACCTTAGGCTCTGATGCCTGACAGCGCGTCGCGGGTTCGAGTCCCGGATCCCGGCAGGCTTTGCCACGTGTCACTCCCTGTCTCGTTCTCCCTATTTGCTGACTACATACTGTGCTATCAATAAAGGCAAAACAACTAAAAACAAAATCCAATTTACAGTACACTTTAAGACAGAATAAGACATAATAAAGCCATAATAAGAAATAATGTGTTGTTAATTAGAACTAATATGTTTTATTAGACAGAAACAAAGACAGAATAGCAGAAAGAGTGGATACATTCTCTGGCACCGGCACCTGCCGCGGAACTGCCGATAGGACCGGCAGTAGGACCGGCGGCCGCAGCACTGACCGGCAGGTCCCGTCGCGGTAATGGTGGCCCTCGGACCGCTTGCGTGCTCTACTCCAGAGATTTGTGGGTTTTATATTGATGGAAGTGTGTGTGTGTGTGTGTGTGTGTGTGTGTGTGTGTGTGTGTGGGGGGGGGGGGGGGGGGGGGGGGGTCGATCAATATGCTTGGGTTACGCCTTTATGTAATACAGCTGCTAGGCATCTAAGACCTCAACCTTTTCAGGCCGCGACCCCCCAAAATAATCATATTTTTACTGGGGACCCCCCCCCCTGACGAGCACTAAGAGTTGAGGCATTGCTTTTAGCATAACACGGTTCTATTGTGAAAATAGCAGATCTACAACGCCTCGCATTGCGAGGCGTTGTGTGGATGTAGATCTGCTATTTTCACAATTTCTGCCTCTAATATTTGACAATTTGGCCAATATGTTTAATTTGTCATTTTAGAGGTATAAACTCATTGATTGCCATTTTCAAAATGGCCGCCAAGTTCCTCACTGCCACGTTCCTAAATTTCGAGTGCACAGATTAATTTTTAGTGCACGGATCGTGGACGCCCATGCCAGGGTTTCCTGCAGCACTTTATTGGCCAGGGGGGCCCCCTGGCCTAAAATCTGTCCCCCCCATGGCCAAGAGACAAGAGTCAACCTCTCCTTTTATGTTGAGGGCAAAAATAAGAATTAGTCTAAAACAAGGGAATTAATTTAGTTGTGTTTTCCGTCATCATGTGCACATTTATGTGTTTTTATAGGGAAAAATTAAGAATTAATATTACAAATTAAGTGAATTCATTACTTGAATTAATTCATTAATTATCAAAAATTTAAAGCGCGTGCGCCATGAGATCCCCCCTGGTCAAGACAGGAAACCCTGCATGCCTAGATGATGCACCATATTTAGTGGTTGAGGGTTGAAGGTCCTTTTAGTCCATTTAGTAGTACTTTTTAACAGCTTTCAAATAAAAAAATCCGCTTGGAAATCCGTTCAAGCATTCATGAGATAGAAGCCTTCAAAGTCAGACAAAACAAACATTTTGCCATTTTGAAAGATGTGTTTGTTATGGGGCTAAACATGCAATTTTAGGCATTTTTGGATTTATTTATTTATTTATTTATTTATGTATTATTATTATTTATTTATTTTTTCAAAATGGCTGCCAACTCGGGAAACTCGGGCTGTGGCAGCCTGGGACTACTGTAATAACTCGGGAAACTCTGGCCTTGGCAATCAATAAAGGCCTTAAATTGTCACTTAAGAAATGTGCAGATACCCGCTATACACTTAAACTTTATGTTGGTTTTATTACTGTTGAGTGAGAAAACAATTAGGTTAATCATCTGGGGACCCCCTGGGGGTCCCGACCCACAGGTTGAGAACCACCTATCTAAGAAGCTGAATGTTTTTTTTTTTTTTTTTTACCGCGTACAATATACCAAACCAAAACAAGAACTTGTCCACTGTGTCCTGTGGACCACAAACCAAAGGGACTGAACAACGCCGGTGACACCGTATATACCAGTATAGACAAACTAACATGATCAAGTAACATCATGCTAAGTTCACACACCTCGGCATTAGAATATTTACATGGTCTTTAATGGTTTATTCATGAGAGAAGATCTAGGCCGGGACTCATGAAATCAATTAAAAATTAATTGGGTGATTTCAAAAGGCCTCGTGAAGCCTCCCGTGCCACCCGTGATCTTCTTCCACGCAGTGGCATGTTTGTCTCCCCGTCAGAGTCCTTTAGTCTCACATCATGTTTGTCTCCCCGTCAGAGTCCTTTAGTCTCACATCTGAGCATCCATATGTCCTCGTCTGTTTCCTAAAGGCTTTTCCACGCGCCCACTTTCACATCTTGGCGCGTTAGCGGGCGGCATTAGAGAACAGAAGCGGAAGGGTTTCGCTGTGCGGTGGGGGTTGGTATTTGTGTGTGTGTGCAGTAGGACACATCAGAGTATTGGCACGCAGAAGAATACAATCTGTATAATTTATCCCATTAACACTTGGGCTGCCATTATTATGGAAGTTATTTGGCTGTAGAGTAGGCTTGCGCCTTTCACACACGCTTTATTTTGAAGAGCCGGCCCGGAAGCCACGATCGTGTCCACGTTGTGGAAATTGACGATTTTAAAATGGACGTCAGTTAGTTTACTTTCGGTCGCGAAACTAAAATCCTAACCGCAGCCGATCCTCACGAAAAAGAGCGGTTCTCAGCGTTCTCAGCGTTTTGTAGGTAGATTCTGAGATAAAGCCGTTTCTTTGCATCAGCAATGAATAGGTAGCCTGGTGTACCAGCCTGCTACGCTATGTTCTGTGGACTTGTTTTGTCACTTCACTACTCAGTCTGGACCAAGCCCCCGGAACCTAGGGGGAGCTCTGAAGCGCAATGGACATTTTGGCCGTTTGAGGTACTACAGTTGGGGCTTCTAACGACGAACGCGCATTCTAGGCTTCTTTGTATTGGCTGCACGTTCATAGCGTAAGTGCTCGTTCATGAATTGGGGCCCCAGTGCGTCCATGAACACAAACTATGACGCAAAATGCGTCACAGAAGCCCCACTATGTCACGTTTCTGAGGCGTTTCAAAACGCGAAAGTACGCTTCATGCGCTGGGTGAGCAACTCAATGCAAGTGGACGGGCAGGGATATCTGGTGTCCTCTCTATTCTTATTATAACTCTATGGTCTGGTCAACTTCCTATCTCCAAGGGGAGGTGGGGGGGGAACACATCCGCGGCTTCCGATTGGTCTGCGGGGCGGGGCGGGACACATACACCAGCGTGTATTGGCTGGCTGATGACGTAGCTACCCTAACCCTCCTCTGATTCGCTGGAACAACATCCAATCAGCAACGACGTCGCCTACGTCACAAGTGACGTTCGGAAATACGAGTCAACTGAATCATGGCCAGACTGAGTAGCGTTTTTATTATGTTGTTCAGCACTTTGGTCAGCATTGCTGTTATAAATGTACTATATAAATAAAGGTTGATTTGATTTGATTTGATATATGGCCATTAATTTATTACTGAAGTAAGCCATTTACCATGAGAGGGAGTGGGTTGTTGGCTGATTTACCACTGTTTCAGGGTTGTGGCACGAGGCGAAGCCACGACCCTCGAATGGTAAATTGCTTTTCTACCACAATATAAATGAAAGAAAACACAGTTGTAACTTGCAAGGTTATTTACAATCATTAATTGTTTCAGTGGGCGGGGTCCATGAGCCAACTCAAGGAAGTTGACTGATTTACCACTGTTTTAAGCCAATCAGAATCCAGTATCTGAACATGTGACCACAAAAAGTGGTAGAATTCTTTTCTTCCATTGACTTGAATGGGGAAAATTCAAACGCTAAGACGGAATTAATTTGCAAGTGTGACTTGCGTCATGGCAACCACACATTTACATTTGCATCTTTCTAGTTGTTAAATGTCCCATTAAATTATGTTGCTCATACTGTAGGTCAGGGGTTTTCAAAGTGGGTGACGGGGCACCCTGGGGTGCCGTGACGGCAGTCCAGGGGTGCCCGCGAGATAATTTGATAATATTTAGAATTTATTTGGACACTTGAAAAAATATTTAGTATCATTTTAAACTTGAAGTACAAAGTTATTTTCAGTCAGTTCTAACCAAAATGGCTGTTATCTCAACGTTTTCCTCGCAACATAATCACTATATTGTCGCTGTTGGGCAGAAACCTCGTATCTCCAAGTTTCAAATGTGTACGTCTTTTGGTAAAGCAAAGCCCACAGACTGTCACTCTGGCTGTTTTCACTAGTTTAGTACATTTTATACATGATAAATACAAAACGAACGGTTTTGGACATACAAGGTTTCCACCCGACAACGACGATAGGCTATAAATATAAGGTGCTGGGAGTGAAAATTATAATGTAGGGGTGCAAAACATATTAAAAAATATTTTATGGGGTGCCCTGAGACAAAAATGTTTGGGAACCCCTGCTGTAGGTTCCCAATGAATTTGATACTCCATGGAAGAATCCCAATTGGTAGATTTCTCAATTCAAAGCCAACGCCAATCAAACACAGCATGCTCAGAGCTCTGTTTGGCTAGAGAAGCAGCCTTCTTGCCTTCTGTCACATATAATAATAATTCATAAATAGCTCCGGCTGCATATACAGTATTAAAATGCAACATTTGAACCAAGGAGCATAGCAAGAGTAATAAAGAATTCCCAGCACTAATACAATATTTACAGCTACAAACTTCTATACATATCGCCGCGCCATGTAAACAAGAAATACTAGAAAAAAGTCTATTTTTACACATTGCTGTTTCACCTTTCAATAAAACGTCTGCTGTTCCAAGGCTATATCCAAACACAAACGGTGCCAAATACAAAAGATATCAAGAAGGAAATTGCCTAGAAGGTCATTGGGGAAAGTGGCTGTATTATTTATTTTTATGAAATGATTACCGGCTTTGAACTACTGTATGAATCATGATAAGTGTTTTAAATCTACATCAAAGTGCCCGTCTCCAAATCCTGAAGATTGCTGGCTATGGTGCCGGCAGAACATCTGAAGTTATTGATCCAACTGACTCAGATGCCCTTCTGATGCATATCACAGCATGGCAGCTTATCAGTGACATGCAGGGATGTGCTGTGAAGCTTGGTTTCCAATAGTTTTGTGCATATGAATGCCTGGAAATGCCTCGCAATTATGCAAGTTTTACGTCCAAAGCATAAGCAGCTCTCTAACGTCTAACCACAAGATATCAAGGTCAGCATCAATGTCAATATGTTCACGATATCTGGTTTGACATGTGCATTGTTTCTTGTTTTTTGTCTGGTTTATACATTTTTAACAGTTTGTTACCTCCTCTTCCCCATTCTGTCTGCCTCTCTCTGTCTGTTAGAAAACAAATAACTCGAGAAAGGGGGATGGTAGGACTGGGCGATATGGCTAAAATCAAATTACATTATATTCACCAAATGTATCGTTATCGATATAGCGACGATAGAATTGTATCATGACAATAACATTGCATTTCTCACATGGCCTTCTTCTAGCGCCACCATGAGGCCGATTCTTGCAAAAAGCATTTTTGGACACTGCTCTTACAGATTTTGCCCTAAAATCACTCAAAGCGGTACACAGTATCTCTAAAGTCATGTCATCAACACGGATCTGTCCCATTTCCCATATTCCCTCCTGATTGTTTGTGTATGCGACCTGACGGTTGCTTATCTCCCGATTAGGGAGTCTTACCGGTATAAATGTTTTCTTTCCTGACACAGTAAAGAAAACTCACATCTGTACACAATGTGAAAAGAGTTTCAGTCAGTTAGGTCACCTGGAGACACACCTGCGTATCCACACTGGAGAAAAACCTTTCCATGTATTTGTGAATTAATTTTCTTCATTGACTTGAATGGGAGAAACGCAAAAGATGAACTCTTCCCAAATATGGAGATGACTGACATCATAGATGTCTGACGTCATAGACCACATGAGATTGACACATGTACAGTATGTCCATATATGGGCATTCCAAGATATGTGCTTAATATTGATGACATCAGGTATCTCCATATATGGGCATTAAGATACGTGCTTAATATTGATGACATCAGGGATCTCCATATATGGGCATAAAAGGGGAAAAGACAGAATGGTTAGCACCGCTCAAAAAGAGACAAGGACTTGACAGTTACAGAGATATCCATATATGGGCATGAAAGGGACGAATGGTAATAGGGAATACATTTCCCAGCGGTTATCTCAGTAAATGACATGGAACTCCATATTTGGGTAGCCTATGGCTGACATCATAGTGACAACATAATGATGACGTCAGCTTTGAATCAGCTCAGCATAAAACCAGACTGAACAGTGTGTGAATGACACACACAGAGAGATACGCCGGTGAACCAACCATACAAGTAGTGTAAATCTACAAAAGCAACTATTCCTGCAGATGTCCATACACTTGATATTCAACTGCTAACTTCCCTGTAACCAATCCTGAGTCGTAAGGTCACACACATCATTTCAGCAGCTTTGACGATGAACCCACTGTTCCCAACAACGAGCCAGCAGCAAGGAAACCCAGACGAATCAAGACCTTACAGCAGACAACAGTCTACCCAATCGGAAGTAAAGAGACATCATCTGACTGACACAGGAAAGAAAACTCACATCTGTACGCAATGTGACAAGAGTTTCAGTCACTCAGGTCACCTGAAGGCACACCTGCGTATCCACACTGGAGAACAACCCTTCCACTGTGAACAATGTGACAAGAGTTTCAATCAGTTAGGAAACCTGAAGACACACCAACTTATTCACACGGGGGAAAAACCTTTCCATTGTCAACAATGCGACAAGAGTTTCAGTCGGTTAGACGGCCTGAACAAACACCTACTTACTCACACGGGACAAAAGCCCTTCCACTGTGAACAATGTGACAAGAGTTTCAATCAGTTAGCTTCTCTGACCGCACACCAGCGTATCCACACTGGAGAAAAACCATACCACTGTGAACAATGTGACAAGAGTTTCAGGACGTCAGGTGGCCTACAGAGACACCGGCGTACTCACACCAGAGAAAAACCTTTCCACTGTAAACAGTGTGCCAAGAGTTTCACTCAGCTGGGAAGCCTACGGAGACACCTGCGTATTCACACTGGAGTAAAGCCTTTCCACTGTAAACAATGTGACAAGAGTTACAGTCAGTTGGGTAACCTACAGAGACACATGCGTATTCACACTGGAGAATAAAACATCTTTATTGTAAACAGCGTGACCAGTAAGACTCCCTAATCGGGAGATAAAGCGACCGTCAGGTCGCATGTAAAAATCGGCCTGAAGGTGGCGCTAAATGGGACAGATCCATGTCGATGACATGACTATAGACATTCTGTGCACCGCTTTGAGTGATTTTAGGGCAAAATGTGTAGCAGTGTCCAAAAAATGTGTTTGAAAAAAATCGGCCTGAAGGTGGCGCAAAATGGGACAGATCCATGCTGATGACATGATGAGGCTAGACATACTGTGTACCGATTTGCGTGATTTTAGGGCAACATTTGTAGAAGCAGTGTCCAAAAATGTGTTTTGCAAGAATCGGCCTCATGGTGTCGCTAGAAGAGGGGCATATGAGAAATGAGGGGTGGAGGTTGTGGTTTGGCTTTTTTAGAGCAGGGGCTAATGGATTTTGGCAACAAACAATAATGAATAATAATAATACGACAAATGAGATTCTCTGGCTTATTAGGGTATGGATAACTGAACAGACCAGATCATTGGCAGCCAGATGCCAGATCCAAATCTATGGATTGTATATGTGATCAGGTATGTTTTTTGTGAGACTGTATGATTTTATAGTACACTTCACCGGGGGGGGGGTGTCTAAAGCTTAATTTGCTTCATTTGGATTGAAAGGGAAAAGGGTGAAGGTCAATTAAGGTCAAGGACAAAATCAAGAACAGATTGGAACGTCATGGAAGGAATCTCCATGAAATTATAGGTGAAGTGAAGCTATAGGCTGCCCTGAAAGGGCCCATTTACTGCTGGGTCAAAACAAGGTCACAGTCAAGGGAACACAGAATACACACATTTTCATGTTCACGTATATGAATTCATGTCAATTAAAACATCAATCAATCAATGGTCAAAATCACAGACACTTAAATGAAAATGAATTTCATTTTGTGTTTTATTGTACTCTATATGATGATTTGAGGGTCCCTTTGTTTGATGTAATGCAAAAACGAAAACCTGAGCTGTTCTGGGAAAATGATGGACAGAAGTCAGAATGGTTGTTTAATTATGAAGTCTTTAAGACGGCACATTTTGTTTCTAAAGCCTGGAGTAGAAGACAGTCTCAGCTTTTCAAATAGCAGCTAGAGTGTTAAAGTTGGTTATTACATAATGAAATGTAAAAGTGTCCTGTAAGTCCATATGGGCTGGGCTTCCTTGGAAGCACGACACTTCAATAAAGACAAATCAATCAATCAATCATATAGCTATGCTATGATAGGACACTAAAATGTTGTTTTCATTCTAAAATGCCTCATCTTATGTAGATAGTAGTGTTGAAACGCTTAAAGGAGTAGTTCACCCCCAAAATGACTTTTTTTCTATTGATTACTCACACCATGGAGACTTGAGTTCAATAATATTTTAGTTTTTGTCACATTCCTAAGACAAAACATTGATTACACATTAAATAGGGGACCTGGATGGGGAGTAATGCATTTGGGCCCCCCTCCGGAATGATTGGGGGTAAATTTACCATAATATTTATTTTGTCTTAGGAATGCGACAAATCCCCCCAAAAAACCCAAGTCTCCATGGCGTGAGTAATCAATAGAAAAGAAAGGAGTCTAGTTTACTAGGCTACTGGCAAGGCAGCCAAATATGTTTGGCCTTTTCCAACAAGTAGTCAGACGAACAATTCCACAATCTCTGAATGCATTTTTCAAACGCTTTCAAGATTTTTCCAAGCTTTTCTAAAATAGCAGATGTACAATCAAGTGACGCACTGCGAGCTTGTATTTTGATAGACAAGCTTGTATTCAGGGACGTGCTGGGCCCCTGATTCAGCCTGGGAAAAAGAGTTGGAGAGGCCCTCATTGTGCGCTATAGAGAGAGATCTCTCTCTATAGCGCTGCTGCTGCTGCTACCCAAAGATTTGCCATTTCAGATCATGACAAGTGACAAGCCAGTGGTCCAATTACATGAATTAGGCCTATATTTTGTTGTTGTCGGATGGAAACCTTGTATGTCCAAAACCGTTTATTTTGTATTTATCATCTAAAAAATGATTTAAACTAGTGAAAACAGCCGATCAACAAGCACACAACGCCTCGCGGTGCGAGGCATTGTGTGCTTGTAGATCTGCTGTTTTCACTACTTTTGTGCAAACAGTTTAATTTTTACTTTTGTGTAAACAGTACATTTTTTTCTTAACTCTATCAACGCTTTGAACGTTCCCGTTCGCCCCATTTTTGACGGCGGCGGAACGCCAATTGTATGTTCTTTGGCTCGTTCTTTTGTACCTTGGTTTGATGTCTGTAACCTGATGAGGGGTCGCGCGGGTGTGTACCGTTGAAACAGCTCCCGTAAAAGTACTCTCAAAAACCCACTGGACGTTAGCATCAATGGAGTAACAAAACACTTCCATGTGTTTTTCTCTGGATCTATTGCTCTGTAGCGACTGCGCAGCCTTGAGCAGCCTTGACAAGCGAGAGCCTATCTGAGACCATTTTCACATTAATTCTTGCATGAGGCTGCCCCCTACTGCTGGTAGAGCCACGGTACACCTCTTTAAGAGAGAAAAAAAAATGAATACATCTTTGTCTATATCATCGCAAAGGTAAGGTGCTTTTGCTGGCACAAAACCCAAATATAAATAACAACTGGCAGGGAAAAAGTTAATGGCCGGCCTGGACCGGCCCGAGAATGAACCGGCCGTTCGGGAGTTGTCCCGCTTTTCCCAATGGCCAGCACGTCCCTGCTTGTATTTTTGAGAATCGCTGTTCTAAATCCTAAGCGTTTTTTTTTTTGCTCTAGGCTAAAATCCACTCTATGCACTCTCCAGGGTGTTAATCTTTCTAGTTTAGTTTTTTTCTTATTGTTTCTCCTCACCTGGAGGCCCTTCTTATCAGCATGCCTCTTCAGCTCACACTTTTCTGTGCACATTTTATCATCTTCAGGATCGCCCAATTAGCAATACTGTTGCTCACCCACCCCTCTCCTAATGTGTTGATTCACCTTATCTGCGCAGCAATTGTTTTTTAGTTTTTGAAAATGGGTGTGAATTTGCTGTGTGTGTTTTTTTTTTACTTGTAATTGTTTACCACTTGAATACAGCAAATTTAAAAAGTATCATCTGTTTCATATGATAGATAGACAACACACTACTCGTAACAGATAAAATGACTTGCGACGATGCCCTGCTATTTACTTAGATTCCCAGTGTCTGTGGCCTACAGTACGTAAATCCTTTGAAGAGGCCCGATTATCTCTATCTTCTCAACTAATCTTCATAAATCTCATTCACGAACAGCAGGATTTGATTACTGGGTGGCTTGGAACAGCATAATATATAGGCAGGAACCTGCCTATCATACAGTACATACTAGGCAGGTACAATAACGCTATAGCTGCAACCTTTTCAATGAGGTGAGCTCATTGTTATTCCTTCCTTAAACCCTGCAAGGCCCAGCGTTGCTTTTTGGCAACGTTTTTTAAATCATTTTTTTTTTTAAATTATAATTAGTTTTCCTGTTCTTTTTTCCACATTAACATCATCATTAAATCCTATTGTTTAGTATTACAATGCCATTGGCCACGATATTTGCATATAAATACCCCCCACAGGGGCTGACATTCACACCTCCCAGAGAAGTTGAAATTCCAGCGTCTGGACGAACAACATCTCACTTTTTAACTGAAGCTATTCCTCACTAAAACATAAGTAAAATGCCTGTAATATTGTTTTTCGTGATCATTAGAATGTCTAGAACATATGTTATTATTGTGAAAAATATCCCCAAAATGGAAATTAGAGCATGATTTATGATTTATGATTTATGGCTATAAAACCTTACAAAAACATTATTAATTTTTTAACATTACATTTTCCTGTGATTAGGACTCCTACAAAACCATCTGATTTTTTTTTTAATGTTTGGGCCAGTAGAAATTAATTCGGGTCTTGTAACACGCTGCATGTCATTTAGTTCAGTAGTATAATTTTAAACACAGGGGACAATTCATTAACTTTGAATTTAGTTTGCTCACTTTGTGCCGCATAAGAAGATTATAGCGGCATTCATGGCTTTTAGAGCAACAGGTTACAAATAGACCAAGCAAGCCACTGAGAGGTGGAAATGGTGTGAAGCGTAGAGGGGGCATAATTTGATACCTGACATGATTAATCCTAACACTTCATCGTGCAGAGTTGGTTCAGGAGAGCTGGCACACAAAGGCATGTGCAAAGTCAGGGGCGTCACAAGTGTGTGTGTGTGTGTGTGTGTGTGTGGGGGGGGGGGGGGGGGGGGTAAAGTGGGACTGAGTTACTAGGGCCCAAGGTGGAGGGGCCTTAATTATTTTTATACTTTAGCTATTGAAAAATAGCAGATATATAAGCTCACAGCGCGGCACCGAGTGCCGCGCTGCGAGCTTGTATATCTGCTATTTTTGAAAAGTGAAAATGTGTGCAAATCTTTGAATATATGTACCATTCGTAACTCAAATTTTGCTTCTGGGGGGGGGGGGGGGGGGGGTCCCTGGAACTAAATATTTTGAGATGGGTGTCCATGGCCAAATACACATCATTTTGGGGGTCCTTCACATGAAAATGTTTGAGCACCACTGACATAGAAACATAGGTTTTTCAAAAAAAAAAAAACTTAGAAGGATTTGAAATATTCAGACTCTGCACAAAATGAATGTTCACCATCTTTCAAATATAGCAGATAGTGCCGCGCTGTGAGCTTGTATATCTGCTATTTTTCGATAGTTAAAGCACAACATGTGAGTGAATCGTTGTACCCAGGGCCCAGCATTTGGTGCGACACCCCTGTGCATAGTGAGTGAGAGAGAGAGAGAGCAGAGAGAGAGAGAGAGAGAGAGAGAGAGAGAGAGAGAGAGAGAGAGAGAGAGAGAGAGAGAGAGCGAGCAGAGAGAGTATCATAAAAGCACCTCTTCCCCTCTGCAGTGGTTCCACTCTCTGGATGGATGCAGCCGTTCCCATGGCAATGTGTCAGCCCTCATCTTCTCTAAACATAATGCTTGTGTTTTTAACTCTCAAATACCGGGAACGCACCCGAGTCGCGTTAGATTTTAACCACTGTAACCATTATTTTATGCTTTAACTATCGAAAAATAGCAGATATACAAGCTCACAGCGCGGCACCGAGTGCCGCGCTGCGAGCTTGTAGATCTGCTATTTTTGAAAAATCGTGAAAATGTGTGCAAGTCATTGAATATCTTTGACCCGATCTTTGACCAAATCCTTCTTCTAAATCATGTTGTTCTCAAACTTTTTCATGTCAAGGACCCCCAAAATTACAGGTATTTGGACCGCGGACCCCCATCTAGTAGTAGTAGTAGTAGTAGTAGTAATCTTTATTTCGGTCCATTAAAGAAAAAAATTAAAATACATTATTACAATGTAGTCCACTGACAATAGTGGCACCGAAAGGGAATAGGCTGAAGCCTGGGCTTATTATGCCTACCCTTATTGAAAAGTAAGAAAAAGTATTTTTAAAAACAAAAAATAGTATCACATAGGAGAAATAATAACAATAATAGATTAGATTAATAACAAAACTGTTATATAATAATTACTGAAGTAATAACATAACAAAACTAGAGAAATAATAACACTGGCAAAATAATAGCAGTAATAAGATCAAAATAGCAGTAATAAGATCAAGCTCAAAATGTGTTGTTCCAGGGACCACCCAGAAGCAAATATTTGAGTTGCAAATGTTCGCTTTTAAATTGATATATTCAAAGACTTGCAAAGAAATATCGTGATTTTTCAAAAATAGCAGATCTACAAGCTCGCAGCACGGCACTCGGTGCCGCGCTGTGAGCTTGTATATCTGCTATTTTTCAATTGTTAAAGCGGTCAATAATCCTTGGCCTAAATGGGTTAAGATACCATCTTCTTCCTTTTCCATTTACACTCCTGATCTCTGCCACCGCAGGGTGACCTTGGTTACTTATAAAGAAGATGATTAGCCTAGTTTTTCTTTTTTTTGGTGCAAAACAAAAAGAAAACGCAATAAAAGAATACAGGGAAATGTTATGAGTATGTGTTATATCCTGTTTAATAAAGCCACAGACCCCCATCTCAAAATATTTAGTTCCAGGGACCACCCAGAAGCAAAATTTGAGTTGCAAACATTTGCTTTAAGAATACATATATTCAAAGATTTGCACACATTTTTAAGATTTTTCAAAAATAGCAGATCTACAAGCTCGCAGCGCGGCACTCGGTGCCGCGCTGTGAGCTTGTATATCTGCTATTTATCACTGGTTAAAGCATTCAATAATGGTTACTTATAAAGAAGATGATTAGCCTAGTTTTTTTTTATTTTTTTTGGTGCAAAACAAAAAGAAAACGCAATTAACATGTTATGAGTATGTGTTATATCCTGTTTAATAAAGCATGTGTGTCTCATGTCATGAATCATATAATGAATGCCAATGCATAAAACAAAACAAAGAACTTGAATGTGCATTTTTATATAGACTTACTAAATGCAATTAATTTGACATAATGACAATATTAAGTTCAATAAACTGTTAATAATCATAAACTGACATTTGGGCGTATTACATGGAATTAGGATCTTTTGATGTCAACAAAGAGAGGAAAAAGCATGAATATTAACAGCTCTTTTTTAAGGGTCACAATGAAACTGGAATTGAATGATAATTCCATCCCTCACGTTGAGCTGAGAGACACTGAAGAGGCTACACGATCATTAAGCAAGCCTGATTTATACAGTGCCAGAGTCGCATCATCACAGCAAACACGCTGTGAGCTTGTAGATCAGCTATTTCCGGGCGCGCAATACCGAAGCATGATGATTGATTGTCTGTCTGGTTCTCTCTTTTGTCAGGCCAACTCGTTGGCATCTCTGCCTCTAGTTTCAAATAAAATATTAAATGTGTGTCGAGCAGCAGGTCTTTTAAGTCTAGCCAAGTTAACACTTGCAGCTCACCTAAACCCCATATCAAACGGCAGCAGCTGCAGAGAAGCCCCGAGCCACCTCAGCTTAATCCTCCAAGTCCTGGAACGCGCCTGAGTCGCGTTAGATTTTAACCACTTTAACCATTATTTTGTGCTTTAACTATTGAAAAAATAGCAGATCTACAAGCTCACAGCGCGAGTGCCGCGCTGCAAGCTGTTAGCTAGTTTGAATTCAACTGTTTTTAAGGACTCTAATGATGCTTCACGTATATTATAGGTATTCGTTTTTATTATATCATGTCTTGAGTGTATTGTCTTAGATGTGTTCTGTCTGTGTGTTTTTATCTGTGCTGTAACACCACAACAAATTCCTGTGTGTCCTTGTGACGCATTTGGCAATAAAGTGTTTCTGATTCTGATTCTGATTGTAGATCTGCTATTTAAAAAAAATCGTGAAAATTTGAATTTTGACCCGATTCTATAAGTGCCATTTGAATCCTTCTAAGTTTTTTTTGAAAAACCTATGTTTCTATGTCAGCAATCTGGCCAGCCATCGTCAAAGAAAAGGTCCTTTTCACTCAACTGGAGCTCAGTTAGTCTGTTCTTGAGAGACTACTATGTCAGTGGTTCTCAAACTTTTTCATGTGAAAGACCCCCAAAATTATATGTATTTGGCCACGGACCCCCATCTCAAAATATTTAGTTCCAGGGACCCCCCAGAAGCAAAATTTGAGTTGCAAACATTTTCAAAATATTCAAATATTCAAAGATTTGCACACATTTTTAAGATTTTTCAAATATAGCAGATCTACAAGCTCGCAGCGCGGCACTCGGTGCCGCGCTGTGAGCTTGTATATCTGCTATTTTTCAATAGTTAAAAGCATCCAATAATTCTAGGCCTAAACGACTTAATCCAATTTGACTGGCCGTCACTGCGGGCCATGCTGCTGGATGGAACATTCTGAGAGAGGAGGAGAAGGCGGTTTCACCCCCACATCATCAGGGTAGGAGGAGGTTGATCAATCCACTTTGGACTTTCTTGTCGGAAATGTCAAAATGCAAACCGCGTACTGCGCTTTGTGCGCAGTCAGTGCCATTTTAGCAATCAAATGAATTAATATTCTGACACATGTGGACAACATAACAGACACAAGACAAGAGCAGGTGATGCTGAGGATCCATGGCTCAGCGGAAGTGGTTTACTAGTGATCTCAAATTCATTTTCCCTATCCACCTCTTTCAGCGGGAGTTTGCTGGAGGCGACTGGATATTTTTTTGTACCACACTTCCGGTTTAACAGCAGACATACAAGCTCACGTTGTGTCGCAGATGCAGCCTGTTGTGAGCTTGTAAATCACACTCGGCTGCGGCGCCGGAAGCTCGGTACAGCGTCTGCGCAATGCACTATGGGGAGTTGGAAACTCGTGGATAGACTAACAAAAATATTTATAACAATTATGTTAAGCCTTCCAGGATTTCAGTGAATCATGACCATAAAACCTTTGATCCTATATAAAAACACATTTTAATATTTAATTATTTGATGTCGCCTACTACCTACATAAATAGGCCTACCCTTTGTTTAGCGATTCTCAAAATGTTCTTTTCACAGAAACAAAGGTTTCATGGTCATGATTGACTGAGATCCTGGATGGCTTGGTTCAAGGCCTAACATAATTGTTATACATATTTTCGTGAAAGTCTATGAGGAAATGAACTGTATTTTTTTTTTCTCAGTTTGGCCTTGTGCCCCTCAAACCAATGGCATGACCTGAGGCCACAGTGGCCTTAATGCCCCAGCTGACTGTACCACTTTCTCCTCTGTCTCTGTCTTGTCAATGTGTAGACACCAGTGTCTCTTTCTTGTCATGTAGACAACGGTGTCTTTTGTTGAGATTCTCAGCTATATCTTTATCCATGTCTTACCCCTTATCGCTATAAATTTATTTGCCTTTTTTCTTTTTACTATTTTTAAAAACATTTTAAAATACTTCAAAAAGCCGATGTACATCGAATCGTTGTGAGCTTGTAGATCAGCTATTTGAAATATTCAAAAAAATAAAATAAAATAGTTAAAAATGTCAAGGTTTAGGGATAAGGGGTATTCTGGAGCTCATTGGAATGAGCTCCATAATGTGATTTTTTGGTTTCTCAAATGCCATTCGACATAGAGTAACAAGTCATGGCATCACTTGCATCCCCTGGTTCGTGGAAGTAATTTCTCTATGGAGAATAACATTGAGTCATCTTAACGTGCCAAACGACTTTTAGATCAACTTTCTCACTATGGACTTCCCTGCCAGACGACTTTTGGCGACTTTTACTTTTTAAAACCAAAAACTTTTTTTTTTTTTTTTTTTTTTAATTTAAAAAAAAAAAAAAAAAAAATTGGACCCCATTAAATCTAGTAAACATGATTTCAATCGCGATTTTGCATGTTCCACCCCCCATACAACCCCATCTTTCATACAGGGCAGCCATCTTTGCTTACATAATGTAAAACATAATGGCTATTATCTCAAGAATGCCTGAACGGATTTCCAATCTTTTTTTTTTGTTTGAAAGCTGTGAACAGCCTGCACAAACATGGTGCATGATCTGTGCATGGGCGTGCATGATCTGTGCACTATAAATTACATGGGAGTCTATGGAGATTTTATGGCAATAATGCCACTCGAGGGCATATTTAATTGGCAGTAACCGAGTTAAAATCGTCTCATATAAGCACTGTGGTCCAAAAATATACAAACTGTCTCCACGATATTGTCGGGGAGGTGGCTCTGTAGTCAGTCACTAAACAAAAGTTTTACTAATTCGGCAACAGTAACATTAGCGTTTTCTCACCATCAGTTGTTTCTTCATATCCATATGAGTCAAACCGCTGAGATCATTTGTTTGTGTTTGGAACACAGTTCTTATATGATGCAATATGAAAAAAAAAGTCTATGGGAATTCAGAATGGGGGGAAAAAACAGGAACCAAGTAGGATGTGTAAATGACATCAAGCAGCTCTATTAACACTGACATTAACAGTCTAATAAAGAGTCCAGGTTATACTGACCGGTGGATGATGTCAATGTGACAATTCTTCTCACTGTCTCTAATCATCTGTTGTGCTTTGTAAAGTTCAAAGCCATCATTTGGAAAAAGTAGAAAGTGAAGAAGGTAAGGAAGTAGACAAATGTTCAGAGATGGCCATGGAAATGATAACAATAATTACACTTGACTTTTAAAGCAATTTTGGAAAACAGGTTATAAATTGCTCCATCTACGCCTTCCCTCTCAGCTTTCGTACTTACTAACTATTTGATTTGTGCAGGGCTAAGATTATTTTCACTTCAGATAGTCTACATTTCAAAATCATCCTTAAACCCTTAAATTCAATTAATTCTTTCAATGGACTAAACTTTGTTTTATTTGATGGCCTTCCTGCCCTAGCATTTGGCCTGTGTGCCCTAAAATAATTGACACCACCAAAGGCCAAATGGCCGTGCCCCTAAAACGATGAAACTCTAGGCCTGACGCCCCCTGCAATGCTCTATATGGTACCATGTTGATACTCTAAACATTTGGGCAAGGATACCTTTCCCTGATCATTAACTGTTGTTGATGTAGAGCAGGGGTGGGCAACTTTGATAATGGCGAGGGCCACTATATTTCCACCTTCACTCCAGAGGGCCACACTGCATATTGCTACATCCTATTTTGTCATTATCTCATACAAAAGAAGCAAAACTAGCAGATCTACAAGCTCAAAACGCATCGCGCTGCGATGCGTTTTGAGCTTGTAGATCGGCTATTTTTGCTTCTTTTGAATTGGAATCCTGAATAATGTTTTTGTTATTTTTGAATTGGAATCCTGAAATGTAACATTTTTATTTCATTTCAAACATATTTAGTGATATACTCATGTTAACTTTATGAACATAAATACAAATACATTGGACATAAAAAAATACATTTTAGTACTACTATACTAGTCATTAAGCTACTAATATAGACTGACGTAATTAAAGCAGGTCATGTTTGGAATTGTAACAGCTGAAATCAATAATATATCAGTATTCCGGTATTAACCTGCGGGCCGCATTAAGTAAAGGTGGGGGCCGCATGTGGCCCCCGGGCCGCCAGTTGCCCATGTATGATGTAGAGGAACACAAATCAAATAATGCTACTCTTATGTGCCATAGCAAACAATTAAGAAATCCTGAATCTTGATCAATTTATTAGACTATTATTTCTCTTAGACCATTTTTTTATGCTCAAACTTGAAAACAGTCATTATCCTCCCTCTTTCACCTTGAAATCTAATAACTGATTTAAGGATAACTTGTCTAGACACCATCTATTTCAGTGATTGGACAGATTAGTGTAAGAGATGTGTGGACCTATTGTCTGAGGACTTCAGGCTGCCCTGGCAGAGGGGGAAGCAGAAATAATCTTTTGGCTAATCCATGCCAAACATACCAGACATCTGTCACTTGCAGTTCTGGACAACAGGTTATTTTTTCCTGCTTTGCCAAGCTCACTAGCTGGCATTCAGAACGATAGGTTTCTAAAGACCGTGGTCAAATGATTCTGCTATTCCCCTTACTTTTTCATACTAGTGCATACAGCCAGGGGCGTCACAGGGGTAGGAAAGTGGGACTGAGTTACCAGGGCCCAAGGTGGAGGGGCCCTAGTAACTTTAGCTATTGAAAAATAGCAGATATACAAGCTCACAGCGCTGCGAGCTTGTAGATCTGCTATTTTTGAAAAGTCGTGAAAATGTGCGCATATCTTTGAATATATGTATTTTTTAAGTGAACATTTGTAACTCAAATTTTGCTTCTGGGGGGTCCCTGGAACTAAATATTTTGAGATGGGGGTCCTTCACATGAAAAAGTTTGAGCACCACTGACATGGAAACATAGGTTTCTTGGCACACATTTTCACAATTTTTTCAAAAATAGCAGATCTACAAGCTCGCAGCGCGGCACTCGGTGCCGCGCTGTGAGCTTGTATATCTGCTATTTTTCAATAGTTAACATTCATGGGGGGCCCGCAGTGAATCCTTGTACCCAGGGCCCAGAATTTGGTGTGACGCCCCTGCATATAGCGCTCTTTTTTTGCTGTCAATACTCACAGTCAGGGGGTCTCTGTGCTTAAATGTCAACGCGATGCTGTCTGCAACGGACCCAGCAGAAGCTTTTCACTGTGCAGATATTTACAAAGATAAACAAAGCTGAAGGTAATGATAGGGAGTGTGTGGGTCTGTTTGTGCTGCTGTGCCAGCAAGCATGGACAGCGAGGAGCTGTTGGCACACATAAACACCTAAATGAAACACACCCACAATTAATGTTACTGTGCTGGGTTGTACAGTACATGTAAAAATGGACGCTGTGAAAAAGGTTCCATAATATAAACTCACAATCAATGAGCCCAAGGCAAAAACAACATATGTGACTGAGTGTGACACAGGGGCAGTCATTTCGGAAGCCACTACTTTAGACCACAGCTGAAATTACTTTTCTTTTTTTCTTTTTTTTCACTAAAATGTGATAAAGCCACAAAAGCATTTCATAAATATCAGGCTACATTTCACATAAACGCCAGAGCTTAACTCTGCATGTAAATAAGACTTTTTTTAATTAATGTGAGAGATCGGGACATAATTCTGTTGGTCCTCCCAAATTTAGAACTTGAATATCTCAAAAGTAGTATTTCAGCATGGCATCATTCTATAAGCCATATCTTCAAAACTGTTGGGTCAATCTCCACAACCAATATATCATTTTGTAGCTATGATTCCCAGATTTCACATTAAATGAAAACATGAAAATGAAAAAAATTCAATGACTAGCCGTCAGCCGTGCTGGGACACATATACAAAAAACTGGGACGTGCAGAGAATCTTAGAGAGGCAGGGGCTGACATTTTTAAATGGGCTTTTGGTGAAAAGATTCGAAAATAGCAGACCTGCGACGCGTTGTGAGCTTGGAGGTCGGCTATTTTAGATGCTTGATTTCTACACATTTCTTGATTTCAACCTAAGATGCTGCATTCAAAGTTCAGGAGAGTTTGGACAAGGCAATTCTCTTGAATGCTGCCTTCAGGTATGGCATGGAAAGAGGGCACTTGCATTTATTTCACCATAGTAAAAACTGCATTCATGGTCTGGAGAGCTAGGGCACTTTTTTATCTCCCCCTTTGATATCTATGTAGGCCTACTATGTATGCCAGTACAAAACATGCAAGGAGATGCAAATCGGACTATGTTCACATAGTGATGGACGCATGAGCCTGCAATTTATTTTAGTTGGGAGGAAATGTACGCATACTGAAGAAAGCTATTTAATATGAAGCAATATGTCACAGACAGGGCAATATGTGACACATCAATCAAAACATTTCTACCCATAAAAATGTACTGATTGCCCAATGGGCATCAAGGACATGCAGCGACCAGAGGGCAGTGCACACATAGCATGTCTGGGCAAACATTCTACAACCACCCAAATGATTTCTCCCATCTCTTTTTGGAGTCCCAAAGAATAGGTTGTCTATTCTAAATCTTTCTGTAACCAGTTCTTAGTTATAGCCTTTTTTTGAGCGGTGGTAGACCGCTCCTATACGCGTGTGTCTGTAGCCTTTTTCCTCAGCGTTTTGCCATAGCAAAACGTGTGTGTAGCATAGCCATGTACATCCTAGACTTAAATCCTAGTTTGAAGACGTTATGCAAGCACGACCACCGCTCACTTCACATTGGGTGTGATTTTTTTTTGTTTTCTTTTACAAAATGTAGCCTACAATTTCTTTGTATTGTTTTTGTATTGGTAATTCTAGGCCACCAACTTTAACCACCTGCCCAGGGACTACAGATGGAACATTACTCATTACCTAGGGCTGACTTACTTTGATGTTGAAACTTGATGATTGATTATTTGTGTCCCTGGCAAATAAATAGACATGCTTTTGCATTTTACTGTAGCCAGTCATTTAGATTAGTCTCACTCGCTCGCTCGTACATACACACAGAGACACACACACACGCGTGCGAGCACACACACGCACGCACGTACGCACGCACAAACGCACACGCACGCAGGCAGGCACGCAGGCACGCACACACAGTGGTGTCTGAGACTGAGTTCAATCAGTCAGTCCACTGAAGATCATGAGAAACACTCATGCATGGGTCATGCGTGGGTCAAATGCGTCGCACATATACAGCCTACCATCATGGTTCCATGTTCTAATTCACATGCATGCAGCTTATTATTTGATGCTGCGTGTGTCCTCCAAATGAGAAACAGCAAAGCTTTGGCACCCTCTGGTGTTAAACACTTTATTCCAAATGGCAGCTGTGCTGTGTTTCTGTGTTAAATTGAGCTGGAGGGATGCAGAACGTGACAGAGAGGACTGGAGAATGCAGGGCTGCACCTGAACCTTGAGAGAGTGAAGCACATCTGTGTCTGCAACACATTTCCACCTGTCCATGTCTTTTCAAGGTGGATTTTAAGGTGGATTTAAAATAGCCTCTTCTATGCAAAGTATTGCCTTTTTTTCATGTATCCTTGTTTAATATTCAGCTGTCATTTGTCATACATGCACATCTCACGGCTAGAATTCACATTGCACATGAACCATTCTTTGCTAAAACGTGGGGGGGGGGGGGGGGGGGAATATGTTACTATTCAAAGGCAAATTCCCCCCAGGGGGCAAGTAGTTTCTTTTTGGCCGTGTATTATATCCACCCTAACATATTTCCATCCTTTTGCTCTTGCTCCTTTAGGAGAGTGACATGTATTTTTCAGCTAGCAATTTGCCGGGGCCCCGCGCTCACTCGCATGTCAAGCATGGAACGCTGGCTGTGCCCGGGCTAAGGTGAACCAAGACAAACATTAAAACCCCTTTAGGCCTAGAATTATTGAATGCTTTAACTATTGAAAAATAGCAGATATACAAGCTCACAGCGCGGCACCGAGTGCCGCGCTGCGAGCTTGTAGATCTGCTATTTTTGAAAAAGTCGTGAAAATGTGTGCAAATCTTTGAATATATGTTTTTTTTCAAAGCGAACGTTTGTAAACTCAAATGTTGCTTCTAGGTGGTCCCTGGAACTAAATATTTTGAGATGGGTGTCCGTGGCCAAATAAATATAATTTTGGGGGTCCTTCAGATGAAAAGGTTTGAGAACCACTGACATGGTAGTCTCTCAAGAACATAGACTAACTGAGCTCCAGTTGAGTGAAAAGGACCTTTTCTTTGACGATGGCTGGCCAGATTGCTGACATAGAAACATAGGTTTTTCAAAAAACCTCAGAAGGATTCAAAAGACACGTATAGAATCGGGTCAAAATTCTAATTTTAACGATTTTTCAAAAATAGCAGATCTACAAGCTCGCAGCGCGGCACTCGGTGCCGTGCTGTGAACTTGTATATCTGCTATTTTTCAATAGTTAAAGCATAAAATAATGATACACAACAATGTGTACCCCATTCTAAATGGGTTAATTGGTGACATCGGTTCCTCTGCTCTCTCCCCGCTGCGAGCCCCACTGCATGCCGCGGAGTGGCAACCTCGTCAGGCGTCTCATCCAAGATCTCCTGTGACAGGACTGGCGGTGCCAGGCTCCCAGTTATCATTCATCATGCCCACAGATTGGTGGATGTAACACCGCCGGACGCGGCTGATAGGTCAGGCCCACGCTGTGGTACCCGGAGCCATGCAGGGGTGTCACACCACCAAATTCTGGGCCCGGGGTCCAAGGATTCACTGCGGCCCCCCCCCCCCCCATGAATGTTCTTCATATAGGGGGAACTGGGAACGCATTATTACGCATTATTTTGTGCTTTAACTATTAAAAAAATAGCAGATACAAGCTCACAGCGCGGCACCGAGTGCCGCGCTGCGAGCTTGTAAATCTGCTATTTTTGAAAACGTGTGAAAACGTTTTTTTTTTTAAAAACCTAAGTCTCTATGTCAGTGGTTCTCAAACCGTTTCATGTGAAGGACCCCCCCAAAATGATATGTATTTGGCCACGGACCCCCATCTCAAAATAAATCTACAAGCTCGCAGCGCTGCTCTCGGGTGCCACGCTGTGAGCTTGTAGATCTGCTATTTCAATAGCTAAAAGTATAAAATAATTCCAGGTCCCTCCACCTTGGGCCCTCAGTCCCACTCGTGACGCCCCTGCCCCGGAAGCTGGATCGGGGCCATTTTGCCCGACGTGCCTGCATGGCTGCTGCGATCGGAGAGTCGTCGAGCGCCAGGGACGTGCTGGCCATTGGGAAAAGCAGGACAACTCCCGAACGGCCGGTTCATTCCCGGCCGGTCCAGGCCGGCCATTAGGAAAAAAATAAAAATAAAATGTTACATTTTGGGGGCTGGGCGGCCAACAAATTAAATCGTCACTGTCGGGCAGAAACCTTGTATCTCCAAGTTTCAAATGTATACATTTTTTCACAAAGCAAAGCCCTGCTTCATCATGAGGCCGTCGCACAAAAGTAGTGAAAACAGCAGATCTACAAGCACACAACACCTCGCGGTGCGAGGCGTTGTGTGCTTGTAGATCGGCTGTGTTCACTAGTTTAAATCATTTTTAAAATGATAAATACAAAACAAACGGTTTTGGACATACAAGGTTTCCACCCACAACGACGAAATATAACTCATGTACAGTAATTGGCCCAGTGGCTTGTCACTTTGTCATGATCTGAAATGGCAAATCTTTGAGTAGCAGCAGCAGCGCTATAGAGAGACATCTCTCTCTATAGCGCGCAATGAGGGCCTCTCCAACTCTTTTTCCCGGGCTGAATCAGGGGCCCAGCACGTCCCTGTCGAGCGCCGTCGAGGAGGACAAAGCGTTTGTCAGCGAAGAGTGAAGAGGCACTTCCTCCTCCTCCTCCCGCCTCATTTCACCAGTCACGTAGCGGTATAACAAGTGCTTAGCGTATTAGCACACCTGCACAGGCCCCAGGAGGGAAGCATTGGACTTGTTGTTAGGTGTTCTCCGTCCTCAGTAGAGCTCCCTCGGAGATGTACACCAGAGATTACCCCATTAATATCCCCCACTATTCACTGGGGAGGATGGCAAGGCCTCCCATCCAATACACACTCCCTGGGATGTACCACAGGTGGCCCAACCCTACATGCAGGGAGGTATCCTGATTGTTTTTTTTTTCCAGGGCCCGTCATCTGAATTGCCAGCACTATGCTGTAAATGAGAGGAGGACGTTTGGTGGCATTTCTCGCTAGTATTTCCTGGTGGTACACAGGGGCGTCAATAGAGGGTATGCGAATGCATAAAGTGAATGGCAAATCGAGTGGCACATCGAGTGGCAAAGTGAGTTTAATGTTGCGTAACGTTGTTTAATGCAATCAGATAGGACCATTCTGTTTGATGTAAGGGCTGTCAAGGCCAGAAAGTCGTTTTTTTGCCACTCAGTAGGCGTTTCCGCATAACTTCCGGGTATGATGATGATGTCACGCGCATACCCTCTATTGGGTATGGCAGGGGTATGCAGCTGCCATACCCTGGGGTCCAGGGGGGGAAATAAAAGTTACTTTTAAATATAAATCCATGAATGTCTCTTTGTCTATCTGCGCTGGTTATTATGTTGTTAAATTACAGTAAAATAACTACAAATGCAAAATTTGACATAATGGTCACTTTAGGTATTATGATTATATTCTCCACACTTTTATTCTCCCAATCTTGACAAGATGGTATATTCCCAGGTTCCGCAGGTCAGCTGCACAGGTGCAATGCATTAGTGTTAATTGTGGCACGAACATGCCAAGTTTAGCTGCACTTGAACAACTGTCCTCGGCTGCCATATCCAGCCCATGCAAGAAACAGTAGAAACGGGGGAAAAAATATGTACTTCTTAAAATAAATGTATCATGCCTGTTGCTAAGGTATGGCAACATGACTGGTGTCTTAGACACCAGTCATGTTGCCATACCTTAGCTTTTTCTGAACTGACGCTACTGGTGGTACAGTATTTCCAATAATGTTTTGTTCCATGTGGTGTTATATTTCTGCAGTAGTGGGCCGTAACTAAATACATTTACTTGAGTACAATTTCTTTCGAGTATCTAAATCAGGGGTGGGCAACATCAATGATAGAGAGGGCCACTATATTTCCACACTCACTCCAGTGGGGCCACATTGCATATTGTTACTGTCGAGCAAAAATCTCTCATCTCCGGTAAGAGAAGCAAAAATAGCCGATCTACAAGCTCAAAACGCTGTTTCTTTCCCTGTTTTGCTTTTATTTTTTTTATGGAGAACAGAGCTTATTTTTGAAAAAACATGCAAAAATAGCTGATCTACGATCTACATTTTCTGCAAATCCCCTGAAAATCTACTTTCTTGCCAATGGCAGGACACGTGACGTTTTTTAAATGGCACATCTACGCCCCAAAGCAATATTTTGGGTTCAGCTAAACACTTTGCCTCAGTATCAACCATTTAACATTTATTGCAATGATATTTCATTCAGTTTGGCAGTGTGAATATCTGCTCCTATGATATAACAGATTATCTGCACAAGCATGACACAGAATCTGAGATCACAAAGCCCCCCGCGGTATAATATACAGTTATTATATGAACATAACGTTGAACCTTCCAATTGCATGAATTAATTAAGATAGCACATATGGTAGAACAATCCATAGAATCACAGTAAATACAATATCACAGAAACATCAATTAACATAAGAACTAGATTCCACAGGGAGGAGGCCGGGGAGACGGAGGGAATTTGAACTCTGTACACAGCCGCATGTCAAGCTGTGACAGACAGCTAAGCATGTAGAATGGACATAGAATAGAGGACTGCTTAAAGGTATATTCAGTGATTGTATTTCATTCAAATAAAAATACAATTGGTACATTTTCCATTCATTCTCCTCACTAGAATGTGTGCTGACCATATAAGGACTTCCACCATGGCCTGTGTTACGAGCATAGCTAGATTTGGTTTTCAGAGGTGGCCAGCCAGTTCTCGACCAATCAGGGTAGAGTATGGCCGTAGTTATGTTATGATGTTTAGTTATGCTCTGAATTAAGAATGTCTGCTAAATGCCTAGATTGTAAACTACTGAACTCATAAAATGCCACAGTCTCGTAGTAAATCAGTATCATACATATCCTGAAGCCTACCGATATTCAGTGATTGGGTCTAATGATCAAAACAAGAACATTATAATGGTGTAAAAAATCTATAAAAAACTAAACGTTTCCACGCTGTAAGGCCAGTGGCCAAGATGACCCCCGGCCACTTTGAATATCACTGAATACACCTTTAAATGAACCGCCTGAGCTGTACTGTGGGTATGAGGACGTGTGTGAGTTTGCTTCTAGCGAATGAGAATGAAGTGAGGTTGAACGTGGAGAGACAGACCGACTTGTGGGCACATCAATTAATTAACTTCTTAGCGAATTAATGGGGGGGGGGGGGGGGCTGGAGTGAGCTAGCAATGTACACAATACGCATCCTGCCTTCCATGTCTCCCTGAAGTATCGCTACACTGGATATACTGTTGTTTCCTGTGGAGATTGGCACATTTCACCCAGGCTTTTTCATCTCACTCACGTCACTTTGTCTGCTGACCTCACTCAGCAACGAAATAAACAGAAAATAAACAAAAATAAAAATAAAACAATTCACAGGAGGCAAGCAGTGATCACCCCATGATGTGCACTGCAATGTCGTTTCAAATGCAGAACAATGCAGGCGCTTTTTGAGAGTGAAAACATAAGAAGACATGGACATGTGTCATCTCGGCAGCTTGCCCCAGGAAATGTGCCAAGCTCAATAGGGAACAACGGTACATATGACTTTCACTTTTGCTATATTTCTAGGAAAGGGAAAAGTACATGAATGAAGTTACCCTTAAAACACAATTACTGCCTTTTAATCTGAAGGTTGCTAGGTGCCTTGGTGCCGCGCCGTTTCCTCCGTCGGCCGCCGCTATTATTTTGAAGGGCCGGAAGGGGGTTGTTTTTGTTTTTTTGGATTATCACTTGACGGCAACGATTACGTCATCTAGTCACATGACAGTGTGAGCCCAGAAGAGAAACATGGCTGCGCCCAGCCGTGTGTATTGTTTACATTAGACCTGGCTCAAAATGGCTCAAAATGTCTCTTTTGGAGTAAATCAAGTCTCTTTATGGGCCTCTCAATGGATTTACTATGGAGGACGTTCACTTCGCGTGCACGCCCGACGTGCGTTGTAAACAAATCGCGGACATTACCGATGCGGGCGGGTGCGGATCGACGTACAGTAAGTAATAATAACTTTACTGTATATACAGTAAGATTGACAGTCCTCACCGTCAACGGCGCCATGGTGTTAACCCTTTCAATGACGGTGAGGACTGTCAAGGGCAGCAGAACAGTTAAGCCCTATTTCAAATGTACTGAAAATAGCCGATCCACAGGCTTTGCTATTTTTCCACAATTATAGATATCTTTCGAACGTTTCTGGAGGTTTTGCCCACCACTGCTTTTGTTCCATGTAAAGTCGTATATTTATTTCCGTATCCATGATCGGTGGGGTTGACGCTTGAAACAAAACAAGGACAGCGACTTAAGACGACAGCTGTCACCTCCAATTCAATTCACACACTTCAGAACATTATTGTCTCAGTGTCATCCAATAAACCCAATAGACAAGTGTCATGTTACAGCATGATATCTGGGATAATTCACTGCACAGGGTTTGGAGCGTGAAAGCTACTCCGGATCCCCCCTGCTGCTAAATCAAAGAACTGAGTATCTAATCGAAGATACCAACAATGCTCCATTAACCCTGCAAGACCCGAATTAATAAAAAAATAAAATAAAAAAATCAATTGGTGTTGTAGGCAGAGAAAAGTGTAATGTTTTAAAAAAAGAGTTTTTGTAAGGTTTTATAGCCATAAATCATAAATCATGCTCTAATTTACATTTTGGGGATATTTTTCACAATAATAACATAATATGTACATGTTCTAGACATTCTAATGATCACCAAAAAATATATCTTCGTCTTATAGTCGTTGTCGGGTGAAAACCTTGTATGTCCAATACCGTTCGTTTTGCATTTATCATTTTAGAAATGAACTAAACTAGTGAAAACAGCCTATCTACAAGCACACAACGCCTCGCACCGCGAGGCGTTGTGTGCGTGTAGATCTGCTGTTTTCACTACTGTTGTGCGACGGCATGTATGATGAAGCAGGGCTTTACTTTGTGAAAAAAGAAAACATACAAATTTGAAACTTGGAGATACAAGGTTTCTGCCCGACAGTGATGTTATGCTTTTGTGAGGAATAGCTTCAGTGAGAAAGTGAGATGTTGTTGGTCAAGACTCTGGAATCTCAGCATCTGGGGGGTATTCATATGCAAATATCGTGGCCAATGCCAATGGCATTGTAATACTAAACAATAGGATCCAATGGTGATGTTAATGTGAAAAAAGAACAGGAAATTGAATTATTTTAACTCTTTTTTTGATGAAAAATTAAAATGTTGCCAAAAAGCTACGCCGGGCCTTGCAGGGTTAACGGTGAATGGGCTCCTCCTGAGTTCGCGGTTCCCTGGAAATTTGGGGAGCTTTTACACATAAATGAGCTTCATTTTCCACTAAGACACACAGCAGTGGAGCAGAAAATAAACCCTTATGTCCCCAGAAGATCACCACGGGTACTGTCGTCACAGTCTAGACCACGTTGGCCTACTATTTAATGTTAATGGGGCATCTCCGGACTCTGCTGCTAGATGACGCCGCAGATTAACTCTCAAATAACTGGAACGCGCCCGAGTCGCGTTCGATTTTAACCACTTTAACCACTATTGTATGCTTTAACCTTAGAAAAATAGCAGATATACAAGCTCACAGCGCGGCACCGAGTGCCGCGCTGCGAGCTTGTAGATCTGCTATTTTTGAAAAATGTGCGCAAGTCTATGAATATCTTTGACCCGATCTTTGACCCGACTTCTAAATCCTTCCTCTAAATCAGTGATTCTCAAACTTTTTCATGTCAAGGACCCCCAAAATTACATGTATTTGGCCATCTCAAAATATGTTGCTCCAGGGACCACACAGAAGCAAATATTTGATTTACAAATGTTCGCTTTTAAATAGATATATTCAAAGACGATTTTTCAAAAATAGCAGATCTACAAGCTCGCATATGTAGATGATGTTTCACTGTGGAATCACAGGGTTTCCATCTTCCAGGATGAATGGGTCTAGACAGGTTCCCATCTGTATCGAGAGGCAGAGAGAACCGCGTCCCATGCTTACAGATTGAATGCACTAAAATCAGGGGTCTTCAATGTTTTCAGGCCGAGGACACCTTAGTTGAAAGAGAGATGAAGCAGGTACCCCTTCAACTTGTTCAGAGATTCCATAGTTTCATTGTTTCTGTCATTCAATGTTATATGAGATACAAGTGCTTTTCTAGGGTCTCTTTTTAGTAGACCTTGTACCAGTGAACTGTACCGTCATGAAACTGTACCTTTTCCTATGCAAACTTCTAAGTCTTCAATCAATCAATCAATCAATGACAGCAAACAACAGTGTCTTTTGGATTCATGTCAATTTGTGTTTTCAGATATTTAACCACTCAAACTGTCAATAAACTTGACCTTTCACTCTGTGCTTTGTCTGCTCTTTTTTCCCTCTACACCAACCCTATTTGACAAAAATAGCTATGGATAACAGGGTTCAAGTGGTTAATATACAAAAAGAAGAAAAAAGGTTTCTATCACACAAATAGTTAGAGAATCCCCTGTAGTAATGTTAATCCTCTGGTAGGATAATTCAACATTTCCAAGAGGCCAGCCTCTGAAGGTGGTCTGTACAGCGGACAGGTGGTGATTATGTGTGGGGGATTTTAACAATGCAATTCAAATGCCACCTTCATACATCCCAATGGACACAATTCATACAAATGTATCAAATCATAAATATGACAATGATCAAGTCTTTCTTACCCATGTATGTTATATACAACAAACATTGCCGATGTACAAGCTCAGAACATGGTGTGTTTTGCGACATGTTGTGAGCTTGTACGCCGGCTATGTTTGCAGAATGTTCGCCTATCACAACAAGCACAGAACAGAGACTATATAGGGGTTTATGCACCCTGTAGACAATATGCCTTCCGGTGTGTTCCAAGATTTCTAGCGGAAGTCTGCGTTTAACGGACGTTACGTCATGCGGTGCGGGTCTGTTTACATTCCCCAGCGAAAAAACTAAAATAGATTGTAGCTCTTAACTCACTCTTAATAGGTGTAAAATTGCTTGAATCAATGTTTTTGTTTGTATATTGTTTATTGCGAGCGCAAACCGACGGAGCAGGAGACGTAGACCAGAGTTAATTTCATGCAGGGAATACGTTTGCAGGAACACCGCACCGAAAAATACAGCTTCCGGTGAAATTCCTACGGCGGAAGTTGAATGCTTTCTGCCTTCTATTGTCACCAGGCTTTTCTCTTCGGTGATGAGTAAGCCTGGCTACGCGAGGCTAGGGTTTATGTGGTTAAGGGCTAAACAAACATCTGTATCTTAAGGCACACAGCCTGGGAATGAATGGTATAGGGTATATGGGGGTGGGGCTGCTCTGCTGCGCGTGACCGATTTAGATTGACTGTCCGGGGTTGTGATGACGGAGGCACATGGGTTTAACCTGGGCCATTGGTGCTGCTGGAAGCACCTCTTTTTGGGGGCGATGTTGTGATGAGTGGAGGGGGGCAGCGGGCGAGTCCCTCCAGCCCCCCAGATTGACAGGTCAGGCCGCAGCACAGAGCAGGGAGCAGGGGCGTCACAAGGGGGAGGAAAGTGGGACTGAGTTACCGGGGCCCAAGGTGGTGGAGGGGCCCTAGTAACTTTAGCTATTGAAAAATAGCAGATGCGAGCTTGTAGATCTGCTATTTTTGAAAAGTCGTGAAAATGTGTGGAAAATCTTTGAATATATGTATTTTTAAAGCAAACATTTCTAACTCAAATTTTGCTTCAGGGGGGGTCCCTGAAACTAAATATTTTGAGATCGGGATCCGTGGCCAAATACACATCATCTTGGGGGGTCCTTGATTTTTCAAAAATAGCAGATCTACAAGCTCGCAGCACGGCACTCGGTGCCGCGCTGTGAGCTTGTATATCTGCTATTTTTCAATAGTTAACATTCACGGGGGGCCCGCAGTGAATCCTTGTACCCAGAGCCCAGAATTTGGTGTGACGCCCCTGGCTGGGAGATAGGTATTACTGGGGACAGCTGAGCTGCAGGAAAGCATGGGCGCAGGCACTTTTCAGCCAACCTCATTACAGCCGATGGCTTGATCCATCCAGGCACTCTGCTCTCCTCAGGAAAGGTTGACTCCGCACCGCATCAATTGCATGACGCAGGGGCGGTGCACCACATTCTTGGGCCCCGGCCGGGTACAAGGATTCACTCACGTTTTGTGCTTTAGCTACTGAAAAATAGCAGATCTACAAGCTCGCAGCACGGCACTCGGTGCCACGCTGTGAGCTTGTAGATCTGCTATTTTTGAAAGACCATGAAAATTCGGAATATTTAAAATCCTTCTAAGGTTTTTTGAAAAAAAAAAAAAAAACGATTTTCCTGTGTCAGTGGTGCTCACACTTTTTCATGTGAATGACCCCCAAAATGATATGTATTTGGCCACGGACCCCCATCTAAAAATATTTAGTTCCAGGGACCACCCAGAAGCAACATTTTAGTTACAAATGTTCGCGTAAAAACACATATTCCAAGATTTGTACACATTTTCGCGACTTTTCAAAAATAGCAGATCTACAAGCTTGAGTTACAAATGTTCGCATAAAAACACATATTATTCAAAGATTTGTACACATTTTCGCGACTTTTCAAAAATAGCAGATTTACAAGCTTGTAGATCTGCTATTTTTTCAATAGCTAAAGTATAAAACAATGAAGGCCCCTCCACCTTGGGCCCTAGTAACTCAGTCCCCCCCCCCCCCCCCCCCCCCTTGTGACGCCCCTGCACGATGCTCCCAGATGATTGGGATTCGGTTCTTTTTTTTTGGTAAACGTGATTTTTTTTCTTCCTTTTTTTTTGTAAACATGGGGCTTGAAGTGTGAGCAGGATGTTGTGAAGCTGATCCCGTAGCTATTTTAAGGCCGCGTCCCTGGATGTCTCCGGAGACTGTGTTTTTTTTCCTCTGAGGGGACATCGTGTGGGTTATTCGGGGCCGCGGTGCTGATATACCCACTCACAAAATTAAACCTTTACGAGACGCATAAATGTTTGTGGGAACTATGATGTCAGGGCGCATTTGTCAGTAGATTTGAGAGATGGAGTTGACAGGGCAATTTAGTTCTACACCGTGTATTATGGTTTTATTTGCATTTAGTGACTGCGCGGTAAACAAGCCGTCTCTACAATTCAACCGTTCACCTTCCCGTTTAACACATGGGTGACTAACAGGTCATTCTGACCGATTTTGAGATCGCAAAGTGCAATAACTCTCCCCGTGAAGGTCTCGGAAATTTCCCCTACCATGACTTTTCCTAAATACTCAAGACATTATGTTCTCTTTTTTTCCCCCCTTCTGAAACGTTTCCTAAGTATGAAATAATATACCATTATACCACTCTGACTGTTAGTTATCGGTCATAAAGACAGGTCTCACCCATTCCTCCCCCTCCCAGAAGCAAGGAGAGAATTTCACACCTTTTTGCGCTCACCATTTGAGAGGTCAATTGAAATGCTAATTCACATTTGGAAGACAATAGAATAGAACCCCCGCTGGCAGCAGGGGAGGAGGTGTTGCTCTCCTGGGCCAAAAGGGAGAGAATTTACCTGTCAATTTGACTGATAAATGCAGTCAGAGTGGAAGTGATTTTTTTTGTCCCAGTCACCCGAGTGTTAAAACTCAACGGTTATGATTTCTGTGTACTTTTGGTGTGCTCATGTAGTCTAACGTTTGTCTTTTACTTGTCCATAAGGAGCAAGAGGATCAATTACAGCCCATGTCTATTGTCTACTGTATGGCCCGCATGTCTACATGTCTAGAATGCGTTCATGTGTTTAACCCATTTAGGCCTAGAATTATTGAATGCTTTAACCGGTGAAAAATAGCAGATATACAAGCTCACAGCGCGGCACCGAGTGCCGCGCTGCAAGCTTGTAGATCTGCTATTTTTGAAAAGTCGTGAAAATGTGCGCAAATCTTTGAATATGTATTTTTTAAGCGGACATTTGTAACTCAAATTTTGCTTCCGGGGGGGGGGGGGTCCCTGGAACTAAATTTTTTGAGATGGGAGTCCGTGGCCAAATTCATATCATTTTTTTTTGGGGGGGGGGGGGGTCCTTCTCATGAAAAAGTTTGAGCATCACTGACATGGAAACATGGGTTTCTTGCACACTTTTTCACAGTTTTTCAAAAATAGCAGATCTACAAGCTTGCAGCGCGGCACTCGGTGCCGCGCTGTGAGCTTGTATATCTGCTATTTTTCAATAGTTAACATTCATGGGGGGCCCGCAGTGAATCCTTGTACCCGGGGCCCAGAATTTGGTGTGACGCCCCTGATTACAGCCCTTATGTCTACTGTATGGCCAGCATGTCTGCATGTCTAGAATGCGATCATGTGTTTAACTCGCCATGGCAAGTGCATAATCTCCAAACATTAATCTTTATTATTAAGTGGAGCCCCTCCAGAATTCAAATCACCGACCGCTCAGTCAAGGTCACGAGGGGAGAGGGGGAGAAAAAAAGAAAGAAAGGAAAAAAGAAGCACAACATTTGACTGAGATGAATAAATCACACGGTATATGGCTGCCCCCCCCCCCCCGCGCCCGCCGCCATTCAAAATGTAACAGGGATGTTCAGCATTGATTAACCCATTTAGGCCTAGAATTATTGAATGCTTTAACCAGTGAAAAATAGCAGATATACAAGCTCACAGCGCGGCACCGAGTGCCGCGCTGCGAGCTTGTAGATCTGCTATTTTTGAAAAAAGTCGTGAAAATGTGTGCAAATCTTTGAATATATGTTTTTTCAAAGCGAACGTTTGTAACTCAAATTTTGCTTCTGGGTGGTCCCTGGAACTAGATATTTTGAGATGGGGGTCCGTCCGTGGCCAAATAAATATCATTTTGGGGGTCCTTCACATGAAAAAGTATGAGGACCACTGACATAGTAGTCTCTAAAGAACAGACTAACTGAGCTCCAGTTAAGTGAAAAGGACCTTTTCTTTTGACGATGGCTGGCCAGATTGCTGACATAGAAACATAAGGTTTTTCAAAAAATCTTAGAAGGATTCAAAAGACACTTATAGAACCAGGTCAAAATTTTAATTTTCACGATTTTTCAAAAATAGCAGATCTACAAGCTCGCAGCGCGGCACTCGGTGCCGCCCTGTGAGCTTGTATATCTGCTATCTTTCAATAGTTAAAGCATAAAATAATGATACACAATAATGTGTACCGTTCTGAATTGATTAACGCATTGATTAACCCGTTGACGCCACAACACATCCAAAGACGTGGGATGGAATCGATCGCGGACCTGTTTCCTTTCATACGTCCCGTGAGATTTGAATTTTTTTCAATTATTGAATTGATTCCGTTCATCTGGTTTCTACGTTTTCAGGCCAAGGAGGACCCCTTAGTTGAGAGGGAGATGAATCAGGGACCCCCACAACCTTTTGGTAGATTCCATATTGTTTCATTGTTTGACAGCACATTCATTGTGTATTTTAAATTCATGTCAATTTGTGTTTTGAGATATTTAACCACTTGAACCGTCAATACTTGATGAACTTGACCTTTCACTCTGTACTTAGTCTGCTCTTTTTTTCCTTCTACACCAAACCTCTTTGCTGAAAATAGCAGATCCACAAGCTCACAGAGCTTGTGGATCTGCTATTTTTGGCTAAAGTTCTCAGAATATGGATGCTGGGGTTCAAGTGGTTGATATAAAAAAAGGTTTCTATCACACAAAGATTTGGAGGACCCCCTGTAGTAACTCCTGGGGGTCCCGGACCCCCGGTTGAAGACCCCTGTTCTAAACATTCAGAGGCAGGTGATTGCGTTGTTTCCACTGTGCTGTGGAGGCGAGCCTTAATGTCCCTTAGCCAGCAGTTAGTCTGCAAACCTGCTGTGAGAGCAAGCAGAGTAGCAGACCACTGGTCAATTTACTGATTGGGTCAGAGCAGGGGCGTCACAAGGGGTAGGAAAGTGGGACTGAGTTACTAGGGCCCAAGGTGGTGGAGGGGCCTTAATTATTTTATACTTTAGCTATTGAAAAATAGCAGATATACAAGCTCACAGCGCGGCACCGAGTGCTTGTAGATCTGCTATTTTTGAAAAGCCGTGAAAATGTGTGCACATCTTTGAATATGTATGTATTTTTTAAGCGAACATTTGTAACTCAAATTTTGCTTCTGGGGGGTCCCTGGAACTAAATATTTTGAGATGCGGGTCCGTGGCCAAATACATACCATTTTGGGGGTCCTTCACATGAAAAGGTTTGAGCTCCACTGACATCGAAACATGGATTTTTCAAAAAACCTTAGAAGGATTTGAAATATTCAAAGATTTTCATGATTTTTCAAAAATAGCAGATCTACAAGCTCACAGCGCGGCACTCGGCTATTCCTCACTCGACCGACCAACATTCTGTGATCTACAAGCCTACAACACGTCAAGAAACCTTCGAGCCTGTGTGTTCGGTGAAGCGTTTTGGTGTGAGGGGGGGGGGGGGAAAGCAGTGGTTTCCTTATTTTTCCCTCAACAGCTTTGTCAGACTGTCCCATGTTTATGGGCCGGTCCTGTGCAAGGTGTAAGGTAGCCCTGAAAGTCTGAAACATGACAGTCGCTGATAACATGACGTACGACCGTCATGGGTGAGGATTTACACCTGTCTAAATACTGCCCGGCATTGTATAATTACCTGGAACCTCCGTGTTCTTTAATAAGAAGCTTTTTTATCCGATATTTTTCTGTTTTCCCATGTATTTCCTGGTTGTTCCCCATGTGCACCAACCCCATCTATTGAACACTGAGATGTGGGCGTGGCCTTGCAAAAATGGGTCCGGAAATACAAACAGAAATAAAAAAACATGTAAAAAGGCTTCTTATTGAAGAACTCGGCGGTTCCTGGTAATTATACAATGCCGGCCAGTATTTAGACAAGTTTGAGACTTTATAAAGCACTTTGTTTGTGAAATCTTAATGTTTGTGTAGTTGCGACCGTAAGGTCGCAGTTACTATCAAAACCTCCACCGGCAGTCAGTCAGTCTGTCAGTCTGTCGGTCTGTCAGTCACGTCACACTTTTCCCCTACTCATATCTCTGCCACCGTTGCCCCTATCCATGCCAAACTTTGCACACACACTCCTTGGCTGCCAAACCACAACTTCCACCCCTGATTTATCACATGGCCCTCTTCTAGTGCCACCATGAGGCAGATTCTTGCAAAAACCATTTTTGGGCACTGCTCCTACAGATTCTGCCCTAAAATCACGCAAAGCGGCACACAGTATGTCTAGAGTCATGTCATCAACATGGATCTGTTCCATTTCGCGCCACCATCACGTCAGATGTTTCAAACACACTTTTGGACACTGCTCCAACAGATTTTGCCCTAAAATACCGCAAAGCGGTGTATACATGTGACCTGATGGTCGCTTATCTCCCGATTAGGGAGTCTTATTGGTTTAAATAGGCTATCGAGTTCGCATCCGACAACCAAGGTAAATCCTCATCCATGACAGTCGTACGTCATGTTAACAGCGACCGTCA
Organism: Nannobrachium achirus; assembly: GCF_963921795.1. Lineage (NCBI taxonomy): Eukaryota > Metazoa > Chordata > Actinopteri > Myctophiformes > Myctophidae > Nannobrachium > Nannobrachium achirus. The sequence goes on along the minus strand of NC_137833.1, from coordinate 4,068,664 downwards.
TGTTTCAGGGCTAGGTGTAAGTACCCTAGGTACCCTCTCACAGGTTGGTCATGTTACCTCACAGTAACAGCAGTTATTTGCTTCAAGTGTTTCTAGAATGATGTCCCCGCCGTGTAGAACTGAAGCAATATCCATTTGCCTTTAATATAACAGCAGGATGGTCTCCTTTAAGGAGAGATTTGTGAACACAACGCCACGCTTTCATAAAATATCAATCTCACACCTCACTGCTAATATTCTGCCTTTACGATGTAACGTGGGGTACGACTCAAAGGATGAGAACCTCATGCTATTCATGGCCATTGCTCTGAAAATAACTGACAAGGAAAATTAATAACTGCGTTCTGGTTTTTCCCACAGACAGCAAATTGTTAGATGCTTGAAAAGTTTCTTATCACTTCATTTGAATGATTAGGAGAGAATTTCATTCTCCATTGTCTGCGGCAGAGGCTAATTATTTTATCATAGAATTTTTAATTAACTGTATCTTCCAGTTACAGTAGGCTATAGAGTCACAAAAGTTATGATAGATAGGCAAATGGAGTGCATGTGAGTCTTTTCAGATTAAGCACTATGCTTCATACAGAACAGTACAAAGGAAAAAAAAGACAACACAGCAATGATGAAAATATGGCTTATGAAAATAAGGACAAAAACTGTACGCACGCACACAAGCACGCACGCACGCAGTGTATATATATATAGCTTACAGGAATCTGGGTACCTCGGAAGAGTGGACAACTGGAAATATATGATTTTCCTGGTGCCCACTGTTGTTTTGGTGCCCACTTCTCTGGTTACTTATAATGACTGCAAAACTATAGTAGTTACTTAGATGTTATGTACATGCCGTTTCTGTTTCACTGGAATGGGATTTTTCCATGCCATGATGCTGATATAGGGCTTGGCAATATAATGTTATATTGATATGGTGATATGAGACTAGTTATTGTCGGGTATTTTGGATATCGCAATATCGTGAATTGATATGGCATACTGTAAGTGTTGTACTTCTCGTCACTTATTTTATATTTTCATCAATGTTCCAAAATGTTCCAAAATAGCGCAGATCGACAAGCACTGCCAGCACTACGATATTATCATCCCAATATTGATATTGTGGTATTTGGTTTTAAGAAAGAAGGAGGAGAAGGCCTTATGCACACCTACAGGGACAGGTGCGTTGGAACAGTGACAATGACGAATGGAGAAGAAGAGTCCCGCACACTGTCTTCACTCACAATAGATTTAATACAACGTTTCGGTCGTTCAGACCTTCATCAGGCATAAAGCCTGAAAAGAAGAAAGAAAAAATCTCATAACTCCAAAGATCAGAGGAAAAGTTCCAACAGAGAAACAACCATGCTGGAGACTGTGTGGAAACATATATGCTGACCACAAACACATATTTTGGAACTGTCCAAAAATTGATGAAGTGTGGTCAGTATTAAAGGAGATATTGAATTTGAAATATGAAATACCAAAGACAAGTGTGGTATTATATCTAGGGAACTTGACACAGGAAAACACATTTATCTGGTCAAGGTGCTGCTGGCAGCCAGCAAAAAAGCAATAACAAGCTTGGGGTATGGGGCTGTTAAGTATGACATCATTTTGTAGGCAGAGGAGAATTTCTGCCCCCAGTTTCTGTGAATCTTTTTACAATTTTTACTATTTAAACAGTTTTCTTCTCTTTGTTGTTGAAAGGAAAGTGTTAGAATTATACTTTAGTCGTTATTATTGTCTCGGATCTGTTGAAATAGCGAGGGACAGAAAATGCTCTGGGGGCAGAGTTCTCCTCTGCCTACAAAATGATGTCACGGCTATAAAGCTCCTAACTTGCATTGTGGAGGAAATGTATGTAATGGAGAGATGTACACATAGACTCAGGATACAGAAGGAGCTGTTTCTTGAAAAATGGGAGAAATGGACTGATTACACGACCCGGAAGAATGACACCACAATAGAATGATATGGATTGTACTATGATGAGAAACATGTAGTAAAATGTTGACCCTGTGACAATATGTGCATGTGACAAGATGCAAATAAAAATTAAGTTTGAAAAAAAAAAAAAAAAAAAAATCTTATGTTATTTGATTATCTCCTCAGCCCTACTAGAAAATCCAATCCCTGCCAGGTAAGGCTGGTGTGTGGACTATAAAGGTGATTGTTCAAGTTCCCCCACGAGAACTGTCCTCAAAACATCACACATCTTGGGCTTGGCATATTTATGGGAGCTGACCGTGTTAGTGCAGGTTCAAAACGTGAGGGTGACAGATATTGATTAGTGAGCCTCGGTTGATTAGCAACACCATATAACCTACATGAAGACAATGAAGTTGCCAATATGCTAATGCAAAACGATACTACAATGGGCTTATCTCATTATCATGTCTATAATTAATGACACTGTTCTTTCACAGGCATCCTCATCGTTGTCAGGTTTTTTACCCCCATCCCACCCACTCGCTTTCCATTGAGGGAGGAAAATAAATTATAGACCGGGAAAATGAAAATGTGGCAGGTGATTTGTCGGCGAGATAATTTGTTATTGTGTGCATTCAGAAATGATAATCGCAAAGGTGACCCGTGATCTTCTTGATTAACAAGGACACGCGGAGCCCCTCGCCCAGGGGCGTCACACCAAATTCTGGGCCCTGGGTACAAGGATTCACTGCGGGCCCCCCATGAATGTTAACTCTTGAAAAATAGCAGATATACAAGCTCACAGCGCGGCACCGAGTGCCGCGCTGCGAGCTTGTAGATCTGCTATTTTTGAAAAATCGTGAAAATGTGTGCCAAGAAACCTATGTTTTCATGTCAGTGATGCTCAAACTTTTTCATGTGAAGGACCCCCCATCTCAAAATATTTAGTTCCAGGGACCCCCCAGAAGCAAACTTTGAGTTACAAATGTTCACTTAAAAAATACGTATATTCAACGATTTGCACACATTTTCACGACTTTTCAAAAATAGCAGACCTACAAGCTTGCAGCGCGGCACTCGGTGCCGCGCTGTGAGCTTGTATATCTGCTATTTTTCAATAGCTAAAGTTACTAGGGCCCCTCCACCTTGGGCCCTGGTAACTCAGTCCCACTCCCCCCTTGTGACGCCCCTGCCCCTCGTCACCCAAACTGCTGCCACGCTATTTTCAGAGCCCTTTCGTCAGCATCTCTCCTGTCACACCTTTTGTACCCAAAAGAATGACAACGATGGGCCTATCGGTCACGCACAAGTTCCTCCTCATAATGGTTCAAAACAAACCCAGGTAAACGATCAGCTTATATTGACTTTAGCTGGTGTCACCAGTTGTTTCATGTTAAGAATAAGTGGCACATAGTTCAAGTTGAAAATCCACCACATGAAGTGGGAATAGCAGCACTCAAACATAACATTTTTTTTTTTTTTTATTGTGCTACTTGAGGCTGAAGTAGGTTGTTTGCGCATTATACCCTGAAAAATCTTGTAGCTTGTCTGTCTGTCTGTCTGTCTGTCTGTCTGTCTGTCTGTCTGTCTGTCTGTCTGTCTGTCTGTCTGTCTGTCTGTCTGTCTGTCTGTCTGTCTGTCTGTCTGTCTGTCTGTCTGTGATATCACAGGTGACATCACCTATGTTAAAGTCCATATATGATGTATTCCCCAGAATCCCTTTTATGTCCATATATGAAGATCCCTGATGTCATCGATATACAGTATATCACTGGCCAGATGGCCAAGACATGGCCCATATCTGTGTGGTATGGGCATAAAATATATTGTATGCATATGGATACATATTATTATTAATAATAAAGGATAAAATATAATAAAAAGTCCATATATGTGCATATATGTGTGTCCATACATATAAGTGGCAAGTAGTTCAAGTTGAGAATCCACCAGATGAAGTGGGAATATCTTTTTTAGCTCAGGGTCATTTTTCTATTGTGCTACTGGAGGCTGAAGTAGGTTGTGTCATGTTTCAGATAAATGTTGGGCTGTTGAGGTCATTTAAATACAACCATCGCTTTCTGTGTAAAGCAGGGGTCTTCAACAGGGGGTCCGGGACCCCTCTTGGATCCTCAGAGTTACTACAGGGGGTCCTCCAAATCCTCCAATCCTTTTTATATTAACAACCTGAACTCTGGTGTCCATATTCTGAGAACTGGTGGGCAAAAATAGCAGATCTACAAGCTCACAACGCCTCGCAGCGCGAGGCGTTGTGAGCTTGTAGATTGGCTATTTTCAACAAAGAGGTTTGGTGTAGAGGGGGGAAAAGAGCAGACTAAGTACATAGTAAAAGGTGAAGTTTATTAGGTAGTGACGGTTCGAGTGGTTCAATATCTGAAAACACAAATGGACATGAATCCAAAATACACTGATGATCGTGCTATCAAACAATGAAACTATATGGAATCCATGAAAATGTTGTGGGGGTCCCTGCGCTTCATCTCTCTCTCAACTAAGGGGTCCTTGGCCTGAAAACGTTGAAGACACCCTGGTGTAAAACACAGATTAGCTTAAGTCTCCCTTTTCATCAGTAGGCCTATATACCAGTGTTATAAAAACGAAGTTTTCAAAGCGAGTTGGAAGGCTTTTCAATCTACAGCACGGGGCCAGCGCTGCTCATTGAATATTTACATAGCCGGGGAGATGAGGTTTGTGCGGTAGTGGTGGTTGGAACCACATTCAAAGGAAATGTAGAAATGCCCTGAGGACTTCATACCGTGCAGGAGCATTGTCTGTAGAAAAAAAAACACACACACACACCACCCCCAAAAAAACAGAAACACTGCGAGGGAAGAAATACCTTGATTTAAAACCCATTCAGGCCTAGAATTATTGAATGCTTTAACCAGTGAAAAATAGCAGATATACAAGCTCACAGCGCGGCACCGAGTGCCGCGCTGCGAGCTTGTAGATCTGCTATTTTTAAAAAAGTCGCGAAAATTTGTGCAAATCTTTGAATATATGTATTTTCAAAGCGAACGTTTGTAACTCAAATTTTGCTTCTGGGTGGTGGTCCCTGGAACTAAATATTTTGAGATGCGGGTCCGTGGCCAAATAAATATCATTTTGGGGGTCCTTCACATGAAAAGGTTTGAGAACCACTGACATAGTAGTCTCTCAAGAACAGACTGACTGAGCTCCATTTAAGTGAAAAGGACCTTTTCTTTGACGATAGCTGGCCAGATTGCTGACATAGAAACATAGGGTTTTCAAAAAATCTGAGAAGGATTCAAAAGACACTTATAGAATTGGGTCAAAATTCTAATTTTCACGATTTTTCAAAAATAGCAGATCTACAAGCTCGCAGCGCGGCACTCAGTGCCGCGCTGTGAGCTTGTATATCTGCTATTTTTCAATAGTTAAAGCATAAAATAATGATACACAATACAGTGTACCCGTTCTAAATGGGTTAAAATTCAGTTATGAATCCAGCCATGGAAGAAGAAACAAATAGAAGTGTGAGTGGAATGAAAAAGCACAGCCAGGAGCGATGTTGAGGTCACACATCATCATGACCCGCAGTACTTAACCAGCCATACAAATTATCACCGCTGGAAAAGGTACTCTCCATTCTTTTACTTAAAGGAGTAGTTCACCCTCAAAATGACATTTTTTTTCCTTTTTTTTTTTACTCACCCTAAGGAGACTTGAGTTCAATATGTATATATTATTTCTGAAGCTATTTAGTCGCAAAAAAAACTTTTCCGCTGCACAAGGAACACAGTTCAGAGAAAATGACCTCTAAAGATGTGACTATGTATTGGATTGGGCGGCGCGTTTCGGCGACGTTACCCGATTACGGGCCGGTGGAAAGAGAGCTTGGTAGGCGGCTTGGATCCAGGGCTAGACCGGGGCTTCGTTGAGGCCTCCGATTATTTAATTCATTTTATTAAAGGAACCGAAAATTTTCGGTTTTTGTAAACCTTAATACGTCTTGCAAAAATAACGTTTTTTTGTGGGGGCTCTAAACTTTATTCTAAACCATTTTCAATGGAATAAATCATCGCAACATGTAGCATGGCTCGTTGGAAAGCGATGGACGAGCCAGGACCACCCACGTCGCTACTAGCAGCTCAGGGTAAGTAAAATAGCAAAATAAAAATAGTATTGGAATGAAAAAAAGAACCGAAAATATTCGGTGTTAGTAATCTATATTCAGTGTTAGTAATCTATAGAAAATAAGACATTTC